>NC_135504.1:106121388-106421388 GCF_052857255.1 Amblyomma americanum | reverse complement strand
TGCGACAAATTAGAAATCAGGGAGCTTACTTTCCTGGCCCCGCTGAAACTAATATTTGTACCGTACTTTCACAAAATGCGCAGAGAACACCAACAACGGATTTTGAAATTGTCTCAACGACCTGACGTCAACTTGTTTATTTCTTCAGAGTCGCAACATGAAGAAACTCTGCGCCCGTTTTCAAATCGTCTATGTCAAGTTTTTAGCGTTGGCCCTCGGAACATCAGCGCACCCCAAGACCAGTATAACGGGTGTGTGTTCCGGAATATTGTTCCATCCTTGCAGCTTTTCGCCCGCAATCGGGCCACAGAAAAGATTTTACCAAAAGCGCAGATGTACCGAGCATCTATCGCTCTCTCCAAAACACTGCCTCTAAAGCACAATGAACGTATGATAGGCCCTCTATCGTTGGCGTTGATTGATGCTTATAGAACTTTGAACAATACAATTGATTTCATAGAACCGGCATCCTTAGGAGCAGTGTACTCGAAGACTTTAGATTTTATAGTTTTTCCGGTGCCAACCATTATCTTACGCTACGGGTTCATTTTTCAATACGCACACTATTCTCCCGCACGTTTTTGTTTCTTTACACGCCGCCACAAAGCCGTCGAAATAACATTTATTGATTCCTGGCAATCACTGCTCTGGTTCCTCCTCTCTCTTTTGGCTTCTGGGAGTATTGTTGTCCTCCTTTTGCACGCTCAGTGGCACTGGCTGCTTATCCGAGAGACTCGTCTGCACCATCCAGGGCTCCCCTTATTCCTTGTCTGCACGTTTCTGGGCAGGAGCCCAGCGATATCTCCCTCCAACGCAAAAGCTTACCGGAGTGTCGCTGTAGCGTTCTGGGCCCTCGGTATGATGTATCTATCCAATTACCTGCAGACAAGCATCACTGCCATTCGCGCTATACCAACCGTATCCCACTACGTTAAGACTTTCCTTGCGCTGCAGACCTATATGAAGAACTGCGTCCTGGCACCTTGTTTGGTAGAAGACTGGTCAAATTCCTTGCTTTTCACACAGGCCGATCGAGAGCTCTTGAGATATCTCGACTCAATCTTAAAGGCGTTCTCACGTTGCCATGGATCAGCCTCTCTTTCCAAAGACGCACTTCATTGTTACGAAAAAGCGAAAAGAGGGACACACGTTGTATTTTCAACCCCATGCACTGAAGAAGAGATGTCACTTGCCGCCAAATGGGACCTCGTCGCAAGCGACAATCTCTTCAGCATCGCTCAAGTGGCCGCCATTCATATCTTACATCCACTCAGGTGCGTACTTTCTTTTGAGATATGTGATCTGTGTTGATGTCATCAGTCCTCCAGGTTGCTCATGCTTGCTGCTGTCTTTCGCTAGCACAGTAGTCAAGTGAAAGATTGGCGCACTCATACCCAGAAATTCTGGACAAAAGCATTTTTGAACCAAAAACTTTTTATGAACACAATTTTTCTTCTTTTCTTATATTACAAGATTTTATACTCTAGCAATTAACATATCTGCCGATCACCGGACGGCAGTCTTGAATTTTTTTTCCTTTTAAGATTTTTGCTATCGTCAGGAACGTTTCACGTGTATTCTCTATCGGAGACTTAACTGTTTGATTCCACCGATGGAAACACTTTAAAGGAATTATTTTGCTCAACATCGAAAAATTGGACCATTACCTTCAATACTACCGTGAAATTGTGTTCTAATTTTCAAATTTTTTTCCGAAATTGCTGGACATATTATAGGAAAAAGTTGATAAATGTTAATTGCAGAGAGACATGAAACAAAACTCTTTTACTTTTTTGCGCTGTTAATATTTTTCATTGAAAGCTGTACACGGGTGGCAACAGTGGAGGATCCGTCCCCATATTTCAGTTTCCCAGCGCACGAGAAATGCGGTCAGAGAGAATTTCGGGAGGAGATATATTGACAAAGTACTTTAATTTGTAGCTAAAAGATGTGCCTACGGCAAAGAGGTCCTTTGCCACGTTGAGCTGTCAGAGGGCCACGGCTCCGAACCCCGAGCCGTGCGATTATACCCCGAAGAGGAAAAATCCGCGGGTCGATGGCACAGACTATGGAGGCCATCGGTGAAGTCTCTCGCTTGGGTGACCACAGCCGACAGCACCCTTCCTTGCAAGCGAACCTTGAGTGCAAGCGAACCTCGAGAGTCTTCACTAGGGCCACCCTCGTCCATTGCGGCGGACGTAGTACGTCCAGTACTACCGGTAGCGCCACGTAGGAACGTAGTCGAATGGTGATGGCGGTAGCCGTGCGAGAACCCCCTTATGCTACCTATGGTATCAAAGCTGCCAGAATCAAGACCCTCTTTGAGATACTAAGCATACAAGTGAAGGAAACATGCGCTATCGCCGGACAAAATAGCATTAAAACAGCAAAATAATAACACATATTTTGTGAGTTCATGAACCAAAAATAGTTAATTAAAGCCTTTGCGTATTTTACTGGTAGGGGTCTTATTTTTTTGTTGGAACATTGGCCGTCGGCAGAAATATTCAGAGAGGCGGCGCTCCTATCTTAAGTCTCCTGCATGACACCGCTTGGCACACACGCTGCCCCATTCTGTCAATCAAATGTGTGCGTACCAATCTAAGGATATTTTCCGCCAGCGCGTCCGTTGGCAGATTCGCAAGTGCATGCAACGAATGCGGTATACCCGCCAAACGTGTTCGGGCTCGCGCTTCCCGCTATGAACCGAAGCGGCTCGGAGGCACTTGGAAGCTTTAAGAGGCTCATGCCAAGCGCCCCCCCCCCCCCCCTTCCCGCTGACAATAAAGTCTGCAGAAAGCAAGAGGCTCGGTTAATTTCATTCACTTTGTGATTAATGGCCTCCCCTCCCAACTGTCTATCGTGCAGCAAACCCGAATACGACGAACATACGCCAGGCAGGTGCAGATGGTGGTCACGTGATAACGGCACTACTCCACGGGTGGATTGTTCTTAGAGTGCCCTTTATTTCCCCGGTTGGCGTAGACGCTGTGCAACTTTGTCTATGAAATCTGTGGGCACAGATTTCGGAATGTTTTCGACCAATACGTTCGTAGGAAGCGTCCCATGTGCATGTTACAATCTTTTTCCGTAAATTTCCGAGACTGCGTTTATGAAAAAAATGTGTTCAACATGAAATAATTTATGCCGCACCCCTTCAAAATAGCCTTCCTTGCCGTCCTATACACAGCTTCTAACGCTTTTTGAGGTCTTGGAAACCTTCAGAAAACACTTCTTTGGGCAGGGCTGTCAGCTCCTTTCTCGTGGATCTTGAGTGGCCACCACGCTCCCCATCCAGCGACCTTTCAGGGCTCTCTTCACGTGAGGAAACAGGAAAAAATCGCATGAGGTGTGATCAGGCGAGTTTGGGGGATAGAGAAAGAGAAGTACAGTAATGCTGTGCATGGCAAGAAATTTTGACACGCTGAGTGCAGTGTGCGGCCTTGCGTTATCATAGAGAGGGCTCCATTGTCCAGATGACCATAAGTCAGGGCGACGGCGTCGCAGTGCATCACGCATTTTTTGGGGCACACGGACATAAAACTCTTGATTCACCGTCTGCCTTGTTGGACGAACTCGTGGTGTATGACACCTCTGGCATCGAAAAAAACTCTCAGCATCGTCTTTGTTTGGACTTCTGTCGCCGCTACTTTCTCGACGCCGGCGAGTGTGTGTGGACCGCCATTCTGATCTCTGCATCTTCTTTGAGGATTGTACTTAAAACACCATGCTTCGACTTCAGCAATCATGCAGTCGAAGGATGCAGCATCCTTCTCTGCCCCGGAGAACAAATAACCGTTCACTGATGCCCGCGTGTTCATCAGGTCTTGTGTGAGCGAGTGCGGCACATGTCTGTCATTCCGCTTTCGTTTCCCCAAGTTCTCACGCAAAATATGGTGGAATGTTGTCTAACTAATGTCGAGAGCATTTGATTGCATGCGGACTGTAGTGGTGCGGTCTTGTTATACGATTTTCCTGATTCGAGCCACGTTGTTTTCATTCCGGGAGGTTGAAGAGCGTCCCTGCCTTGTGTCGTCTTCTATCGACGTTCTCCCAGAAACGAACCTCTTGTGCCACCCGAAAACTCACGCCCGCGATAGTGTCTCGTTGCCATAAGCGTCAGGAAGGAGTTCATACATCTGTGTGGCTGTCTAACCCAACAGAAAAACTAACCCAAAAGAGAAAACAGAACTTGTTGAGCTGTCAAAGTTAACAAGCGTAAGGAATCCGACTTAAAGGAGGATATGTCAGCATCCACATGCTCTGATGTACGACCGCAGCGGCGGCCGAATGTTTGAGCATCCGCCTCGCATGCGGGACGTGCGGGGTTCGATCCCCAGTGCCGGCGGGCACCGACCGGTGATACAATGGGTACAAGCTTTACCCTGGCCTGGTGCTCGGCCAGTAGGTGGTGAAATGCTTGGAAAATGGGTCTTTGACCCCACCTTGAGTAAGCAAGAAATACCTTGTGCCATGGCGCTCTTTGGCCATAGACGCACTTGCACCATATAAATCCATCATCATCATCATGCTCTGATGAAATATCCGCGGCAAACGTGGTCGCGATGAAAGTTGGCATAAGCGAAATTGATCTGTATGCGACCAAAGACAAGCATGGCAATGTCATTACCAACGTGGTGAAGTTTAAGCGGCCCTGGAGTTCTACATCGATTTAAACCCTAATTGATGCATCCAGAGTGATAAAGAGAGAGGCAATAGTGCTGAGCAATTGGAATTGGACATCCACCTGGTAACGAAAAAGGAAGCAAATAACCCTCAGAAGAAATTCAAAGAGGAAAAGAATCAGGAGAGGTTCAGGCAACAGCAGAACCGTTCAATAATAGCAGAGTCCTTCAATGCTCTTCTGGTCACGAAATTTCTCCGTAATGCTATGGGAGAGCTTCATATGTTGACCGCGCCTTCCACGAGGCGGCGCTAGTAGCCCGGTGGGGGCAACGACGCGAGCAAGCGAGCGCCTGTGTAGCCGCGAGACCACATATAGATTGCGAAGCCTGCAGTGCGGCAGCTAGTAATTTTCTCCTGATTTTCGTAAGCAACTGCAGCGCATGTTACACGCTCACCAGCGATGCTGAAGACTTCCTGCGCGACGGGTTGCCGCTCCGGCTACAGAGGTACGCATGATAAGGTCTCGCTGTTCTGTTTGCCCAGCGACGCTGAGCAGCGTAAAATATGGAAGCGGGCGATACCACGAGAAGAAAGGGGTGGATTTAGCTTCGACTCCAAGCATGTCCGCGTCTGCGAGGAGCATTTTGAACCCACGGATATTATTCGAACAGCCGAATTTGTGGTCAGCGGAGAAGCAGGGTCGCTGCAATGCGAGAAGTTGAAACTCAGGCCCGGCGCCGGTTCCACGGATATTCGAGGGCCTGGCAGCCTACTTGAGCAATCCGAAGCCACGATCTCGCACGATCTCGGCGCTCAGAGACAGTTCTGCTCAACGATATAGGGGACACAACCTGGGCCAGAAGGCGCTGCGGATGCCAGTGAACAGCGCCCTCTCCGAGCGATTCCTCCTAATTGATCGGGCAGGACGACGAGCTTCGCCACTGACTTGCGTGCGTTGCCTGGCCCACACGTGAAGAAACGAGTTTCGCGCGCGCACTACTTCTTTCTGGCTCGCGCTTCGGCGCCGTTGAGAGAGGAGCTTGCTTCGCGCGCGCTATGCTCTCTCCGCTCATGCATGGACGCCGTTGTGAGAGAAGAGCGCGCCCGCTCGAGGGTTTTCCGCACGCTTTAAACTGCTACGAAAATTTTGCGCGCGCTTTCGTGGTTTAGAGAGGGAGCAGCTCGTGTGCGCGGCGTCAAGCAAACAGTCCAAAAGGGCGCGTCTTTCGTCACGCCCTAGGTTTGTGCCCAGAGCGCATAACCTCGTTACGAAGTGAAAACTGAAATTTAGCCTACCTTCCAACGAAGCTGCGGCACGAATGCGTTTCGCGTTTTTCTTTTTCCTTTGCGTGGTGTTTCAATGGATTTGACGCTATGCTGCTCACCCCAGTGTCACAGATCAAATCGCGCCGCGTTTAGATTTGTGCGAAATACGGAAGCGTATTTCGCAATATAGGTGCTCATTAATGAATCCCATTCTGTTGAGCTTTGAGCGTGTTAGCATGGGCGTGCGGCTGATGCGACCAATATGGTAACGCATTGCCGTTCCTAGCGATGTCGCGCTTGCTTAGCCGCTTCTGCCATATGGTCGTATTTACAGCATATGGCGTATTTACCATATGGATATCTAAAAATAATACCTCTTATTACGGAGCCCTTCAGAAACGGCTTTGCGCACAATCTATTTAGGACGCTAAACTCACAAACCGCTGGCACAACTCAGTTTTGATGCGCATCGACGGGGCACGTAACACTATTGCGCGGCCGCCCGAGGTCAATCTCAGTGTTGTTGGCGTTACCGAAAAAAAGCAACTAAATACGTTACTGGTTACGTTAAAAAAAGAAGCGCGTTACCGCACTACGTTACCTACAAAAAAGGTAGCGCGTAATCGTTACCGTTACCGAAAAAAGTACCGTACGTAACTTTGCCGTTTCTTCATGGCCATAAATGTTTAGTTTTCGTCACCTTAAGAACTTACGATAACAATTTTATAAAGCTCACATTTCCCAAACAACAACTAGCCTAAACAACGGCTTTACGCGATATCCTCATTTAACGAGAATACTTTGCACAAATGTGCAGGAGCTTAGCAATGTTATAGTAGCCTAAAGATGCCTGTAGAGTTACATGTGTTCGATTCTAACTGTGTATTACATGATGAAGCCATCTTATGAACGTGGCATTAAACACAAAATGACACTCCATCATCAATTCTAACTTCACAAAGAAAGCATCGCTGAACTCTCAACAAATTTAGAGTTGTTCTGAAAAATGTGATGTTCCAAAATGATCGGCATGCTTCCACTCTGTAGAAAGTTGTGTGTGTGTGAGTGGTTTGGGAAGGGGCGGTAGGTGAAGGCAAGTGTGTGAATGCGTGTTCGTGCAGGTGTTTTGTTCTTTATGGCTATTCCGTCTTTTTTTAGTAGTGTGCGTTGTCAAGGGCAGCTTTTTTCTGGCATGCATGCGAACCCCAACACGGGTTGTCGGGAGCACCTGTGCATTTTGTTTATTTACATCACTTTAGGTGTTCTGCGCTTTTTTTTCTAAAAAATGGGGCGGAGTGGGTCACAACTGGAACAAAAAGTAACTAGTAACGTGGCACCTCCCGTTACCGAAAAATGTTAACGTAAGTACGTTACCCATTACAGTTCCGAATTGGCAACAGCTACGTTACTTATTTACCGTAAAAAAAAAGTAATGCGTTACCGGTAGCGCCGTTACTTGTAACGCGTTACGGACAACAATGGTCTAGCTACAGTGTAATTTGAAGAGCCACACTGCTACTCGTGTGTACGACAGAGACACAAGGTTAGTTCACATGTGGAATCTTGTCTGCCATCTTCGCCTTCGCAGTTTTATGCGCTGCCACTTTACATGGTGTCGGCCGAGTAAGTGCACATATATTAAGTGCCCGCCGGCGCTCTCTCCTATTGCCGCCGGTGATGGATAAGTAGTACTATTTTTAATCAATACTGCAGCGCGCGATAATGCACCGGTACTTCGCATTGAACGATCCCTGCCACCTGGGTAATTTCTGTTGACAGCACACACGTCAGTAAGCAAATGCGTCATTTCATAGAAGCCCACAAGTCAAGCACGACGCTTCCCACCTTTATGCAACCACGGTGCCACTTCGATCACCGCGTAAAAACCGCCCAGCGATGGACATAAACGGCGCACTGTGCAGTCGTCAGGCTGTGCTCGCATCCGGCGCACCCGCGAGGAGACGGGCACGAGGAGCACGCGGAGGGAGAAAGCGCACGCAGCACGCGAACACGGCCAGTCAGAGCGCCCCGGCGCCGTCGTGCCCTTTCGACGCTTCAGAATTCCGCCGCTACGGGAGGAGCACGGCGCTGTCGTCGCGCGGCAAACTTTAGGTTGGGGTCCCTATTCTTGTGGAGCCAGATGGCTGCGGGGAGCATTCTCGTGCACGTGATGGTGAAATGTCTACGAAAGACTGCATCCTGGACTACCTTGCTGGCTACGTAGTAAAAACATTCTCGTCAATGTCATGCTGCAGCTGTGTGGACACATTGAAGAGGCAAAAACATGAACCAACGGCTCTAATACAAGCCAAATCAAAAGGCTTTCTGCAAGTGCCATCAAGCCGGCTGCTAAGCCTCTTGCAAATTGTTGAAAGTCAAGTGGAGGATTTGTCTGTCAACGCAGTTGCATGTGCACACGTATATGCAAGCATTATTGAGGAAGTTCTCGTCGACAGCCATACTGCCTTGGCGGGTATTGGCTGTGCATCACATTACGTAAGCACCACTGCATAGGTTGTTCACTTTTTCCTGAGGTTTCGTTTAAATTTTTTACTGGAGAAAGAAAAAGCAATCTCGGGAAACAAAGCGGTCTACATGCCCAGCAGGTGGTGGCAGGAAGCCTCAGCAGTAGCGCAGTCTTACAGTCTTGAGACTTGCAAGCATTGCTGTCATCTTATATTTGTTTTCTGGCTTTTCTAAATCCATGATACACGTCTCTCAGGAGCATGTATGTTATTCTGTGTGGTCTGATGTGAAAACATGCATAGTTGTGTTTTCATTTTCTTCCTTTTTGTATTTTATAGCTTTTGTGTAATGATGCAGGATGTGTGTTGCTCAGGAACTTGTATGCTTTTTTATTTTGCCTTTTTTACTGGAACCATAAGCATCTGGGTCGTTATGTTGTTTTTTAGTATCAAATATATGTTTTGCTACTTTATTGTGAGCACATTGCAATGTAACTGCAACAACGCTCTGTGGGTGTTTCTTAGTATGTTTTATATTTTATCCCATTATCGCATACACACATGATCATGGCTATCTCCGACCCTGTTGGTTTGGTAGACAAGTGTACTCTTTCGTTTGCTTATGTTTTTTGTGCATGTTGCTCCATGTGTCCTATAACTGCTAACTTTTTTGTTTATTGCGTGACCACTCACAGCTTGTTTCTTATTTTTGTAGCACGCAGCAAGAAAGTGAGCACTGAACAATAAATTTCATTATTTCCTTGCACTCGCCTGCGACTTCGTCGCCGCAGCGTGACAAACCGTAAATAAATGGCTTATGCAGCAGGAGTATACAGAAGCTGGCTTTGCCACCGCCGAAAGTGTTAGCAAAAACTTGTCACATAGAGCTATAAAACTGCCGGTGTTTTCGTCATAGGATAGCTTCTGCAGCGCGCACTCCAGTTCTTCAAATGACGTTTATTTTCAGCATCAGTGAGCTTGCAGTATTTTTCGCAAGGTAAGCGCCAGCCATAAACTTTCGTCAAAAGTCTTATGCACTTCGACGAAAGCAAAGACTCGGCTGGCACAGCCGCAACGCAAACAGCTACGCTAGATCATCCATGGTGACACTGCAGTCAAGTTACGGTAAAAATTAATGGCACAGCAATGATCAGCCTGGACCCATGTACGAAAATTGCTGTTCCATAACAATCGGCAAGAAAAGCGCGTTTATCAGAAAGCGGCTGCTATCAAGTTTATTAGCGGCCGCCGTCGATCGCGGTTTTCAGTGCCTCGACGTTGCAGCCAAGCTTTCAGGTAACAACCGGCAAATGCTAGCAGCGTCCATACTGCAGTAAACACAGATAGCAAATGAAAATGAGCCGAATAAAAAAAAAGCGAGCCTGCTGGCCGCAAAACAGCCGCTGCGAATAGGGCGCGCGGCCGATTCGTGCCCCCTCTCCGACAGCTGCGCCACTAGAGGCAAGCGCTCTCCCTATATAAAACTTTGGCCGGAGTTTCGTGACCAGTAAAAGCATTCAAGGACTCTGATAATAGTGAAACAATTTTGCTCCTTGAAAGGGCGCGTCAAGGACTTGAGAAATTACAGATCGACCAACTTACTGTCAGTTGACTACAACATATTCTCTAACGTAATCGCTGAGAGAATCAGAAGACCTCTATACATCAAGCAACTCAAGGTCCAGCCAAGCTTTTTTATAGGCTACTCAAAAGCTTATCATGTTCACACTATTAATCAGGGGGTATATAAGTGCACCCATTATAACCAACGCGTACATACAGCCCTTATAAATTGCGAGAAAGCTTTTGACTCAGTCGAAGCGTCAGCAGTCCTGTAAGCAATAAAAGATCGAAATGCTGAACACTAATCTGTAAACATAACAGAACATGTCTGTTGCAGCTGCACAGCCACCGTATTTCCCAATAAATTAAATATTACAATCTCAGTAACAAAGGGTTTGGGGCAGAGACACATATTCACTTCAAAGCTGTTCACTTCGTGTTCACAAGAGGTATTCAGAGATCTAGATTGGGAACTGGTGTATAGGGGACAATAAATTGTAATCTCAGATTTCATAATGACATTGTCTTGATGTGTAACCTAAATGTGGAGTTCGCTGACCGTTCTTCGAACGAAGACTGAGAAAGGACGCGCCAGTGTCGGCGCCGCGTGCCGCATCAAAGGGAGCCGTCTGGTCCCTACTTCCTCCGTCTTGCAGCGGACGTCCTTGTTTACCCGCGCCGCCTCGGGCATAATCCGCCTTGAAAAAGCCTAACCAGATACAGCTGTCGACAGTTGCGCGTCGTCAAGGGGTGACGAGACTTCGGCGATGCGGGAGAGATACAGCTGGGTGGGGACCGAGTGCTGGGTGACCAGGAAACGGATTATTCCCTTAACGACTGTGTTCTCTTTGTTGCTGTCAACAACCTGAGTAATCGCCTCGTCGGCACATGTTTCTAGCATCTGTGGTGCCGTGGGTGGCGTGGGGAACGGAAGTCGCATTTGTGTTGTTTGTGCGGTTATTTGAAACCTCCTTCCCAAATGTTTTAATCAGAACTTTTTCCCCAATCTCTGATCAGTGGGCGGACCTTATATTCCTTTCCCTAACCACTGATTGGCGAGATGGGTCGTTTGTTATCTTATTGGTTGCTGTCCCCGCTAAGGGCGGAGACAGAGGGTTTAAAACCAAGCGCTCTGGGTTGAGCGGGGGCTGAATTCGTCTGATCCACGATTTAGTCATGCAAATAGTTTTATCCTTGCTTTGTTTCTTTTCGTTTTTTTTACCTATGTTGTAAATAAATAGCTAACCTTCTCCTTTCCTTGAGTAATGTGAATGTTTGCGAGTAGAACCACCGGGTCATCAAGAAACCCCGATTTCATCAAGTAGTTTCCTCTCATCGCCACCGGAAGGGGAAACTCAACTCTAAAGCTGTGCAAAGAATCAGAATCAGACTTTATTTCTTCATACATTTCATAAGCACAGAATATCACGCTGTGATGACCCCCATAATGCGCAGGTCCACACGGGACGGAGAGGCAAAGAGACACCGTATGGCTCAGTTTAAACAAACAGATATATTCAATCATTATACATGATTAAGATTCAGAGGCTGGGGCGTCCGAGCTTACGTGCCGACGACTTCATGGGGGCGATGGAGTGGCTCCGGAGTTGGGCTCGAGCGGTTGCTGGCAGAAGCTGCACGCCGTCGGGCTTCGGCGCTGAAGGCCCTCTTGGCGAACGATGTCGTCCTGAGCGTCCCTCTTCCGTACTGCTTGTCGATTTTTATATCCTCTTCTCCACACTCCCTAGGGTGAGGACGCCCACGCCGGAGGGGAAGGAGGGGGCTAGGGCTTTCACTTGGGCGCACAAACATACCACCGCACTTATGGTCTCGCCCCCCTCACGTGTTGAGTCCGAGGGAAAGAAGGTTGTCTTCGAGGTAGCGCATAGCGTCGGCTGTGGTAAGGCGCGCTCTGGCCCGCTGACAGTTCCCGCGGGTCACCGGCCTCCGCAGTAAAGCACTTCAGATGTTACCTTTACGGCCGCAAATTCAAGCTAGTCACAGACTGCCATCCTCTGAAATGGGTGATGAGTGTCAGGGACCCTAGCTCGCGACTCGCTAGATGGAATCTACACCTGCAGGAATACTGCTTTGAAGTTGAGCACACGTCAGGAAAGACACATCTGAATGCTGATGCACTCAGCCGCACAGCTGCCGTGGCAGCTATAGATGAGTTTCTCCCCGTAGTCGACCCAACCGGACCCGCCGCCGCCGCCGCGGGGAAACGGGCTTTATCCTCCCAAATTGCCGTGGCGGTTCCAGGGGAGGCCTCCCGAGCACATCCCAGGACAAGGGACCACTTTCCCGGCCGGTGACCCGCGGGAACTGTCAGCGGGCCAGAGCGCGCCTTACCTTGAGGAGCGAGTCAGTTGATGGATGGAGAGCGGAGGCCGGTGACCCGCGGGAACTGTCAGCGGGCCAGAGCGCGCCTTACCACAGCCGACGCTATGCGCTACCTCGAAGACAACCTTCTTTCCCTCGGACTCAACACGTGAGGGGGGCGAGACCATAAGTGCGGTGGTATGTTTGTGCGCCCAAGTGAAAGCCCTAGCCCCCCTCCTTCCCCTCCGGCGTGGGCGTCCTCACCCTAGGGAGTGTGGAGAAGAGGATATAAAAATCGACAAGCAGTACGGAAGAGGGACGCTCAGGACGACATCGTTCGCCAAGAGGGCCTTCAGCGCCGAAGCCCGACGGCGTGCAGCTTCTGCCAGCAACCGCTCGAGCCCAACTCCGGAGCCACTCCATCGCCCCCATGAAGGATCTTGTCCGATGTTGGGGCAGCTGTTCGACAGAGTGGGACGGCACAAAGCTGTACTTCCTGCGGCTTGAATCTTCCAAGTCACATTTTAGAAGGACAAATTTGACAGTACGAGAAATTTCTGAGCACACGTCTTGAAAGGCCTCCTGTCCCTCTTAGTGTCGCCGTCGCCACCCGTAATGCCGCGGCTGTTAAGGGCCGGTCCTTCGGGAGCTTTCCATTATTGTTCGTAAGCTGCACTCCAAAAAGTGCTCGTTTCTTTTTCCTTTCTGTGAAATTTGTTTTAACGTCCATTGCGACACAGCAGTTTTTTTAGGAATTGAAGGCATCCTATCAGCAGCGCCACAATTTTTTTTCTATCGTACAGAGGCACGTTTTTTTCTATTTAATATTTTCTAAAAAGCATAAACATCACCTGAACCTCTTCTCGATTGGACAAGTTCCACTGCACAAGTGGTAGGAGCACACGAGAAGTTATCAATAAGCGCCGCATTTTCTTCACTGACAGCTTGCGGAAGAAATGTGCCAGACATCGGCAGACAACTTTAAGAATTGCAATAAAATTGCCATCGTGTGCATTCCACAAGGAAAAGACTTTTATGATGCGCTAACACTGGCAAGAAGGAGGAAAAAAATGGCTCTTTGGCAGCGCGCTAGTATTCTCCGTTTGAATACGTGCACCACAGGACAACTAATTCCCCTATTGACCGCGAATGACACTTCGTAATTTTCAGACATCTTACTTATCAAACTTCCAAATTACACTTCGCCAGACTAATCTGCCATCTCATGCTACGTTTTTGCTATGCAGTACTAAACTTCATATCTTGTTCACAGCTCATCACACTATATTCCGGGCTTATGTTCATTTCCTCTCCGTTACCTTAGCTGGAGTGCCATTTCTCACGTTTGTGTTCCAAAACCTTACTCGGGCCTGTGGTGACTTCTCTATGAAATGAGAAACCTTGTTACTACTGTCCCTAGCCTAATGCTGTTTATGATTATGCTTACGAGCAATTCAATTTCATTCTATATTTTAGGCGAAAGATTGACTGAAGCCAATCGAGTTAATCTTGGAGGAAAAAAACAAAACGTTTCGGGACCGGCTCGGTCCCCTGATTGTGTGACTACGGGCGAGGCGCAGCTTGGCATTTTCAGCTCTCGTGGGGTTGAGATACGGGTCAGTGGCCGCAAAGCAAATTAAATTGGTTGTCGTCAGTCATCTTTCTCCTAAGTTAAATTTCTCAGCCAGAGAGACTTCTGTCAAATGTTTTCTTTTGAGTTTGTACAATCCAATGCTGGTCGATTATCAATCAGATCACAAAGGATTTAACTGGTAGATGTGTTATGCTCGGCTGTTATTTCCATGGTCGTTTCAAGAGGAATACAAAGCAGGCAGCACCGTTATCGGTATGCAAAAAAAACTTTCGAAACGAAAAATATGTTAACAAAGAGGCTGACTCTCTTGTTCGTGGAACTGCTCCGTCTTGAAACTTTTGCTTGCAGATACATGACTTTTTTTAAATAACTGTGCCTGACATTTTCTGCACGAAATATTTTATTACTGTTGACTGCAGGCTGCTGTTTATGTTTTCCGTAAAATCTAAGTTTATTAATTCTGACGCACTTATCGGTCACATTGATTTGCTTTACGTTACGAAGAGCTCAAAGAAAATAACTCTCAGATATTTAAGAAAAAGTTTTGCAGGACATCATCAAATTAGAAATCTCAAATTCAGTCACTTCTCAATTATAGCAAAAGCATTATTCAATGTGGTGTCTAAAACCTCATGGGCGGCTGCTCACTATACTTTATTCCCGCAGAGAACAAAGTTAGCGCACATTTTCGAGATTATTCTGGATGAATCTGGCATTTTTCAAGAGCCGTTAGTGCTACATTTTTGCTTCGGCCAGCACTGCCAATGGCAGTTAGCATATTTGAGCGTAAATTGAAATCCATCTTTCGAACAGTGAACAGTCTTCAACTAGAAACTTTGAAACTTTCTATAAAATCTTTTTCGGTATTAGTTTAGCTTTCTGGCTGTCCGTGAGATGGCGGGAAATCCTTTCGATTATGGCACTAGCAACTAATTCCTTCTGACTGAAGCCTTTTTATCGGCTGCCTGTAATTGAAACCATATTATCTACCTAGATTTATACTCGAGATAACCATATTTATACAAAGTCTAATTACTTTTCGCATCTCGGTAGAGTGATATCTTAGTAGAATGGCATTCGATTTCTGCTCTACCAATTTTACTGACAAAATTTTGATCACATGTGGTCATTTAAGGCGCCAATTAGGGCCAGTGCACCCGGCACGCTCTAACGTTGCGCAGGCCAAAGCAGCACAGGTAATCAGCCCTATATTGCAACAGGATTGTTCCCCCTCTGGTCCATTGTAGGGCCGGCCTTCGCCAATACGATTCCAATATCGGGTCAATTACCTGTGCTGCTTGGGAGAGTTTCCCACTCTCAGCGTTTCTATGCTCACTCCGCCAGAATGTGTGCGTGAAAATAGAAATCTAGTTCTTTTGAAGTATTTTGGAGCGCGCCCTTTTTTCCACAGAATGCAGTCGCCGGTATAGCGCTCTTGTTTTTTACTTAGTTTCGATGCTTGGCTCTTCTGAATACTTCTAGCGGTGGCTGTAGTGGAGGGAGAGAGGATATTCACAGAAGGCTGCTTGTAATATTAGCTGTTTTTCTCAAAATTATTTATGATATATCATCGCACAAGTTTTATCCCGTTCCGATCACACTCAATTACCAAGGAGGCCACAGTGAACCTAGTGAGGGCAGTATCAGCAAACGCCGGTTCATTTTAATTGTGATTAGATATATTAGAAGGGACCAATTGAAGCCGTGCTTCATGTCAGTGAAACGTCGAATCGTCATAGAGTCTTTATCAGCGCTTCTTACTAGCCGTCGTATCTGCCAAGCAGAGTCATGATTTTATCCTGAATATTGTTGATAACAATACGCGGTCACAGTCACGAAAAGCTGCGTGGACAACAAAAACAAAATCCCGTTGAAAGCATGTAACCCTATATTGAACACTTATTGCTCGCAAATAAGCTGGAGACGGCTGGACCACTCAAGAAGAATTCTGAGGGCTGAGGACAAAAAGTCATAACGACAATGACCGAGTCGATAATGTGAAATTTCAAGTCCGCGCCCATGTGTGCATGAATCTTCATTTACATGTCGAGATCAGGAATCCGCTTGATAATTTACACCAGAAATACATTTGTCTTTTCTAGTTTGGTTCACTAGGGTTGCCTGTTTTCTAGCCCCTTTTGCACTTTCGCGCCAAATAGAAATTTCATTGCGCATTCCAGGGCTCAGCAACATGGCTTCTTCTAAAGTGTGTGGTGTATGATTTCTTTGCCAGAGCGGTCTTCATCTCTCTTCTTTCTTGCAGATACCAACACCGTCGGCTTCTCATGATCACCGCGGAACATGGCCTAGGAGGACGCTTCCAACAAGCTGTCGTTCTTAGGAATGGCGATCAAGAAGAGGGAAAGGAGCAATTTCATCTTTACTACGCCGTGTACATCGCCGGTTGTGCAGCATCATGCGTGGCTCTTGTTTTAGAGCTGCTCCTACACATGTTCTCTGTCTGGTACGCGGTCCGCATTCAGGCGTGTCGTAGAGAAGTACAGCCTTATCAGCAGTAGAAGCACTGCAGTAAACACCTTCAAATGCGGTTGTCACCAGCTGCGGAGACGCACAGAAAAATAACGCCTGTCCATCACGTCTCATTCAAAACATTGGTTGAGAAGGAAAGAAAAGCTCCCCCAAAACGAGATATCGGCTGCCTCAGTGATCTGCGTCACTCATGGTTTTCAGAATTCACTGCATGTAGTTTGTTGGGTTTGGGTTTATTGGGGTTCAACGTCCCAAAGCGACTTAGGCTATGAGACGCCGTAGTGAAGGGCTCCGGAAATTTTTACCACCGGGGGTTCTTTAACGTGCACTAACATCGCACAGCACACGAGCCTCTAGAGTTTCGCCTCCATCGAAATTCGACCGCCGCGGCCAGGATCGAACCCACGTCTTTCGGGCCGGCAGCCGAGCGCCATAACCACTCAGCCACCGCGGCGGCATACTGCATGTAGTTCGGTTTATGATTTATGAGGGTTTAACGTCCCAAAGGGACTCATGCTATGAGTGACGCCGTAGTGGAGGGCCTCGTAAGTTTCGACCACCCGGGTTTCTTTAACGTGCACTGACGTCGCACAGTACATAGGTGTTTAGAATTTCGTCTCCATCGAAATTCAGCTGCCGCGGCCGAGAACGAGCCCGCGTCTATCGGGTCAGCAGCCGAGTGCCATAAAAACCACACAGGCACCGCGCTGGCTCACTGCATGCAGTGTTATTTTCGAAAATATATCAAATCAAAATTTATTTTCTCCCTTCGAGAAACAAACCCGCCGCGGTGGCTCAGTGGTTAGGGCGCTCGACTACTGATCCGGAGTTCCCGGGTTCGAACCCGACCGCGGCGGCTGCGTTTTTATGGAGGAAAAACGCTAAGGCGCCCGTGTGCTGTGCGATGTCAGTGCACGTTAAAGATCCCCATGTGGTCGAAATTATTCCGGAGCCCTCCACTACGGCACCTCTCTCTCTTCCTTTCTCCTTTCACTCCCTCCTTTACCCTTCCCTTACGGCGCGGTTCAGGTTTCCAATGATATATGAGACAGATACTGCGCCATTTCCTTTCCCCCAAAACCAATTATTATTATTAAACAAAAGGGTGAGGGTCAGAAGCCACATAACTGCGGCATTACAAAACCTGGCCTCCTTTATATACACTTCGGCATTAGTCCTAGTAATATGAAATAGACATTATAGCAGGTTCACATTTACAAGCTTCAGTTCGCAGACCTAAATTCTCTCGTTACACAACAAAACCCTTCAGATGAAAGTACACCCAGAAATGAATACCTCATGCGCTCAGAAGTAACGCTGACCCCTCAGTTACAAAGTCTCCATACTGCCCAGGGTCGGTAGCTGGTAAGTCTGTAAGCTTTACACAATGCACCCTATTAGAAAT
This sequence comes from Amblyomma americanum, assembly GCF_052857255.1. Classification (NCBI taxonomy): domain Eukaryota; kingdom Metazoa; phylum Arthropoda; class Arachnida; order Ixodida; family Ixodidae; genus Amblyomma; species Amblyomma americanum. The sequence goes on along the minus strand of NC_135504.1, from coordinate 106,403,657 downwards.
CTTTTTGTTTCTGATAAAAACGTTTGGCGATTTAAATGCTATTAAAAAAATTTAGATCTACCTGCACTTTTAGCCAACATGTGATGTTAGAGAATAGTTTCTACAACGGTTCTGAATGAGCTAGATGGAAAAATGTTCATTGGAAAGCAGGCGCTGCAGTTTAAGAAAAGTTAATAGCTACAGGGCATCTGTCAGGGTTTATGTACTTAGCTATTTTTGGCAATACATCTAACAACAGATACCCTGATTGATTATCTGCGAATATTTATGCCTGCGGCAAGCAGTAAAGTTATGACAACTGATAATCATTTCATTACTAACTCGAGAATTTTGCTAGCTCCTGTGGCAGACAGGGTATAATTCCAATATTCTTCTGTCAAGTGTGCGAGCTGTCTTTCCTTGCTTGAGGTGGCCAGCAGCTGTTCGTTCTGGGACGTTTCACTCTAGAAGGTCGGATGATTCCAGAGAGGTTAGTAACATTTGCCTTTTACACTGTATGCGAAAATGTAACGATATTGTTCATATACGCTGTCCAGCCTGAAGAAATCATTCCGAAGCAGTCAACTGTGGGCCCAGCATCATTGTTATAACGTTTTATTGTTATATTCGTGGTGTGTATCGCGCGGGCGTGTTTGCCTGGATTTTTCGAGCGAGTGCTGGGGCAGGTTGGTTCAAGCACAGCGCCATTCTTGTACGTGGTGGGAGCTTAAACCTATACGCAACTGAAGTTGTCGTTCAAAAAAATAGCTGTGTAATCCGTAGTAGAGCTAAATTACCCAACAGCAGAAATTCCTGCGTGCTGCGCCCTGTTTCTTGCCCTGTATACAAACCGAGCTTTGTCAGTAAGGGCGTCTTCATGCGCTTGCTTCGTTGTACTTGTCTATTATGCCGTCGCCCACGACAGTAACGAAGTGCTCAGCGCCAGCCGAAAGCACGTTCAGAGATCAAGGTTCCTCCGCGGGCGAGTGTCCAAGGACGTCGTAAAGGCTTGCCTGAATTGCGCGCCCCTGCTAAAGGTGTTTACCTATCACATCTCACCGCTGCTTGCAATAGATATCCTGCAGCTTTGCAGTTTCTGATCACCTCACCCGTTGTTTTCGTCCCAGCGTGGTGTCCAGCGCAACTGCCCCACGAAATCCTTCTGGCCTCGTCACACCACTTGGGCTGCGTTTTTTCCTTTCTTTATGCGACGCATTGCTTCAATGTTTCATGTTCTTCTGAGGCAGTTCACAGCTGATTGTCTGTGCATTTTTGTAGGTACTTAGCTAACGCATGCAGGTTGTGTTGCTGGGCTAGTTGGTAGTTGTCGAACATCATGGAATCGCAGCGCTGGCAAACAAGGACACAGACGAAACACAGGCAACGTCCACGCAATTGTATGTGTGTGTTCTTTCTGTGTTCGTGTCTGCCAGCGCTGCGATTTCATGATTTAGCTAACATTGTCTTCAGATCTCATCGTCCCTAACCGTTTGTGTTTATGAATTAGGTGTATTTTGATTTAACCACTTCCTAGTTGCTTTGTTGGCCTCCTCTGCACGGCTCATATTTCATAATCAATTTACTTTTATGCTATAGTGGGGCAGTTGCCACACGCCCCAAAAATAAAAATATATGTAGATGGCAGGAAAACTATCATTCTTACCTCTCAATGCGTCAGTGTCTTCATAGGTGTTTTAAGTTGTAGATTATGCCGGTGAACACCGGACGCTATGGGCTGCAAACATTCCACACATCCCGTATTTTGGCATGCCTTCAGATGACGTGCTATTAGAAGCACTAACATCACTTATGTCACCATGTGCAACCACTTTAGCCGATACGTTGATGACGCTGGTAATGCCGGTTAGAGGTTGTATTTGTAAAATGCATAAGCGAACTGCTGTGCTGTTTTCAATGTGACTGCGAAGTTCCCGAAACTTCCAAAGACTGCTTTTTGGATATCAATATCCAGCACTTCCTGGAATGTAGTGCACAGGTCTTTTAAAGAACGCTTCAGTTTCATTTCTTGTATACGGGCAACCTTGCTGCACTGCACTTTACTCATGTACCACTAGCGGTCTTTGTTTTTGATCTGTGCATCATATAAAAAAACGCTGTGGTGGATCGCCATTACGAGCCGAGCAGTTCGACTCGTCAAAGTCACACTTTTGCGAGATATCTTGTTTTTATCACTAAATATAGACACTATGGACATTAAAGCATACTTATGACTGAACAAATGAGACGGCTGACTGCTACGGCCTGTTCGTCGATTGCTCAGTCTTGCCTTCAAATCAGTGTGTGCGTGCGTATCTGTGTTCCTCTGATGTGTTTTTTGTGTTAAACTGGTTTTGAGTAGATTGCTGTTTTCTGTGTAATATTGTTGTAAATATGCTACTCCGTTCTTAGAAAAAACTTGATGAAAAAATGCACCTATGACGAATCTCTTTAAATGAAGCACACGTTTGTATTTACGCTTCGATATGTGTGGATTCGAAACTCAATGGGGCATAACATTTGTCATGGTATATTTTATTTTCAAGAGCGTTTAAATGCTCTGTACTGAAAAAGATCTTCAGCATGGTGAGGAAAGAACCTGCACGCTAGATGCACAACTACAAATCACAGAGCAATTCACCTGAAAGTAGGGTAAATGGCTTCGCCAGGATGGCAACGGCTTCACGTTACTTAGAGTCGATCACCAGTGCAGGAAGATTGCATCCATTTGAAACCCTCATCGTTGATGACTGTGCTCAAAATTAAAACCAGTACATTTAGCGCAAAGCCGCAATTTTTTCACCCCTTTATCTACAGAGTGTTTCTTCTTGGCCATAAAACAAGGTATATCGCGAAAGATTTCCGACATTGAGTCATCTGATCACAATCGAGAATCATTCAGAACTTATCAGCGTGTGTTCACATGTAGCATTTTGAATGCCATATACGGCAGCGTGTGAAATGTTTGCCATCGTGGAGTTGAGATTGTTTTTCATATTTGTCTGCCTGATTTTGTACAGAAGTCATGCAATAAAATCTCTATTCCTACTGACAATTCCAATTCCTTCCCTGCCAAAAATATTGTGATAGCACAACAACTTCAGCGAAAGGCCAGTAGACAAACCTTGCTTTAGTTAAGATTGCAGCTTAAAGGAACTGACGTCCTTTTCAGATGCGCGCATGTAGACTGTTTACAGCACGTGATTCTTCTGTTTCAGACCAGAAGGCGCCACAGGCGCGCTAGGAACAGGGCGCGATTACAGGCCTCGTAAATCGCAGTGTGTACGCCTCGACGCAGCAGTGGAAATATCGCGGGTTGCCGCCGAATGTGTTCTTTATTCGAAGATGTGGAAAGGCAGAGGATATACATGCTGTGTTGTGCATTTCAGGAATTCGACAGAGTTAATGGTGCGAGATGCGATTGTTTGCGATCATCACTGACCAAACAAACGGTCCAGAACGAATTGCATAAGGACGCACTGCTCCCGTCGCGCCCGTTCGGCATGCACCCTTCCCGAACCGGCGAACACAACAAACACGTTCGCCAGCGCTTAATAGCCAATATAGAAAGAAAGGTTACAATCTCTGAAAATCTACGACATTAAGCGCACAACCCCGCTGAAAGAACACGCTGTTCCGCCATCGAAACCGTCACTTCGTGGTTTCAGATGATGTGCAGTTGTGTGCGCGTGTGTAGCGAGACCCCTTTGCTCGTAAGTTATGGTGTGCGGCCATTAGGAACAGGCACACCCGAGGACCAATTAGGTACGGCAAAGAAGGACGACTTAGGTTGCTACATACTGCTAGTGCATGTTATGCAGTGCACAGCCGTGCGAGCCGACAGCGCTTACTTTCAGTCCGTGTATTAAGTGACGTCTCTGTGCTACTGCTGTGCTTCGCTCCAAGTAGCCTGGTTTTCATGCACTATATTCGGAATGAAGCATTTTCGTTACAGCTGGTGTCCTGAATCGTTGTAACTTCATCGCAGTTTATGCGTGATAGTCGGTTTATGCGCGACAGCTCCTCCGACACCTCTCATGGCACACTGATTTTACCTAGTAGCGCCTAAGGGCGCTCTAAGTCTGCACAACGTCGTCGACGCCGGCGAGGAAATCACTGGTGCCGACGGCATGCTGTACCTCTAGCATCTCGGCGGCTGCAAGTACCTGGTGTGCGTGTGACCCCAGGCACATGCCACGAAGTTATCAACGACCAGCGCCATAAACCTCGGAAATCAATGTGTTCCCGTCGACCACTCAACGGCTGCCCCGTTCGTACCGGACGGCGTCCTGGTCGCGGCGTTGACCCCCTTCGGCAAGCTCATCCAGCAAGTGGCCTTCAGATACACCCCGCATAAGTTTACCGGCACGCAGATGCCATCGCTCGAGATGCGGAACCCGGTGCACAACATTATGCCTATCCAGGGCCCCAAGGTCATGGTAGAGTACCGGGGGATCGTCCGCTGCTCCGATGGTGAAGAAGCCATGTGTTGTAACTCCCACTTCGGACGCCGCGGATAACTCCTCGGAGGGTGACATGTACTTCTGAATTCCCGGTAGGCAAGATGGCAATTTTCTTGTTATTTATTCTCCCTTCCACTTTCTTGAACATCCTCATGCTTAACGTTGAAGGGTTCCGCAACACGGATAAACATCGTGAGGTTATTCATTTCGCTAAGCCCCACATTATTGATTTGCTTTTTGTTTAACAGTGTGATTTCACAGATGGGAATGACGTTAATAATTTTAACAACCGCGTTTTTATTATAAGATTCTTCGCTTTTAGTTACGATAGTGTAGAGGTGTGGGAGCGGTTATTTTTAGGCGCAGTTTACTCGATGGCCAGCTGTTGTTTCTTCGATACAGAAGGCTGAGTCATTGTGTTCGACTTCTACTACGGTCAACGAAAAATTCGCTCCATAAATGATTATGCGCCAGCCGACCACTCCTCCCAGACCAATGAAATTTTTGTTTCGCTGTCACCATTTTTGCTTTATGTCCATACGCTTTTTGATTTCCGGGGAGTTCAATTGTGTTTTCTACCCTGACAGTGACGTTGGTGCGCAAAGGGGCAACGCCGCTGTATGGCGCACACATCTGAGTTGCAACGCACCATCTGCCTGTTTGGGCTGCAGGACGAATGGAGGTACCTGAACAGCGATGCATTTGAACCGACTTGTCTCAGAGGTTTCATCTACAACTGGCTACAGCGCGTGTATCTCTACCACGATCGTTTGAACAGCATCGCGCAATGCCGTGCTCTCAATCTCCTGGCTGACGCCGAGCACATAACTGATCATCGCCCGCTTGCCCTCGCCTGGCATTTACCCGACCGGCCAGGAGAGCGCAGTGATTTTTGGCGTTTGGACGCTTCCGTTACACAAGACCCGCTAAGCTCGCGCGGGCTACCGAGTACCCAGTACTGGGCCCGATACAGAGGCAGGTCGGAATTAAAGGCAACGAGAGAGCAGACTTCTGCGCTGTTCAAGCTAGTAGGAAGCATATAAAAAAATAAGTACACATTTTAAAGAATGCATGAACTTAGCACAATGTAAAGTAAGAAAAAGAAGGGAGTCCGATTGACACAACGAAGTAATTAAGACATTCCACTTGGTAAAGATTGTTTTAGGAAAATTGCACACTTTCACACACCACGGCCGTTTCGGGGAAGTGATTTTCTCCCGTCTTCGTATTTGGCACACACACCTTACAGATCACTTCATACTGACACAACATAAACGAGAACGCGAAGAACGCGGAGACGAGAAAACAGTTAATGCCGTTTTATTTTTATGTAGGAAGCTGGAAACACTTAGGAAAACAATTTTGCTGTTTTTGACGATAAGCACACACCATTCCATCCAACATTGCTCTTAGGCGAGGAGAGGGTTATTGACTTCTCACGCGTTTTTAAGTTTTAAAGCGAGAAGCTCATTGTAACTAACAGTACATTTGATAAACGATAGTCAAATTATTACGAGAGACAGAGTTAAATACATATCAGCCACTATTTCATTTCTCAGGAGAAAGCTAAAGCCTTTTTTTCCGATTTTTTAGGCGCTTCGAGATCCTCTCCCCGCCAAGGGTGATCGGTGAGATTACCGCACCCCCTTTAAAGCTTGTACTATTAACCACTTCAGAAATGTTTATCCTTTGTCAAAACTAGGTAGTACGAAACAACTTTTTATGGACATTGCACCACCGTTGTTGTACATATATTTATAAAATCCTGCATAAAGTAATTTTTATGCATCAAGTTCGCACTTGATAGCCTTCGATGCATGTGCGCCACTAAAACCATCGCAACAAACACAACACACGTACGGATATAGGCACACATCTCGGTGATGCACTAGTAACACAAACATAACTGCTGCATTGTCTCAAGATGTTTTATATTTATCGCATAAGAAGGGGGACTGCGAGTCGAATGCGCTGGAAACACAATGATAGTCTCTGCCATTTAGTCACAATCGGTATGAGGGTGCTCAAATTAGACTAAGCGCACTTAAACTGCTGTAGCGCAGTTTTTGCTTGAAAGACGACAGAACAATCCCACTCAGATTAGATCCCACCTTCGTCCTTTCACTTTCACCGCCACCGTTTGGGTCCTCTTATAAAGACCATTTTTTTCCGTCAGTAGAAATCAATCGCGGTCATACTGAAGCTGACTCTCAAAGGCAGACGGAACGCAGAAGAGTTCAATGTAGCGAGTACGCGTCGTACTCTTCCTTCTTCCTTCAGTCTGTGCAGCTGCATTTGCAAAATTGAAGACGGCATGATTGGCTTATTGGTCCACACCCGAAAGTTAAACTGCACCATTCTCAGAGTCGAAGTGGGCCGAAGAGCGAATACATTTAGCATGTAGTAGGCTTAAGACTGTTTTAGCTTTAAATGTGAATTTGCTGTTGTGTATGGCGCAGTGAGTCTTCTTTTGTTAACTTTGCTGAAGAAGCTTCTGTGAATCCTCTGGTTCTTTGACATGATTTCCGCTAATATTTGGAGGCATTGGGTGCTAAAATTGAGGATAACGTCGACTTCCTCCAATGTGCGCGCATCTGAAAATGGCATATTTTTTAACCTGAAGGCTCAAATAAAGAAAGGTTTGTCGTCGTGAGTGTGATCGGAACGGGATGAAACTCGTGCGATGATATTTCATAAATATTTTTTCTGAAAAAACAGAGAATACTACAAGCGGCCTTCTGTGAACATCCTCTCTCCCTCCACTACAGCCACCGCTAGACGTATTCAGAAGAGCCAAGCATGCAAAGAGAATAAGAAGACACGAGCTCTACGCCAGTGACTGCATACTGTGCGGAAAAGAGCGCGCTCCGAAAAACTTCAAAAGAACGAAATTTTCATTTTTACGCATACATTGTTGCGGAGTGAGCATAGAAACGCTGAGAGTGCGGAACTCCTGCGAGACGATAGACCGTACCGGGAGCCCTGACTCCATTTGACGCCTTACAAGACTACATGTGATCACAATTTTGTCTGTAAAAATTGGAGAACAGAAATCGAATGTCATTCCAATAAGAGATCGGTCTACTGACATGCGAGAAGTACTTATACATCGGTTAATTATCATTATCTAGAAAATTATTCTAAATGGATAGCACGGTTTCGCTTAGATGCAGCCGGTAAAGAGGTTGCAGTAAGAGCGGATTGGTGCGTAGCGTCACAATCCCAAGGATTTCCTTCATCTCACGGACGGCCAAAAAGCTAAACTCATCCCGAAAAAGATTGTCCTGAACGTTTCCGTGTTTTTAAACGAAGTTTGTTCGCTGTATGAAACATGGATTTTAGTTCGGGCCCAAATATGCTAACTGCCATTGGCAGTACCTTCCAAAGCAAACAGGTTATCCACAGACTGCAGCCTGTGCTATTGCCACCGTCGGCTCTTGATACATGCAGATTCATCCATAATAATATAAAAATTATGCGCTAACTTTGTTCTCCTTGGACAAAGCTGCACAATGCGATGTACACAACCACAAGACTCGCTAGTTTTCCTAGACACATTAGTTCGGGATAATGTGAAGAGATCATCGTTATCTTTCATGATCACGTTCTACTAAAAGAGCCAGGCCGACCCAAACCGCGCTCAGCAAAGCTACGGTTTTATTTTTTACAGAAAGCTCCACATTTCTTATATAGAGCAAACGAATCGTTATGCACACTGTTGCAGATCACCAATCCTGCGCGGTTTCGAGGACATGACAGAGCTGCACCTAAACAAATGACTCCACAGCATATTATCGCACTGTGGAAGTTTGTCGCCGGAGCGGACTGTGTGTAGTCGAGTTGTTAGAGTCGAGAAATGGAAGTGTCGGACTTGATGCCTGCAACTCAGTGACGGTGGAAGGTCTCCATTGCATTAAACAGCGGTTATTTTATTTGAGATAGCTTGGGCACATTTTCTTGTGTTCCATGTTCGGTGCTGATGCGGTTAATTCGGTCTCACATGTTCCAGGCCGTTCTTTTAAAAATTTCTGGTTATTTTGGCCCAATAACTTTTCAGAGCAGTCTATTCAGTCCGGCAGCGCATAATACACCAGCAATTTTTATTTATTTTCTAGAGACACCCTGCGAACCGATTGCATTAGAGAGAGGAGCATCTACTAAGCGAAAACTAAACACAACAGATAATACAGCAAGCAGTATTTAAGTAATTAGATTGGGGCTGCTTCCGATTTGATTGCAGGCGAGTATTCCGGAAAAAACGTTCTTCAAAACAGATAAAAACCAAATGTTTATACTTAAAGTATACTGTTAAAAGCGATGAAAACATATGTACATTTGTTCTTTATTAATTTATTACCAAAACATCTGCCGCCAGCAGTCATAACGTTACTTTATTACATCATCGCAAGTCAAAGTTCACTTGCTGGTATACACTTAAACACAGGAGCTGTGTAGTGAAGCAAACAAACATAGAGAACATCAAGTGTCCTTAGCTAATAGCGGAATGAACCGTAAGAATGGTTTCTGAATAATATTTTTTTTAAATGCAACGCATAGTAAGAAAAAAATTACACAGTTTTGGTTATTATGGTTCATTGAACAGCTAGATATGTAAGAAATAAGTGTAAAATGTTTCAATAAAGTACCTTTTACGGGGATAAAGTGACGATTGCTCGCTCAAAATTATGCCGAAAAGCGAATTATGAGAAAAACGAAAAAGAATATAAGGAATAACTACAAATATTATAGTCCAATGCCCAGGACGGCTACATTTTACTGTATTTGTAGCTGAAATTTTTCTTCAACCTTGATTTTCTTTGATTTTGCTCTCGTGGAGCTCGCTTTTCCTTTGCATGCACTTTAGAGCTTTAGCAGACCGAAAGGAAGATTTCCAGACACGCTCCACTTCAATTTATTGCCTTAAAGACCCCAATTTAGTGGTATTACACAAGCGGCGGGTTAACCTATCAGGCAGGTTTTTCTAAATGTAGACCAGACGTGATCCTAATGTGCGTGAAAATGTCTGAAGTAGCTCTGCTATCACGGTTGAAATAACACTCGCCATCATGCAAATAAAACTTCAACTATTGGTGTCCTGCCATAATCATCCAAAGTTTCTCAAATGTCATGAGTCACTGCTGTGATCGTTTATCTTGATAAATACAAAACAAACATAGACATACTCTGCAAGAATTAAGTCTAAACTCAAAAATGTATATTAAAATAAACTAATAATGCATAAATAGGTTTTTATTTGCATGGAAGTGTTTATATGGTGTACCGAAATGCACAGACGGTTACAGCTTTGGCTGTAACGATGGAATATCGCATATTAGGAGCAATATTTTTGTTGCAATTCAATAAAGACTTAACTAGTTTTTGATAAAAATATTGATTAATCTTAAATAACATCTAGTAAAATGCCTAGATATCATATCAAAAATATTTCTCTCCCGTGCACAATTCCTGGGTTTATCTGCCTAAATGAAGTTTACCCAATAATGTTTTGTTATCAGCTATAAGTCACAAAATCCTTATTTGGTAAATCCTTAGTCCCGCAAAGCTTTTTGCTAAATATCTGAGAGTTCTTATGGTTGAAAAATTCAAGACGTAAAGCAAATCTAGTGTGGCCGAGAAGTACGTCACAATTAATAAACTTAGATTTTACAGAAAACGCAAACAACAGGTTGCAGTCTAACCGTACAGTATACTTGGTGTAGAAAATGTCAGGCACAGTCATTGAAACAAGTTATGTATCTACACACAAAAGTTGCCACAAGCAGCAGTTCCACGAGCGTTAGGGTCAGCCGCTGTTGTTCAAATACTTTTCGTTCAAAAAGTTGTTTTGCAAAGCGGTAATGGTGCTGTCTCGTTTCTATTCCTCTTGAAACAACGTATGTTACCATCAGTTAAGAACAACGCATCGACCGGTTGATTACTTCATGATCTGATCGGCAATCGACGGGCAAAGCATTATACAAAGAAATGATAGCTCGTAAACACAATCAAACACCTTATTAGGCTACGGCTTATGGTTATGTCGGAAAAGTCCGCGCAGGCCCGAGTGGATGGTTTCAAACACAAACGTGAAAAATGGTGTTCCAGCTAAGGTAACGAAGAGAAAATGAACATGAGCGCTGAATACAGTGGGATGGACTGTGAACAAGATGGTCGTTAATTTAACGAAGTAGAGCACTGCATAGCAAAAACGTAGCATGAGATGGCAGATTAATCTGGCAAAGAGTAATTTCGAAGTTTTATAACTACGATATCTGAAAATGCCACAGGGAGGACGAATTCGAGGCCAATGGGGGAATTTTCCTGTTATACACGTATACAAACTGAGAATACAAGCACGCGGCCAAAGCGGTATTTTTTTCCTCCTTCTTGCCAATGACAGCGCACCCTATAAGTCTTTTCTTTGTTCAATGCGCACGATGGCAATTTTATTGCAATTCGTGGAGTTGTCTGCCGATGTCTGGCGCTTTTCTTCCGCAATATGTCAGTAAAGAACATGCGGAGCTTATTTATAACTTCTCATGTGTTCCTACCACATTCGCAGTGGAACTTGTCCAATTGAGGAGAGGTTCAGTTGATGTTTATGCTTTTTTAGACAATATTAAATAGAAAAAAACGTGCCTCTCTACGATAGAAAAAAAATTTAGGCGCTGCTGATAGGATGCCTTCAATTCCAAAAAAAACTGCTGTGTGGCAATAAAATTTAAACAAATTTCACAGAAAGGAAATAAACCAAGCAACTTTTGGAGTGCAGCTTACGAACAATAATGGAAAGTTCCCGAAGGACCGGCCCTTAACAGCCACGGCATTACGGCTGGCGACGGCGACACTAAGAGGGACAGGCGGCCATTCAAGACGTGTGTTCAGAAATCTCTCGTACTCTCATATGTGCACTTCTGAAATATGACGTGGAAGATTCAAGCAGATTCAAGGAAGTACATTTTTGTACAGTCTCACTGTCGAACAGCAGCCCTAACATCGGACAAGTTCCTTCACGCGAATAAAGCGAAGCATCATTTACTGACTTCAATGGTATACCTTTCTCTGATTGGTAAACGGAAAAGGTAAGCTTTCGTTCGGGGGACAAAAAAAAATACTGCTAGCTGCCACAGAACAATGCAAGCAATTCCGGTAACATTCGCGAAACATTGCTATTTGATTCGGGACCAGAATATTCTTTGAATTGAGAAAATGGCCTCATGAATTTAGTAGCTCAAGCTGGAGTGTCACTACACACATAAATTATCATCATCAGCCTGAATACACCCACTTCGAAATAAAGCCTATCCTGTGCATATCCTATTAACCCAGCCCTGAGTCAGCTGCGGCATATTATCCGAGAAATTTTCGTTATCTCATCCGCGGACCAAACTGCCGCCCATCTCTACACTTCCATTCTCTTGGAATAGAGCCAGGTTGCCTCACAGCCATCATTCATCTTTCATGCGCGCTACTTAATGTTACGTTCATCTGTGATCTAAATAACTGGCACTTGTTCCTTGAACAGCAGGGCTTTCGTCGTGTCTTTTACGTGGCACCTTTTTTTCACAGCTAGCTGAGTCGCTCCGAATTCAAATTGAACCGTAGTCGTTAGCTTCCATGTTACTGCCCCTAAGATGAGAACAACTAAGGTACAAGTGCTATTAAGATTTTTCTTAAGTACTGGCATTCATGATCTGAGACTGTCTACCAAATACGTTCAACCCCTTCGTATTCTCCTAGTGATTTCATTTGCGTGCTTCAGATCTGCGATAAATAGCTGCCCTAAGTAGATGTATTTCTGTAGACCGCTGTGAGGTCTCATGATACTGTTATCGATTATGTTAGAAATAATTTGTGGGCAACTGACAGTAAGTGGATCGATCTGTAATTTCCCAAGCCCTTGACGCGACCTTCTATCCTCACTTGCTGCTTTCCCTCATTGAATGTTTTCCCAGGCTTGTTCCTTTTTCGCTACCAGGTGGATATCCAATTGCTTTGCACTATTGCATCTCTCTTTATTATTCTGAATCTTTCGATTAGTCTTAATATAGAACTTTCTCATGTTGGTAATGGCATTACTCTGCTTGTCTTTTGTTGCATATATATATATATCAATTTCACGTATGCCTGCTTTCCTAGCGACCGCTTTTCTCGAGCACTATTCCTTAGAGCGTGCTAGATTCTTCCATATTATTCTCCTTTCAGTTGGATTCCTTACACTTGTTAACTTTGATAGCTCAACGAGTTCTGTTTTCTCCGTTGGGTTAGCGTGTTTCATGCTTAGGAGTTCCGTAATAACATCTCTCGTCTCCTGGGCGACCTCACCAGGTTTCTGTGTACATCTCCGACCGCTTAATTCGACTGAAAGCTAGTAAAGAAAACTACAAGTCTACATCTGATCGCTTGAACGCTAAGCTTCTCGTCCTTGGTTAAATAGGAGTGTCTTTAGGTAGGTAGACCTGAAACAATGCTAGCACACACCCACTGCGGGAGAGTGGCCAAGACACAGGCGGTTAATTGCTGGATACAGGAACGTTTTGATGGGAAAAGGAGTGGTAATAGCATGAGCGCTGATACATTGGAAGACGCAAGGACAGGGGTCCTCTTAACTTGGAGATCGAAGACGGGACAATGGCTAAATATGCATAATAGTATACAATGCTTGTAATGTTCTAATGTCGTACTGGCTGAGAGCGGGAAAAGGAAATTAGAATGGGAGTCGCTGCGTTTCTTCAAGGAAATTTCGCACCGCAGAGCGTACAATCCTGTCGCTTCGTCCAAGCAAAGAAGCGCCAATGTAAAGAACAACCGCAGAGGACACAGGCAAACCCAGTTGATGAAATGGAATTTCCAAAAGACGCTTCCTCAAATGAGAGAAGCGGCGGCAGAACAGCAGAAAGTGATCTATTGTCTCAGGTTCGGCACAAAAAGGGCACAATGGGCAAACCACCAGGCCAGATCTGTGAAGGTAGAAGTTTAGAAGGGGAACCCGGCAACGCAAACGCGTGAAAGAGACCTCTAGTCAGCGCGAGCGCCAGTCTTTGCTACTCCAAGGATGCAAAAGACAGTGATATTCGAGATATGATGTAAGAGCCGAGACAGCAAATTCCTGAAATATTGTATAGCTGCGAAACCTCACCGCAGCTGAATATGCACACGTTGGCAGGACAGCAATAATTGGGCCGCAGAGAGAGGCCTTTGCTAAGGAATCTGCAACCTCATTTAAGTGAAAGCCCATGCCCATACAAAAATGCCCTATGGCCGGCTATAAAATTTTGGCCCAAATAGCTATAGACCTTTACTATTTCTGTCTATAGCTGTATATACAGGCTGATATATTTTTCTATAGAGAGCTTAAGACAGTTGTATGGTTCCTAAGCTATAGATTTAGTGGCATAGATTTATCAGTATTTGGCAATAAGCATCTCTGTGGGTGCTTATAGACATTCATAAGAGGCCATAGACGGACATAGCTTTTTCCACAGACGACCATAGGACGTTTTTGTATGGGTGTGACCTGGTACCCAAAGCAACCTTACCGAATTTAGATGGAGCAGAATCAGGAACTTAAAAAGGCGTAATGCCCGAGACTCAATGGGTGAGTATAATGAAGAGCAAATGGACAGAGAGTCCGTCATAACCACGACCTGGGAAATGGTAGTTCCTAATTTTCTTAAGGCTAATATTACTGCTAAAAATTCAGCCAGATAAAATGGAGTGAATTCAGGAAGACAGAGAGAAAAAGACCAACCTAGTGAAGGCGAAAAAATTCCCGCACCTGCCTTTTCGCGATCGTGCGAGGCATCGGTAGCAATAAGAATATGAGAGGGAAAGGACCTTAGGTGGTACTGTAGCAAACCCTGAAGAAGAGGAAAGGGCTGCAGCTTTGCATTCAATGGGAAAGTGTCATAGAATTCACTCTAAACCGAACATGAGTTGTTATACATTTGGCGGACATCTGTGAAATGAATGTTTATGGGATCAAGGAGGGACTGCATGAAACATATCTGCGGAGTATGAAAACGAGACCAAGCGGCACCAAAAAAAAAGGCGGAAGGTTGACTAAAAAATGTTATACTGGAGGCGTGGAGAGGTGATTCGCACAATTTCAAAAATGTTTGAACTGTTATAAGTCGAAACCTAGCTGATAACGATGAGATTCGCGCCTCAAGGTGCAGAACAGCATTGGCGACTTATTTTGGAAGCCTCAGACAACGCCTCACGCTCCAAGAGCACAAGAGGCCGAAGTTTATAGGCAGGAGCTCCTGAGAATAAAACACAGCCGAACTCCAAAATTGGGCAGACGTAGATTTTACAAATCATCAGAAGTGTATGCCTTCTCATGCCTGACCTAGCACTACGAAGCCTGCGCAGGATGCCAATGGCCCGAAGTCCTTTTGCAGAAACTTGCTCAATGTGTGGCCGCCAGGAGAGTAGAGTCGTATATTACACCGAGATACTTCACCGTCTGAACTTGATGTATTATGTTATTTCTATAGACCAGGCAGATATTTACAGGAACAGAAACAGGAAATAATAGCAATTGGCACTTCTTCACATTGAGGGACAGATGAATTCTTCCTCACCAGTTGTCAAGAACATTTAGGTAATTTTGAAGGGTTCGATAAAGAGTGTGAATGTCACCTGCTAATGCAAAGAATGCAATATCGTCGGCGTACACATAAGTTCTTACATTTTGAGTGCATAAAATTTAGCTTAGAAAAATGTTAAAAAGAACAGGTGAGAGAACTGATCCGTGCGGTACACCTCCTGTCTGTTGAAATCTCCTTGAGTAAATATCATTTTGGCAGCAAAAGAATTCTCTATTTTCTAGATAAGCAGACATTCAGGCTACAAAATGGGTTGGCAAATTGAGTTCCGGTAAACTCAGTAACAGAGTCGAGTGCTCAACGCTGTCGTATACTTTACTAACATTCAAAGTGACAAGCGCACCAGTTTCCTATAGCGAGCTAATTTAATACGACTCTCTAGGTCAGTATAAGCACACCAAATTGAACAACCCGGCCTCAAAACCAACTTGACACGGATTCAAGAGAGCATTTTCCGAAATGAATGACATGACACGGTTCAGAAGGACCCTTTCCACTAATTTCGCAAGGTTCGATGTTAATGAAATAGGGCGTATGTTGTCTGAAGTAAAGCCCTCCCCTAGCTATTCATGCAATGGAACTGTTTCAGCAAGACGCCACTCATGAGGTATCCAACGACCTTGAATGGAATGGTTAACTAGAGCCAACAGGTCTTCAAAAGATTCACTGAAGAAAATTTTCATCATAAATGAAGTGACCTTATTATCGGGGCCAGGCTCAGTGAAATAGAGACCTCAGTGAAATCACATGAGGTGCATGTGAATATAGCTGGCGAAGGTAGAGCAGATGTAAACATAAGCTCTAGGCCACACGCGATGTCCCCTAAAGCCTTTGCGATGTCAGCAGGGGACTGAACGAGGAATTCAAAGTTGAAAGCCGGTGGAATGACCTTGTTGCGCCCCACGAAATTAAACAAAGCGAGAGGAAATCATGATTTGTATTAAACTCCTCCTTTGCACAGTCGACAGTGAGCTTAAATGTTTCAGCAACATACCTATAATCCAACCAATTTTTGGGGAATTTCTTGATGAGAAGTTTCTTCCAAGCTGCTTTCCGCCGTCTATAAGGATGCGTGCACTCAGCATTCCACCAATTGATCGCGATTGCACCCTTGGGTTCGTTAACCAAAAATTGAGACTTTTGCCTTGCATGGTCCAGTACTGAACATAGATGTGTAGCCTTGCTTTAGGCACTTGTCTCAGCTCAAGGGCCTAAAGTGATTTAGAGAGCTGATTTTAGCGTGTGACAACTGCGATTTATTAACTTGCGCTGATGTCGCTCAGAAAGAGTTAATTTACACGCAAACTCGAAATAAATCGGTAGATGATCACTGTTTCTTGCACAGTCAACAGGCGCCCAAGACATAACTGAGACTCCTGGGGAGGAAAAAGGTAAATCCAAGGCAGAGCGGCATTTACTCCGAACAAACGTAGGCAATCCGGAATTGTTGCAGATCAAGTTGTTGTCAGAAACCTAATCAAACAGTCTAGAACCAAAGCTGTCTTTTTTAAACCCCCCTTCACATGGTGCGAATTGAAGTCTCCAAGTAATAAAAGCTGAGAACGGCTTCTAGACGTGAGTGAGTCAAGGGGTCTAGAGTCATGCACACCAGACAGGAAATACGCATTAGCTTCCGTAAAGCGCTGTTGACCTGGGACACTGAGGTCAACCGCAAGGATTTCACATTGATTGTCCGCATATTGGAAAGAAATGCATGCCCTAGCTGTGAAAAAACTTTGTAGAGATGAGCGCTAACAACCCTCCCCCTCGTGATGACCGGTCAAGCCGGAACGGACGGTAATTCTTTAGATGATAATTGAAATTTGCAGTTAGCCATGTTTCCTGTAATGTAATTAACGCTGGTAGAAGCTGATTGCATAGGCAATTTAAATGCGCTGAAGCTAAAAATATAGATCGGCAATTCCACTGGAGTATACTAAAAAACCCTATCTTGGCGGGAATGCCGCAGCCGCGACTGCCTTTTCTAGAATCCTGGTCTTAGGATTTTGACTAACAAGATGGGCATGCAATATTCAAGAGACCCACTTGGTTTCTGGGCGCGGAGATCAGGCTCCATATCCACACAGTCCATAGAGGATGCGTCCATAACACTGTTCGGAGGAGAGGCCTGAGAGGTCTTTGTTGCTCATATTGTTTTCTGCCCTGTGGAGCGGAAGTGATTACCACAGAAGGAGGAGAAACTTTCGAAACCAAAGAAGGCAAGAGCGGAGCGGTGGGGACCTGCAGCATATTGGTCATCTGGGTAGCTATTACCTGCAAAATTCACGTGGATAAGGTTTCCATAATGCAATCCATTCCAGTTTCCACAGTTTTCTCAACTTCCGCTGTAACAGCCTGAGACCAACTGGCATCCATTATGGGTGGGCATTTGGCGGCCACACTAGAGTAGTCTGAGGCGCTGTCCTTGACTGCGGCAAAAGCTTCTCTTCGCGTGCATCTGTGCTTGTCTATAAGCTCGAGCACCTGAACTTCTTGTGCTCGTGCAGGACAGTCAGCCGAATCAGCAGGGTGAGCACCACTACACAAACAACATTTCTCTTGCTGTTCGGGACATTCCTCTCTGCCATAACCATCCCCACAAGCACAGCAGCGTAAGACCGATTTGCAGGCTTTACCGCTGTGGCCAAATCACCAGCAGTTTTGACACTGAGGGGGCCGAGAGTTAGAAGCATATACTCGAAATACCAATGGCCACACCTTAATCTCTGACGGGCAGAATATTCCTGCAGATGTGGCAATGACGGACTCCGTAGGAATTTTTACTCCGTCGACCATCCTGCTGCATCGATGGACAGCAATCACTCCCGCTGGCGAGAGGTTCTCAAGCGTTCACATAGGGCTAAATTGAGAGTCGGCCCCTCGGACTAAGCCCTCGGAACACGCTAGATGAGGCGGAATGAATGCGCTCACCGGGTGGTTGGCGAAGGACGTACACTTCAGGAGGTCTTCTTACAGTCCTTCCCCGATGACCTGCGCAAAATACCACCCCTGCCGAACTAGCGAAAATCAGTAATGCACATGAAGTGCTTCGACGTGGATTGAAGAGCCGCCTGTACTGCATCTGGGTTGTTCAGTCGGATCGTGCATCCATCAGAATGCACTAAAGCGACCGGAACGCTGGAAGTTGCACTCTTGGATAAAATATCAATTGGGAGCTGGCCTTGAGGAAGAGACGCCGACCAAGGGGAAAACACTTGGCCGGGAGATGAAGTAGAGATTAAGCTTTCGTCCCGCGCCCAATCACCCTAGAACAGGAGCAAGCAGGCACAGACATAAAGAAAGAGAATTTGAGCAAGCTAGCGAAACACCGCCAGGTACTTAGCCGCTATCTCGCCTCAGAACTCTGACATACCAGGCCTCCTCCTGATCCTGTCTGATCCGCAGCGATCTGACTTCCTGTTTGTTTCAGTCTTGCTGCCAGCAATTTGATGGGCTTTTTGCTTACTAATTTTCTCGTCAGGTCTACACTAATTCGAGCCCTTAACATCCTTTGGCCTCTGCTTGACACATTTCCGAGCACCTGCGCATCCTAGAATATGCTAGGGTGAGACCACAATACGAAATCTATGTCGTGTTTGGTCTCACCGTTCGGGCTCTTCCACGTCCACTTAGGTTTTTCTTTTTTTAGGAAGGCGTTCATGATCAGCGAATTGTTTCCTTCCTTGAACTCTATTAACGTTTTAAACACAGCACTATAAAGCGGTGTTTCTAGGACAAACATTTCTACTCACAACTCCAAGATGCTTCAAAAATAACGGAATAAACAAGGCGTAATATACACACCAACCAAGCATGTTTATTTTCATGTTTCATTTCTGGAACATCGGCGTTTCCCTTATACAGGATAAAATTTTCATCTGAAGTAAATTTTATAGTCTGTGCTATGTAAATTTCTTCTTCAGTCACAGGAAGCTAATTATAGAGAAACAATTACGCTTGAATATTGTTTTCTTTCACTGTGCAACTTGTTTTGCATACAGCGCTTCAGAAGCAATGGTAGGCAGAAAGCAGGAATGGCTTATCTTTAGCATTAAGCTTAAGCATTACTTCAGGAATGGCAAGCATCCTGTAGCTGCGCCTAAAGGTTTGATTTTGTTTTAACAAGATTCATCAGAGCGTGATACTTTCTTTTCTTGAATATTATTCAGGCCAGACGTGTTGCCGAGAAACCCTGGATTTCAGCGCGTTTTTAACAATAGCAATTATATGCCTGTCGAAAAGACGAAGTGCTTCTCTTGCGGAACACATCTCGCCTGTCTCTGTTTTTCTGGACTTCTTACTGCACCTGTGGGGTCTACCGCCCCCTCCATCGCGCAGATGGATGTACAACACCTCGAGGATCCTCCCGGTTCCCGTTCACCCGCGGACATCGGTTCGCGGAAACGAGGAAATACGTCGAGTGGTAGCGAGGACACAGAGCTGTACTGCGCATCAGGTGACGAATCCTCGGAAGACAGCTTTCGACTTGTCCAGTACCGCAAGGCCAAACGAAGAATTCTCACCTCATCTTCGGCGTCCAGCTCGGACACTGAAAACAGCTCCTCAGCGATGGCCTCACTCCATCCTGTTTGTGCCACAGAACGCTACCGACAACCTGCGCGTCCTCAACAGGCAAGCACTCTCCGTGTATCTAGAAAACACCGTGCCAAATGAAATCAAGGATGTTAGGATAAACACTAGGCGAAACATCCTGGCAATCGATGTGATGAACCCGAGCGCACTGACCATACTACAACATGTAACGCAGCTGGGAAACATCAAGGTCCGATCCATCGTGCCAACGAATGGTGCCACAATAACAGGAGTCATCTATGACATTGACAATAAAATATCTAATAGAGACCTACCAATTCTCATAAAACCAGCAAGCGAACACGTGATTGTGCATGTTGGTCGCCTCGGAAATTCACGTTGTGTGAGGATAACATTCAAAGGCGACTGCCTCCCACCCTACGTGAAGGTCGGCCACTTTCGCCAACAGGTTCAACCATTTATTCCAAGACCTGTGCAATGCTTCATTTGTCAGAAGATTGGACATGTGAAGCGTGTTTGCACAAATTCGGCCGTGTGCCCTCGATGTGCCGAACCCCACTCAGAAGACAACTGCAGCGCAACCACGTTGAAGTGTCCTAAATGTCAAGGTGATCACTGCGCCTCTTCCAAAGACTGTCCCCAGATCAAAAAAGAGATCACCATTCTTAAACAAATGGTGAGAGACAACTCTACCCACAAAGAGGCCGCTGTGAAAGTACGGCGAAGACGACGTCACCGACGAAGGTCTTCACGGCGGAAAACATTAAGCTTTCAGGAAAAGTCACCTCGTCAAACATCATCATCAGCGGACGTTTCCAGCACTCCGAACACCGAAGTTGGAAGGGAGAAAACTGCCAGATCTCTTTCCACAAAGCAATGGCCGCCACTTCCGCGTACACGACCGCCAGAAGAGCCACAGAAGCCGCCCCCAGTACAGCAAGGTGCTGTATCCGAGGAGTCGCGGAATACAGATGAGCAAGTGATAGCGCTTATTAGGCCTTTAATGAATGCCATTCGCGTGCTGCTAAGCAACATGCACACACCGTCTGCCAGAAGTGCGCTTCAAGTACTGGATGCTCAGAGTCCGGTGCTTGCAACCCTTGAGTAGATCATGGCTCCACAGCCTTGGTCTTTTAGGGAAGAGATCCAACAAGCAGCTATTTTTCAGTGGAATGCCCACGGACTCAAAGCGCGCCTTTCGGATTTCCGTCGCTTCGTGTACGCCAATATGTTTCCCATTATCGTCATTTGCGAGCCGAACTTATCGAACAAAATCAGGCTTTCTGGATATGAATCATTTATGTCGTCAGGTGTTTATGAAAACAGTAAGGTTTTGGTGTTTATTCGCCGTGACCTCACCTACACTCATCAGCCTGTACCATCTAATGACAGTAATCAATATATATGCCTAAACGTAAGGAAAAGGAATCTGGCCTTTACTTTTGTAGGCGCCTACCTATCTCCGTCAAGTCGATTTGATTACAAAAGACTACGAGACATCCTTTTCTCAACTTCCAATCCCTGGGTCATCATTGGATATTTCAACGCCCCATCATACACTCTGGGGAAATCGGATCATCAACGCAAGAGGCAGAGCTCTGGTATCTTTCGCCTCCAGTAATGAACTTTGGCTGCTGAATGATGGAAGTCCTACGTTCTTACGTGGCTCCACGTACAGCAGCTGTCTTGACTTGGCTTTCATCTCACGAAGCCTAGTCAGACGTGCAGGGTGGTTTGCGGACATAGAGACGCACGGAAGCGACCATATCCCCACGTACATCAAGATCAGAGGATTGACCGCTTCCAAAACACAGGATACGATCCAAAGAGTGGACTGGCCTAAATTTCAGTCTATTATGGAAGAACACTGCGACGCCAATTCATCTTTCGACTTGGAAGAGGCAATCAAGAGCGTGTTGCAAGACACTATGTGTACTCTAACATGCTCCTCGAAACTTAATGATTTTGATGTGGAACTGGAATGACTACGGGCAATCCGACGACGTGCTGAACGAAGGTACCGACGTACGAAAACAATGGACGATCTACGGACCACCAGGCGCACGCAAAAGAAGATACAGCGCCGGTTAGACAAGCTCGAATCGCAACGTTGGGCTGCCTTCTGTGAGTCGCTAGATCCACGCAAGCCTTTATCGCAACTATGGAGAACGGTGCGCGGGCTGCGGACACTTCCCTTACAGCGATTCCCATTCAAAGCGCTTGCCCTCTCTCAAAAGAGATCGGAGTATGACGTGGCAGAGGATTTCTGCGCCAGATTATCCGGCCAACTCACAGCTACCAACATTCCATCGCCTTCGAGCAGCTACCCGCACCACGTGATTTCCGGTTGGATCTACCATTCTCGATCCACGAACTTAAGGCCGCATTAGCTTTGTGTAGCCGCACATCAGCGCCAGGACCTGACGGAATTTCCTACCGAGCTCTGTGTCACCTGGGGGAGCGAGCGAGAGGAGTTCTTGAGGTCTACAATGAATCTTGGAGAAATGGCACGCTACCAACAAACTGGAAGACAAGTCGCCTTGTTCCACTGCTGAAGCCTGGCAAGTCGACGTTGGAGCTCTCATCATATCGCCCGATCGCTTTGGCGAGCTGTGTGGGCAAAGAAATGGAGAGGATGGTCCTAGGACGCCTGGAGTGGTACTTGGAGTACCACAACACCTACCAAGATGCCATGGCGGGCTTCCGACGCGGTCGATCATCGATCGATAACGTCGTCGACCTGGTGACCTACATTCAACATGAGAAATGCCGTAAGCGTCTCTGCGCATCCTTATTCCTCGACGTTAAAGGGGCGTATGACAACGTTACGCAACGCATGAAGCCATCTTCTCTGCTCTCGCAGAGTTAGGAGTGGGTGGTCGGATGTTTCAATGGATACGGAGCTATCTATCCAGGCGATCCTTCTTTGTAAGCACCGAGGAAGGCCATACTTCTCTTCACTATAGCTACCGCGGCGTTCCCCAGGGCTGTGTACTTAGCCCCGTGTTATTTAATCTAACACTAATTGCTCTCCTTGAGCACGTGCCAACCACAGTCAGGCTATCAATGTACGCGGATGACATCTGCATATGGACATCTGCAGTAACACGCCTACAGTTGCGAGCGAGAATTCAGAGAGCCGCCACACAAACTGTTATCTACCCCCGTAATCGAGACCTGGAAATTTCCTCCGAGAAATGCGCACTAGTGCCATTTATGCGCAAACCCATGGCAAACTACAGTGTAATGATAAATGGCCAAATAATACGACGGGTCGATTGTAGAAGTTTCCAGGTGTCATAATCGACAGGGACTTGTCATGGAGCCCACACATATCATACGTGAAAAAACGGTTGACAGGCATCTGCCACCTGTTCAAGTTTTCGCTGGTAAGACCTGGGGAATGTCGCCTAGTGCCATGTTACATCTGTACAGGGTGCTTTTTCTAGGATTTCTGCGATACAGCTCGCCAGCAACAACACAGGCAAATCAAATCTACGCACAATAGTCATCAGGGTCAAGTGCTCCGGATCTGTCTAGGTCTGCCTCAGAGTGCTTCAACAGTGGCTACGATAGCAATCGCTAGAGACCACCTTGTTAAGACCCACATTGAAATTGAAGTACTCAGGACCCATATAAGGCATCTAGCCAGAAATCCTCGTCACCATTTAGCCTCTCTACCAGCGGAAAGGCAACACACATCTTTCAGCCAAACGATAACTGCATATGATGAATCATTGCCAGCTTGTTTCACTCCGGCTGCGAGACCCTCGATCCCTCCATGGTGCCTCGCTCAGCCAAAAATCAACCTCGCAATACCTCGTATCTCGAAAAAAGCTGATCTGTCATCACCATCCCTTAGACAGCTGACGCTACTACATTTGTACGAGAACTACCGTGACTCCACGCATATTTACACTGATGGATCTGTTCTTCCAAGCTGCTCCGCGGCGGCAATCGTCATTCCAGCGCAAGCTACAACAATCAAATTAAAGACGACCCACGCGACAACATCGACGGCAGCAGAGCTCGCGGCGCTCTTAACTGCCCTTCATCACATAGGTGATGAACCGCCACACAAATGGACAATATTCTGCGACTCGAAGCCGGCACTGCAGTCTCTACTGTCACCTCTACGACGCGGACCGCACGAACAACTAATCTTCCATATTGCCGAGACGTTACACCATATAATTGAGGCCGGCCATGAAAAAACGTTCCAGTGGCTTCCAAGTCACTGCGGGATTATCGGCAATGAACGGGCCGATCACGCTGCCCGCTCGGCCCATACTGAGGAGCGCCACGTGCCAATTCCTCTTTCTAGAACTAACGCGGCACGGAAGCTCCGCCTACTTCCTCGGCAGTGCACCGAGTTGCAATGGAATGAGCCACAGTTAAGAAATACGCGACTGTACTCACTTGATCCAACATTAAGTCTTCGAGCGCCATCACAGCTTCGCCGTAGAGACGCCACGCTTTTATATCGACTTTGGTTGGGTGTTGCCTTTACTAAAGCCTATGCCTTCCGCATAGGGATGACCGACCCCCCAACCTGTGACCACTGCGGCCATGAAGAATCAAATGGCCATATATTGTGCTCCTGCCCGCAGTACAGTCCACAGAGGGCATGCCTTAGCCACGAACTTGACCAACTGGACGACCAACCGCTATCCGAAAAAAGAATTCTACAACATCGAAAGGACCTACCGTCGCAGAAGAAGGCCGTGCAAGTGCGTTTGCGCTTCTTACAATCTACCGGCCTATGTGAAAGACTTTAACTGGAACGCCTTGTGTGTGTGTGTCTCCATGTGTGCACGTTCCTTCTTTTTTTTTGCGTTTTCCTCTGTCATCTTTCTAACCCCTATCTCCCATCCCCAGTGCAGGGTAGCAAACCGGAGACTCACATCTGGTTAACCTCCCTGCGTTTCCTTTTCATTCTCTCTCTTTATCTTCATATGCATGTCCCACAACAGTCGACGCTTGGTTCCATTCCACGACCGCGTGACCACCCTCGGCCCATCCCTCACGTTGCCAACACCGTGTTCAGGTGAGGTGCTTGTTGGGGGTGGGGGTGAAGACGGCTGGCAACACCCTGCATGCACTCAACTCTACTCTCTCTTAGTGCAATCTTTTCCATCATCGGGTCTTACGCCTGGTGGTGCGACTTCCCACTCTTAAGAAAGCCTATCAGCTGCCTCACATATCCGGCTAGTGAGTTGTGTTGTGTTGTGTTGGGTTTAATGGCGCATAAGCATCTAAGGCTATCATGCGCCAAGCTCAAGGTACAACAGGTTATTTCTGGAGATTTTTAGAAAGATATAAAATATGGTGTTGTGGAAAGCTGAAAAAGTTATTTCCTTCTACCTAGTATTGAGAGCAAAACAATATTGATAAGTAGGTAGTATTAAATGTTTCAAAGGACGTCGGGTAACCTCATCAGCCGCCCTTGATTGTGCATGGACTGGAGGTCCGCCACCAATCAAATACAAAATATCAGCCCTTTTGTTGGGAATGAGAAAGTGGCTAAGGTGCATCGGCGGAGCACTGGGACATGTTTTACATCTTTTTAAGAACACCAACTTCTGTTAAAAATCTAAAAACGCAGGACATGTCGATAATTGCATTTTCACCTAAGAGCAGTGCTGGGTGAAAAGGGATGCATTGGTTATATAATAGAGAAAAGCACGCTTTCCTTTGCTTTTCTAGTTGCGAGCATGAAAATAAATAGTGATTAACAGTAAGTTCATCTCCACATGTACAAACTGATTTTCTTTTTTCGTAAGCAGAAAGTTGTCTGTAATGTGCGTGTGACCAATACGGAGACGGCAGATAAGGACTTCCTTGGAACGTTTTTGGTGCACAGATGACTTCTGTTTGCCTAAATCTGGTTTTATTAAGTGTAGTTGTGTTATTAATTTTGTTGGTCCAAGCGAACTGCCATTATTTCCTTGCATTTAAATGTAGAAATTTTATGCAATCTTTATAGGGCATACTAACATTTTTAATTTGCTTGGCACAAGCTTGAGCAGCGCACAAATCTGCTCTTTAGTTGCCTTTTATGCCGACATGACTAGGTACCCAGCAGAGTCAAGTTTTGTCCTTGGGCTTTGGCTATTGTAATGTTGTGTATGAGGCCGCCAAGCAGCGGAGTTATCGCCTTTCCTGAGTGCAGGGCTGTAAGTACACTTAGCGAGTCTGTGTAAATAGTACCGTTCGCGAGGTATTCCTTTAGTATTTTTTCAATGGCTACACTGATGGCGTAGCATTCGGCGGTGAATATGGATACACACTGTGGAAGTCTTACTATTTTATTTCAATTTCCTTGAACCACTGCGCTTCCAACGTACGCCTCTGGTTTTGACCCATCTGTATATTATGCTGTGAAAGTACTGTATTTTTCTCAAGTGTAAGAAATTTTTGCATTATGGCTTCTTCTGTAATTTGTTTTTTTACAAATCTGTGTGAGAGTGAAATCGTAGATTTCAGGGAATTTATACCATGGTGGCAGTGGACGTCACCTTCGAGCAATGCCTGGCAATATGTCTAGTACGGCAAGGTTCTGGCACATCTCTTCAAATCGCAAGAGCAGTGGCCTGGCAGCTTGCGGCTTATTGTTAAAGAGTATGCTAGATGGGCACTGTGCAGCGATGGGATAACACGTTTGTGCAATGAATGGATTTTTTAAATGTACGCGCATGTGAGCCTGGCTCTTCTGTCTGTAAGTGATGGTTCATTAGTTTCGCATACAGACTATTTATGGGTGACGTTATGTACGCAAGAGTGGAAAGACGCAAGGCGAAATTATGTACTGGATCCAGTCGCTTAAGGTACGATGGTCTCGCTGACCCATAAACTATGCAATCATAATATAAGGTAGAACGTACTACCGAGCGGTAAATTTGTAAAAGACAAGTCCTATCAGATCTCCAGTGTGTCCATGAGAGTATTTATCGTATATTCAAGGATTTAGGTTTCTTTTTGAGGATGTTAATGTGTGGCAGGAATGTGAGATTTTATCAAAAGTTAATGTTGACAGTTTGTGCCCAATTTTTACTGGTATTATGATTTTATTATGACAAAGCGTTGGGTCAGTGTGCAGTCCTCGTTTCAGTGAAAACAGAACAGCTACTGACTTTTGCGTAGAAAACTTCAAACAATTTTTATCTGCCCATGTCGCTAGTTTGCTTACTGTCAGTTGTATTTGTCTCTCGCATGTTGTTATGTTTGAGGATGTGCAGGCTATTTGGAGATCGTCCACGTGAGTGAATACAAGATGGACCCTGGGATTATTTTAGCTATGGTATTCATTTTTATAATAAAGAGGGTCGTGCTCAATATACACCCCTGAGGAACCCCGTTGTCTTGAAGGAAGCTCCTAGACAAGGCTGATCCCAGGCTTACATAAAATGAGCGGTCGGAAAGGAAGTCATTCAGGCAGTTCTACATCCTGCCGCGGATACCTTGGTCGCGGAGGATCCCAATCCTCCAAGTTGTATCATATTCTTTCTCCATATCGAAGAAGACAGCAATACAGTCCTGTTTGTGTATAAATGCTTCTCTAATTGTGTTTTCGAGATGAACAACATGATTTGTTGTTGACAAAAGCCTTTTTAAAACCGCATTGCTGGATGTTGAGAATTTCGCGGGATTCGAGGACGAATGTTAGTCTCATATTTAGAACACTTTCGAAAGATTTTGTTGAGACAGCTTGTAAGTGCTATTGGTCTATAGCTATCAGGGGAAGCTGAGGTTTCACAGGTTTTAGGAATAGCACTATGACGGCTCTTTTCCAATCGTGAGGTATTTTTTAAAGAAAGTCAGGAGTGCCTCTACAGCAGGCTGGGAAAGATCGGCAAGCATTTGATAGTGTATCTGGTCGGGTCCTGGAGCAGTTTTTTTTGCCGGCAGGCAGTACTCTATTTTATTCTTGAAGAGTAATTAAACTGTTGTATTCTAGGTTTGCACCTCCACTTGTTGGAAGTCTTTGTCTTTCGGCTATATTATTCTATTTCAAGAAAGACTGCGTATCGTGCGATCAAAAGGATACTGCAGCGAAGTGTTCCCCCAAAATGTTTTCCTGTTGTTTTATTCATGTTTGTCCCAGGTGTTGTCAAGAAAGGAATTGTGAAAGGTGAAAAGGTGCCGTTTAATTTTCGAACCTGTTCCCACATTTTTTTTATTTCGTTTGTTTATAGAAATAACATTACTTTCCCATGAGGTTTTCTCTGCATTGCGACGGACTTACCTACCTTTCGCTCTTGCTTTTTTTAAAAAGCACGAAGTTCTCTTGTGTTGGGTACCTACGAAATTTTCCTCAAGCACTGTTTTGCAGTTTTTTGGCTTCTTTGCAGCCTTTGTCCACCACACTTAGTGGTTTTGTCGCACCACTCCTGAAGACTGGTGAATAGCTAAATGTGCGGCGGTTAATATGCAATTCGAGAACTTTTCATTCAATTGATCAAAGCTTAGATTTTCTAAAAGAATTTTTTCTAATGTGGCTTCATTCCTAAAAAGCTCCCTGTCTGCCACATGACGTTTCCGACGACGCGGCCTTGTTGCGATAATTTCCGGTGGGGAGATTAAACTGATTACCACAGGAAGATGATCGCTTCCGTATAGATTGTCAATGACATCCCATTTAAAATCGTTGAAAACAGTAGGGGAACAAAACGATAAATCTAGGCAGCTCATTTTCCAACTTCTTGGAGAACAGTAAGTGTGTTTGACCGTGTTCAACAGGCATACATTGTTGCAGAGAATAAAGTCTGCCAGAATTCTGCCTCTGACGACAACGTGTTCAACTCCCCAAAAGTAGGAGCAAGATTAAAATCCCCAACTAAACGATGCGGCTCCGGTAGTTGTAATAAAAGCATTTCTAAATCGTGAAGTGTGACGGTTAGGTCAGGTGCAATGTATATGGCGCATATTGTGGTTTTACTACCGAGAACGGTCACAGAAACTGCCTCATATGAGGTATTTAGGTCAATTTTCCGAGTAGCAACATCACCCTGGACCACTTGTATAGCAGCGCCTCCAGAGAGTCTGCTTGAGGTTTGTCGGTCACAGCGAAAGACTTGATACTTTTTAAGAATGTTTTTTTTTTCTGTTGTCCTCGGTTACTCTCCTAGGACCAGTTTAGGGTTAGTCTGGAGACATATTGCTACTGGCGAGAATGAATTTAAAATATCTGTGATGTCAATGTAGTTCTTCAAAAGTCCACAATTCCAGTGAACTAGAAATGCCATTGCTAAAACTAGTTGAGGATAAGTTTCAAACCCTAAGTTTGTGCGTCTTTTGGACCAGTTATTGGGCTTTTATTCCTTTTTTTTCGCTCGATAGAGCTCTGCCGCTGGGGCAGCGGAGGCGACGGAGGAGTTGTGTCCATCGTATCTTCTGATACGCTCGACGAACGTGCTGAACGCACGCTTGTCTTCGTTTTCAGCCTCTCCGTGTGGGGAAGGGCCTTGGGGCCGGCTGACCTGGAGGTCCGTGCGGCCTGTTTTGTGGGTGGTGGCGCAGAACTAGCTGCCGCCACCAGGCGCATGGATGGACCTGCTGCAGGCTCATTGTGAGCTGTGCAGGTACCGAAAGCCGGTGCGATGCTGTGCCCTGCTGTACCACAGCAGAGTAGCTTGGATTTTGCAATGAAAGTCTTTGCGTGCTTTTCTGAGTGATATATTTTCTTTGACCTTCAGTGTCATAATTTCTTTTTATTTATTCCAGTCTGGGAAAAACAGTGAGTAAGACGGATGGCTGCCCTCACAGTTTATACAAAGGTGGGATTCAACACCACACTTTTTAAGCGGGGTGGTCGTGGGAAGCACATTTCGCACGGGTATGTTTGCCCCTGTAGCTATGCGAACCGTGGCCGTACATCTGGAATTTGAATCATTGACGTGGATTTGGTATGTATGGTCTGAGTTTGAGCTTTGTGTAGCCTACTTCGACAGAATAGGGTAGTATGCTAGGGGCAAATCTGAGAACCATGTGTTTTGTTGGTGTTTCGATGTTGGCGCCCCTTTTTTTTCGATTCTGTAGACATTTGTTACGTTTCGTTCTTCAAGTCCATCAAGGAGTTCTTCTTGTGTTAGGAATTTCAAGTCATCACCTGAAATTACTCCGCGAACAGTGTTCAATGATCGATGCTGGCTGATCGTCACTGGTATGTCAGCAAAGCCTGTTACTCCTGACAACTTGTCATACTGGTGATTATAAAGGGCTTCCAAGAGGAAATCGCCATTTAAAAGTTTCTTGATTTTGTAGCCCTGTCCAATACTTTCAGTTCGAGTTCTTGTAACGGTAAAGGGTGAAAATAGTCGTGCAGTTATGTCCGCGTGCTCACTGTGGACCACATGAAACCGCGGAAAGTTGTTTGCGTTCTTTTTGAAAAATCTGAAGTGACTTCAGTGCGTCCTCGTTTCAGAGGGCGATCGGTTGCGAGAAAAGATGTGGCCATAAAATACTTGTCTATTGAGCCGCGGTGGAAGCCATCCACCATGGAGCCCAACGAGGGGACGGAACAGGAACTTGTAACCAAGGCCTGCCCACGCCAGCTGTACACAGCGACTATAACCAAATATGGGGCAACTGAGGGTAGCTACTCCACACAGGGTTAACCTGTGAAGGAAGGCAAAAATCGGGAAACGAGGAGGAGACAGGACAGTAGTCAGAAAGAAGATATGAAAGAAACAGATGAAGAGGAGGACAGGAAAATGCGACTACCGATTTCCCCCGGTCGGGACAGGCCGGAGGTGCTGACTACAGGAAGCTGGGGCCAAAGTGGTGTGTTGCCTCCACTCAGGGGCCTTAAAGGTCCAAACCCCCGGCATCGGCGCCACCAGGATCCCCTTTTCCCTGAGCACGGTGATGCCACGCACGGCGAAGCGCGGGTGCTCGGTTCCGTGGTGGTGCACTCTTCACCATCATCCCCTTACGGGGATGTCCCTGCGGATGCTCGGGAACACGTGGTGTCGCCACTCACCGCCTCCAAGCGGCAGACACCCCCCTGCGGGGATATCTGGCTAGTGAGAGTCCGAAGAGATGCGGCCGGTCCAACATATGTAACATACACATGGGACGCTTCCTACGAACTCAACGCTCGAAAACATACCCCAGTCTCTGCCTCCCCGCAGGCGCAGCTTGTGTAACGAGGTGTTGGTGCTTGGCGCCACCACCAACCCTTAGCCCCCATACCAAAGCTGTCATCCGTACCATGGCGATAGGCTTAAAGGTGGAGGGAAGAAACAATAAACAGTGGCTATCGATGCCGTGGTCAAGCCTCGTCCGATGCGCTCTTTGTCTATATTCCAGGCGGGGTGTCCCGGGACCTTCCTCTGTGTATAAGGGTGGATCAGAGGCGATAGATTATTAGGAACGCTTAGTCGATACATGCCGTATGAAAAAATCTACAAAAAACCTGATCTACCCCCGAAAGTGAGTCGCATCGAATGCAAGAAGTTGATGCCACAAAACACAGGAATATTTAAAATGTGTTTCAGTAAACATTCGAATCCTGATCAACCTGTAGCCAACTTGTCCGCATTTGCCATAGCCAAAAGTCTAATGAACGGTGTAGGCAAAAACTACAAAGCAAAAAAGCAGAGAACTGGAGATGTCCTGGTAGAAATCGACACAAAAGTACAAGGCAACAAACTGTTGTCGTAGAGTGTACTAGAAAAAAAGAGTGTACTAGACACGCCGCGCCACACCCTGACCAACCAAAGGGCGTCATATCTGAATATGAACCACTACAAAGTACCGATAAGGAAATAGAAGAACTAGCCGAACAAGTAATAGCAGCCCGACGAATCAACATCCGGAGAAACAATGCTGAAATCAAGACCAAACGCATAGTCTTAACTTTCAATAGGGCAAATCTGCCAAAATCTATTCACGCCGCATACCTCTATTGTAAAGTTCGCCCATTCATACCGAATCCCAGACGATGTTTCAGATGCCAGCGCTTTGGACACAGCATGTCGGCTTGCCATGGTAAACCCACTTGTGTCACATGCGGAAAAAAATACGCATACTCTGAAGAGATGCGAAATGAAACCAAAATGAATCAACTGCAATGGAGCACATGGCGCCTACTCCAGGTCGTGCTCACTCTGGAGAACAGAAAAACAAATTATAATTTTGAAGACCACATAAAACTTGTCCTACCTTGAGGCAAAAAAAGTCTCTCTTTACAACGGAAAGGGACATACTCTGAAGTGGTGACTCGGGAACAGCTACGGCCTTCGGTTTCTGTCGGCACACAGGTCCATCCGACGTAGCTGGTGTCGACATCCAAGTTCCCACCACAGAAGCCGGTGCCACAGCCCACAGGGCTGAAAATTTCGCCGGAAGACCACGCGATTCTTGACGTAGTCTCTCAGACCCCAGTTTCAGCAGCGGTAACCTCGGTGACAGACACCCAGAAGAGCTCTGCTCAACTGAACCTGTCGCCCCACACCGATACCAACAGAAAAGACGAATACGAAGGCCACGGCCCATCGCGACCGACAAGCACCCTCCACGTCCACCGTGGAGGATATGGATGTCAGCGAGACCGCGCCGACATCCAAAACTCACACATCCGCGGTGTCCCCGCGGAAATCCGGCGCCACTAGAGTGGCGATGGATTTAGCTCCTGGTTTGCCACCGCTACTGCGGTTATAATAGGAAATAGGAAAACCGTGAATCACTCCTCCTGAAAATAAGTAACTTTGTCCAAAAACCAGAACGGGAGCATAGAGTTTTAAATACATCCTGAAAACGCATTAAACATGGCGTTCTTAATTTATTGGTACTGTCGAGGCATATTAGAAAACTACAGTGACGTAAAAGATATTCTTGCTTTATATGTCCCGGTTGTTTGTGTCTCCGGGAAACAAACATGGGATCAAAACATAAAAATATTTTAAGTAAAAATAAAATCTTTCGCTACGAGCGAGACCAAGCAAATAGGCTTTCTGGAGGTACTGCCATAGTTACCCAAGGTAGTTTGGCCACTCTTGAAGTCAAGCTTCAGACTACATTTGAAGCCATTGCAGTATCTGTTGTACATTTTAATACAATTATAGTATGTTCTGTATATCTACAACCACTCGTGAGAGTAACACTCCATGACTTAGACCTTTCAAAACAATTACCAGAGCCATATCTGTTAGTTGGCGAGTTTAATGCTCACTCTAATTTGTGGCGAAGCAAAAAACAGACACAGGAGGTCGTATTTTAAAAGATTTTATTCTTTGAAATAATATATGCCTTCTCAACAAGGGCAAACACACGTACTGCTCTCGAAGTTCAAGAAAATGGAGCTGCATAAATTTGTCTCTTACATCGCCTTCTGTTTTAGTATTTTTAAATAGAATGTCTTGGACAACCCGTATGGTAGAGATCATCTATCCGTTCATATGAACCTAACATCTTCTCCGCAAATCATTCCTAAAAAAACCACGACATTGGAGGCTCCATTTGGCCGACTGGACGCTGTTTCAAGAAAATTCCAGCCTAGCAAAAATAGACCCACATAAATTAGGCATAGCTGAACTTAGTGAAATTGTCACAAACTGCTTTATTTGCGCTGCGCGCGTGGCTATGCCTCAATCTTCTGGAGTGTTGAAGCATAAACACAAAACCTGCTATACAAAAGAATGTAGAGTAGCAAAAAAGAAATACAGCAAAGCATGGGAAAACTTTCAGAGGCATCCCACGCAGAAAAATCTAATAAACTTTAAAAAGGCAAGAGCAGAAGACTGATATATCCGCCGTAGTGACGAAAACACTTCGTGGCAAAGTTACGGGACGTCCACAAATAGCTCAATTACATAAAAAAATGTGGGAGAGGGTACGATAGCTGAATGGTAAATACTCCTCATTCACACTTCCCCTTCTAGCAGCCCCTGGTATACAGACAAACATTGGAGAACAGGCAGATATTTTACGTGAATATTTTTTGGCAGTTACCAGCTCATTACGCTACACAGGATCATTTCTAAACGACAAAAACAGCCAAGAAGGAGACTCCCTAAAAGAGTATATACAGATGAACCATAAAATCATTTTTTACAGTTCAAGAAATGTACACAGTCTTGTCCGCTGGTAAACAGACTGCACCCGGCCCTGACAGAATACACTATCAAATGCTATCCCATCTCTCTGAACTTGCCGTAGAGGCACTTTTAAGTTTTTTTTTACTAAGGTTTCGGTATCGTGTAAACAAACCCGAAGCCTGGAAGAAGGCCACCATCGTTTCATTTTTAAAACCTGAAAAACCACCGCCCCCTCCCAGTAGTGACAGGGCCATAGCCCACACCAGCTGCCTTGCAAAATCCTTTAAAGTACCGTGAATATTAAATTAAACTTCGTGTTAGAAGCCCGTGAGCTTCTCGATGTCCATCAGTGCGGCTTCAAAAAGGCATGCTCCACAACAGACTGCCTATAATTTGTGTTCAAAATACTGTCCGTGAAGCTTTTGGACAAAAACATCAATGCCTTGCTGTTTTTTTCGATTTAGAGAAAGCATATCATACAACGTAGAGGTACGGGATAATTCACGACTTCGCTGAACTTGGCATTCGTGGCAGGATGTTGATCTGCCTAGATTTCCTCTCAAACCGTTCATTCCATGTGCGCCTCTGTTCAATCCTCTCGAGAATTTTCATTCAGGAAAATGGAGTGCCTCAAGGGAGCGTTTTAAGCACGACCCTCTGTGTTGCTGAAATGAATTCTATTAGTAAAATAATTCCAAGGTACATTATGTATTCAGTCTGTGTCGACGATCTTCAGATAGCATGCATGTCCTCAAACATATCCACATGCGAAAGACAAGTGCAGTTGCCTCAGTGCGCGTCAATTTTCTCAACCGAATGTTATGCCATTTCGGTGGCTGTATCAAAAAAGGTAAAAAAAACACTCAAAAGAGCACTATCTACAAGGACTCGCTGAGCGTAACAAGCACTGACTGCTAGAAATGTAATAGAAGCTTTAATAGGAAATATAATACATAATATAATAAGTGCTGACACACAGACATGAAATTGAGCTCTGTTGTATACGAATCCATCTTAGAGAAAAATGGTAGTGTACATAGAATAATGAAGAAAATAACAAACTACATTCAGTACAACCTATTCTCGGAGAATGAAGATCATTCAGGCATCAAGAACATTTTATAGAGGTAATTTTATGCCGTCTGCGCTTCGAACACACACACCTAACACGTAACTTTCTACTGACAAAACAAGGCAAACCTTTCAATCCTATTCACGTGTACAGAACTCGAACGGCAAAGGAAAAAATATTTTTCTCTATTTTACAATGAACGCATTCCCTTCCACCCTAATTTAGTTCTAGAAATCAATTGTATTGTTCAGTTTTTGAGCATCAATCAACGCCAACTCATGAGGGCTTTTCGCACGATTTTTGGTTTTAGAGGAGTTTGTCACGGATCTCCCCGGAGAACAGTCGGACCGAAAGAATGGACTAGGCGACGGGGGTACCCACACAAACGCACATTTAATACACCCTACGTGGCACACACACTAGAACACAAAAGTAACAAAACTGACACAAAACATAAAGAGAATAAATACACACGACCCTTCACACCTTTTTCCTTTAAAATTTAATTTAGGCTCCTTAATATATGTGACAAGGGCCCCCTCTCTCAAGAATTTTTCCATAAAAACTGCTCACGTTACGCTCATCTCCAAGCCATCCAGCCAACCGACTATCTTCTGAGGCGATTCTGAACCCAGCACACACCACACCGCAGAGGTCCAGCACACACTAAACGCACACCACTAACACAGCACACCAAATTGCGTTTCCAGAACCCCAAAAACCAAATATTATTATTATTAACACTAAAACACCACTGCCGCTGTCCGCACAGAGTCCTTAATAAACATGTTCGTGTCCACAACACACTCCCTTGTATAATCACATAACACCAACAACAGCAACAACAACAAGATAAATCCCAGAGATACATTAACACAACAACAACAACAAGATACATGCCAGAGATGCCTAGAGCTGTTCAGTTCGCTCTACTCATGAAGTCCGCTCCAACGTTATCTCTGCCTTTAATACATACATTCCACCTGAAATGAGTATTCTTGCAAGCCCAAACTCCATCTCATAGCTTTACTATTGTTCATTTTGGCCTTGGTTAATTATTCAAGCGGCTGATGATCTGTCTGAATCCTGAAATGTCTCCCATACAGATAAATGTGGAATTTCTTTACCGCCCACACCACCGCCAAACAATCCTTTTCAACGGTGGAGTAGTTGCGTTCACTAGCCGATAATGTCTTGCTTGCAAAAAATGCCGGATGTAGCATGCGATTCTCTTCTTGCAAGAGTACGGCTCCTAAAGCTCGGTCTGATGCACCAGTGCGAAGCACAAACTCTTTATCCATATTCAGAGCAAGCAGAACGGGCGGTCTTGCCATATGCCCTTTTAGCATCCCGAATGCATACTC
This sequence comes from Amblyomma americanum, assembly GCF_052857255.1. NCBI lineage: Eukaryota > Metazoa > Arthropoda > Arachnida > Ixodida > Ixodidae > Amblyomma > Amblyomma americanum. The sequence goes on along the minus strand of NC_135504.1, from coordinate 106,367,579 downwards.
ATGTTCAGCAGTCCTATTCAGCTTAATGCTTGCCCCCTTAGTGAGTTCAACAATCGGGTCGGCCATGTGGGCATAATGGGGAATAAAGTCCCTGTAGTATCCCGTTAAGCCCAGGAACGACTGTACCTTTTTCTTGGTCATCGGTGTCTGGGCCTGCTGTATTTTGTCTGAGATGTCGTCTTTCGTCACGATACGGCCCATCCGCAGCTTGTGTCCGAGAAAAGAAATGGCTTCAAAGCCCACCTCACATTTTGCCGGTTTTATGGTCAACCTGGCTTGCTGAATTCTATCAAATAACTTTTCCAGCATAATTATATGCTCTTTCCACGTATCTGTTGCCACCAGGATGTCATCAATATAGTGTTCTACATTTTGGAGCCCATCCAAAACCTTCCTCATCGGCTTAGTGAATATTGAAGATGCTGTCTTCAAACCAAAAGGCATGAATTTGAACTGGAATAAATCCGCCGAGCACGAAAAAGCAGTCTTCTCTTTAGAAGAATCTTCCATTGGTATTTGCCAATATCCTTTAGCTAAGTCAAATTTAGAAAAAAATCTTTTGTGAGCCACCTTGGGCTCTGCATCGGGTACTATGATGTCATTTATCGGACGAAAATCTACACACAGTCGGTTAGTACCATCGGGTTTTTTTACAACCATGAGAGACGCATTGTATGCTGACCACGACCTCACAATCATGCCAAGCTCCAGCATATCCCGCACCTCCTTTTCTATTGATTCTTGAACTGCTAAAGGTAGTGGGTATTGCTTCATGCTGATTGGTCTATCTGTAGAGAGATCTAGTCTGCAACATATGACATCCGTTTTGCCCGGCACATCTGAAAACACACCCTCCTTGCTTTGGAGTAGGGCCTTTATCTGTGAGCTTCGGACTTCATTCAAACTGGGGTTTATTACCACCTTATCCCGACCTACAGTTTTCTTCCCACTGCATGTGGGCATCTCGACAACATCATCTGTCTCCTCGGCTACTACTGCGCATGCTACCTTGGGGGCGCACTGTACGGGAACACTTTCTTCGTACTTTTTCAACATGTTTGCATGGAAAACCTTCTTGGTGTTATTTATCAATAACTCATAATCCATGTCATTTTTCTTTTGCGTCACAAGGTAAGGGCCCTTCCACTGCATCACAGTAACTTATGATCCGTGGGTAGCAAGATGAGAACCTTGTCGCCTGGATTCAGATTCCTGTGAGTGGCTTTCTTGTCGTAGTAGCCCTTATAGCGTTCGCGCGCCCGTTCCACACCTTGATGTGCAAGCCTGCATGTTTCTTCCAACTTGTCCAGCAACTCAAAAACGTATGTATATGTTGTCTTGAGATCTGATGCAATCTCCTTATTAGCCCACAGCTCCCTGAGTATTGTAAGTAGACCTCCAACGGTTCTCCCATATAGCATCTCGAAAGGCGAGAGACCAATACTCGTTTGTGGTACTTCGCCGTAAGCGAACAAAAGAGCTGGGATATCTATCCCAATCAGTAGGTATCTCCTGGCACATTTTCTTGATCATGTTTTTGAGGGTGCCGTTGAACCGCTCTACAAGCCCATTACACATGGGATGGTAAGGCGTCGTCAGTAACTGTCTCACCGACAAAAGGCTGTTAACCTCCTTCATTAGCTCCGATGTGATGTTCGAACCCCGGTCACTAAAAATTTCCCTCGGGGACCCATAACGCGAAAACATTTCCACAAGACCCTCCGCCACTTGGATACTGTCAATAGTTCTCAGTGGAATAGCGTCGGGATAACGAGTGGCCACGTCAACCAGAGTAAGCACATATCTATTGCCTTTGGCGGATACTGGAGAGATTGGCCCCACAATATCAATCGCCGCTTGCTGAAACGGTAGGTCGATGGCTGGCATCTTTCCCAGAGGTACGGGACCAACTCTTCCCTTCGGAACTGTGCGCTGGCACACGTCACATGAGCGAACAAAGCGCTTAACGTCACTCTGAACACCCGGCCAAAAGAACTCCTCGGTGATTCTAGACACCGTTTTTTGAACACCCTGGTGTGCGGCCATAATGGCATCATGTCCTAAGCGTAGCACGGTCTCTCGCATATCTCTTGATAACACCAACTGTTGGACCCGCCTTCCTGAACTAAATATGCATTCCCTGTGCAAAAGACCATTTACCAATTGATATTCGAAGGACATGTGACTCTTCTTTCTTTTCACTTTTTCCCCGACTCTTTCGAAACAGGTCTTCAGAGTCGGGTCTTTTTGTAATTGCAATTTCGCCCGGTGTAACGCTCAAGCACATCGTAACAGGAGTAGAGAGCGGACGCTGCGTTGCTCGGGCTGTCGCTTGAGCTCTTGTCTCCACTGCCGACGAGAAATTGACTGCATCCGTCTGAGCTGTCGCGGGCCTTTCCTCCTTTGGATGTTCTTCAACGTCGAGCATCCTCCACTCGGGATCGGGGTCTTCGACACCTCTTGCACGCGTAATGTTCCCCAAGATGAGATCGTAGATGGGTTGGTCTACGCATTTTGCCACTACCGGCCCAGTATAATATGGCGTGGACACTAGAATCCTGGCTTCAGGAAGATACATTACTGTGCTGTCTACCAAAGTGACGGCCGACACTTCCCCTGTAAGATCCTCGTCCTTCACCAGGCTTCTACGAACCAACACTGTGTTAGCTCCGCTGTCTCTAAGCACCAATATAGGACGGTCCCCTATTTACCCAACCACCACTGGCATTGCTGCTTTCGACTTGGGTGTTCCACTCACTGCCTCATTTTCCAGCGGTGTTTGCTCTCCTTTCAGCTGTGGAACTTCGGATGGCGTGACAAGCTCTACCCAGAGTCGACACCGCATGCAGCTCGGTCCTGCGTTCTGTATCGGCACTCATCCAGAGTATGACCCCTCCTCTTACAACCTTGACACACAACCTGTGTTTTTTGGGCAGCACTACTAGTCGGACAGTCAGCTGCACGGTGTCCCACCTTGCCGCAGAGAAAACACCTTACTTGCGCCTTAGATGCACTGCCATATGATCTTGGTTTTGCCGCATCTGTCTCTAAGGTCTTTTGGGTTTCCTCCTTTGCCTTCTTCAAATTTCTTAGCCCTTGAGCCTCGAGGAATTGGTCTGCAGTGTCGGCGAACTCTTCCAATGAACACAACTTTCTTTCAGGAATAGCGCTAGCTTTGAGCTGCAGCACGCTAAAAATTGCTCTGTAACCAGCTTTATCACGCACCCCTTCAAAACTCTTTTCTGTGTTTGACATATCAAGCCACCTATCAAAATAGTTGGTCAGCCTGGAGGAAAACTGCTTCGCAGTTTCCGAATCCTCAGGTTTCGCGGTGCGAAAACTCTCACGAAAACGCTCTGCCGTAAGCCTGAATCTTTGGAGGAGTGTCTTTTTGACTTTCTCGTAGTCCATGGAATCAGCAGCAGGCATGCTTCCAAACACATTCAGCGCCTCTCCGACTAAACACATGCTTAATGCCGTGGCCCATTCACAGCGCTCCCAGCCTTGCCCCAAAGCTATCCGCTCGAATCGTTCCAGATATGCATCCAAATCATCTCTCTTGTCATCAAAAGGAGCCATCAGCTTCCTTAGGCAAACTCTGGCCGGTCTAGGAGATTCTGTACCCGCTAAGGAACGCTGATCATTGTCCGTGATCTCCTCATATCCTCCCGCGACATGCGCCTGTTTCCACAAACTAAACTTCCCCCGTTCTATCCTTCTTTTCCCCTGTTCTGCCTCGCGAGCTCTTCTCTCTTCTCGCTCTTCCGCCTCGCGAGCTCTTTTCTCTTCTCGCTCTTCTGTCTCGCGAGCTCTTTTCGCCTCGCGTTCTTCGGCTTCACGAGCGTCTGCGTGTGCTTGCGCCCTTTCCTCTCTCTGCCTATCTTCCTCCTCTCTATGCCTCTTTGCCTCCTCTTTCTTCCTCTTTCCCACCTCGTCATAGAGACGCATCGCCTCTTCATTGCTTAACCCTAGCTTGAGCGCCAGTTCTAACGTTTTTTTTCCAAATCCATACTTTCTGCCGTCGAGAGATCGGAAAAATCCGAGACAAAGCAAAAAATAAAGTAAATGAATCCTGGCACCGGCTCGCCACTTATCTTTGTCACGGATCTCCCCGGAGAACACTCGGACCGAAAGAATGAACTAAGCGACGGGTGTATCCACACAAACGCACATTTAATAACCCCACGTGGCACACACACTAGAACACAAAACTAACAAAACTAACACAAAACAGAGACTATAAATACACACGACCCAGGCACACTGCTACTAGCGCCTACTACTAGTGTTCTACTATTAGCGGTCGGCGTTCGCGCTCACGGTTGGTTCGGTGGGGCTGCGGCGTTGTATGGATCCAGTAGGCGGCATCGAGGCGGCGTTCGCCGTGCTTGGGCTGGCGTCGCTGGCGGCGTTCGACGCGCTTGGAATGGCGTCGCTGGCTGCGTCGTACAAGCTCCCGGTCCAAGCGCCCGTGGAGGTGATGCCGGTGTTGCTGGCGTTGGGGGCACCACCCGGATGGGTGGCAACAGCGCTGGAGACACCCCTGGCCGTAGCAGGTGGTAGCGTCCTCTGTTGACTCTCCGGAACTGGCTCAGGCACGGCAGGGAGTCCACGATGCGATGTCGTAGAACGCGAGCTCACCGAAGCAGTAGCGGGCGTCGCTCACTTCCAGCCGATGTGTCCCTGACCTTCCGGAGCCTCCGCTTCTCCGCTGTTCCCCCCAGTGCCTCGCTCTCACTCGCCCCTTTATAGCGTCGTTGTTAGCCTATCAAAAGATGGCACATACCCACACTGGGGGATCGGCCAAGAATCGGGTGGCTATTCACCTGAACGCAGTTTACAAAAAGGAAAAGCACGTGGGAGTGCAACACCGGTGAATTTTTCGTCATGAACAGAAAAGGGATGAGTGTTTTGATTTTAAAATTTTAAGAATAATAATAAAGAGAGTGATTAAATCTTAATGGTTTAGTCAAAATGTAATAATTGATAGAAAAGAAAAGGTTGGAACACTTAGCAAGGCAGTCGGTGAGATTCTATCAGAAAATTTTGGACAGCGGTGCAAACAGATCTGTGGCTGAACCCAAATGTGGTGGCGCCAAATGATAGCAAGAGCGGGCTGCTGCTCAAACTAAGGCCAAGATGCTGCAAGGGCTCCTCCAGCAACCTTTTTCTCAGTGAGTTGAATCGGCAACAATACAGCCAAAAATGTTCAATAGATTCTGGCTCACGGCAAAATGCACAAAGGGGAGAGAGCGCCAAACCCGACTTGTGTAAATAGAAATTTAGAGGGGGGATGCGGCAGCGTAGCCTCGTCAGTGATACTTCAAGCTGCCGAGAGCAACAAATTTTCCTGTTCCAATAATATTTAAGGTGCTCATAATCCGCCGATGTTAAAAGTGATGTGTCTTGCGTGCTTAAAAACGCACGTCGCCGAAATCTAGATGCTGTAATGTAGGCTGTAGCCGGGATGATTGGCAACACGGGGCCACTGAGGGAAGCCTTTGCGAGATTATCAGCCATCTCATTTACTGTCACACTGCTGTGGCCGGGAACCCATACTAAATGAACAAGGCTCAAATGCGGAGGAAGTAGGGATAAGAAAGTTGATAAAATGGGACCGTCAACCTGTGCAGCGAGAGACGAACACAAAGATAAAGAATCAGTAATTACTGCAACTGCTGTAATAGAGGGGTCTAGCTTGCTTAGAGCAAGTACAACTGCTAGAAACTCTGCTTGAAAAATAGGGGTGAAATCTGGAAGACGCAGAGAAAAGGACCATTCTAAATGCGAGCAAAATATTCCCACACCTGCTTTTTCATTGCATTGCGATGCATCAGTGGCTATTGCTATATCTGTTGGTAGGGTCCTCAGATGATCTTCTAGAAGACCATTTAGAATACTCGGTGGCAAAAGTTTTGCATTTTTAGGGAATATGTCGTCGAAAACAATGTGGATAGTGGGCCCATTCCGAAGCGCAGGAAGGATATCATAAATGTTTACATCTAAAGGCTGAAGTAATCTTTGCACAAACATTACCTGAGGGGAATTGAAACGAGACCAGGGGACACCAAAAAAGGAGGTCGGCTGAGAACAGAAAATGCTTTGGGAACGGTGGAAATGGGATTCATAGATCCTGAGGTAAGTTTGCACAGTTAAAAATTGAAGTCGTGATAAGAAAGACGGAATGCGGGCTTCAAGGTACAGAACATTGATAGCCACAAATTTTGGAAGGCCGAGGCACATGCGAAGTGCTTCCCTCTCTAAAAGGACGAGAGGGCGAAGTTTATATGTAGCCGAGCCTGAAAACAACACTGATCCAAATTCTAAGATTGGCCTGACATACATTATGTAGATCATTAATAGCGCATCTCTGCGCATGCCGCACCGGTGATGACATAATCTCCGTAACATGCCCACGGCACGAGCCCCTTTCGCCGCGACATGGTCAATGTGAGGCCGCCAGGTGAGTTTGTTGTCATAAATGACCCCTAGGTATTTTAGGGATTGAACCTGCGGTATTATTTTTAACTGGCAAGTGAGAGATACCACTACAGGAGTGAATAGAGGGAAAACAAGAGTGGCGCACTTGCCAACATTTAACTTCAGGTGTAATGCGCTCAACCAGTGCTCAAGTGTATTCAAATATGACTGCAACAGACCATACAGAGAATGTATATTCGGCGCAGCAGCAAAAAACGCAATGTCGTCCGCATAGACGTAAGTGCGTACATGGCGGTGGAGAGGAATTGAGCTTAACAGAATATTAAAGAGCACAGGAGAGAGAACAGCTCCTTGCGGTACACCTCGCGTTTGTCTATACCTCTCTGAATGAACACCATTATGGACGCAAAAGAATTCCCTGTTATGAAGAAATGCAGATATCCATGCAACTATATAATCTGGAAATTGAAGAGACTGTAGCCTTTGTATCAGGATGGAGTGTTCTACACTGTCGTAAGCTTTGGCGACATCTAACGCAACCAAAGCCGCGACCAGGCGTTGACGACGAGCAAGAAGAATTCTGCTCTCAAGATCAGCATGTACATTCCATATCGAACACCGTGGCCGGAAACCGAGTTGGCACGGGCTGAGTATACTTTTGCGGTCCACAATGGCTGACACCCGAATTAGTAACAACCTTTCTATCAACTTTACCACGTTTGATGTTAAAGAAATTGGCCTAATATTATCCAATTCATAGCCTCCACCCTGATTTTTAAGTAAAGGGATCACCTTGGACAGCTTCCACTCAGAAGGTATCCAAGCGTGTTTAAGAGAGTAGTTTATTAGGGGCAATAAGGAGTTGGGAGACTCTTCAAATAGAATCTTGAGCATCTTTGTGGTAACACCATCAGGGCCAGGAGCAGCAGCGGGCAATCTCTGGACAACTTGTGAAAGCTCTGATAGATTTACTTGTGATGCATTATCATTTTGTACGACTGGTGCAAACAACAATGGTCGCATAGGTAGTAAAGACGAGAACCGCTTTTGCAGGCCTGTGGCTACTATTTCAACCGCCTGGATAGCTTCTACAGGTGACATAACTAATGACTGACAATTATGAGAGGACATGAGATGTTTCCTAGACCGTAGAAAACCGAATAGTGCACGTCGGTTGCCCGCCTTTGAAAGATAATCGAAGTGTTCTGAGTCATATTTTCCTTTGCGCGAGAAACTGTGCGTTTAAAGGTGGCTGCAATAAATTTATAATCACTCCAGTTATTCGGACATTGGTTATAAAGAAGCTTTTTCCATGCTGCCTTCCTCCGCCTGTAATCTCTTGTACAGTCCGCATTCCACCAGTTAGAAGAATTCCCTTTTGTTGGCCTCACCAGGAACTCCGACTTTTTACGGCTTTCCTCAATAGCCAAACATATGCTTGCTGACTGGTGGACCTCGGCGATGTTAGACACTGGAGCAAGGGCAGAGCGCAACGCCGTCTGAAATCTGTCATAATTTACATGTGACCGCAACTAAGAAGACGCCGGAGTAACACGACATATGATATCAAAATGAATAGGTATATGATCACTTGAAGTGCCGCTATCAACTGTCGACCAATTCGTTACGCCAATTCCAGGACTAATGAACGTGAGATCTAAAACAGATTGAGTGTGTGAGCGAAGATAAGTGGCCGATCCTGAATTTAAGCACATCAGGTTGTGATCAGAAACCCAGTCCCAAAGGCGCTTGCCGCATGAATTAGTCCTAAAACCCCAAGACACATGGTGAGAATTGAAGTCCCCAGCCACGAGAACTGGGTTTTTACAGTTTACGAGTAAAAAATCCAGAGGTCTAACATCCTGGACTCCATTGGGGAAATAACAATTTGCTATTGAAAATGGAGAGCACCCAGGAAGTACAAAGTCTATTGCCAAAATCTCACAGTCAGGAGACATTTGTTGAAAAGATACCACAGCCCTGTGGCAAAATTTTGAAGAGATTAAAGTTAGTAAACCCCCGCCTCTTGACTGGCGGTCTAGGCGAAATGACCGGTAATTTTTGATATGAAAATGTTTGTCGGTTGAAAGCCACGTTTCTTGCAGAATTATGACATCAGGATTAAGCTGTGTAGAAAGGCAGTGTAAATCTGTGGAAGCGGAAAGAATAGAGCGACAGTTCCACTGCAGAACTCGCAACGACGCTATGGTTGCGAAAGTCTAGCAGCAGCAACTGCCTGCTCCAAAATGGTATCCTTGGGTTTAGTGCCAAGCTGCTTCTTTTCTGATTTTGGCTGGGTGCCCTGAGAAGACAACGAATGAGACATGGGGGACCCACTGCGCTTAAGAAGCCGCGCATCAGGCTCCACCATCTCGGAATCATACATTATATCAACATCCCTCGAAGTACCCGAGGTAGGTACAGCGGAAGTGACAGAAGTTTGTTCCTGGGGTTGTGATGCTACTGGAATTTGAGACCGGATAAGAGGAGAGGGAATTGTCGAAAGAGGTGCCAAACTAGCCTGCACGACATGTGTAATCTGAGTTGCTAGAACATTTGTAAAGCACTCCGACACACTTGCGACAATCTTTTCTACCATTTTAGACATCGAAGCCTCCACAGCAGCTGCAATTGCCTGGGACAGCGTTGAGTCTAACATGACACCTTGCCGAGCGGTCACACCGGCATAACCGTGGGCACGTTCTTTGACCTCTGAAATAGCGTCACGGCGCGAACAGCGTTTCCTGTCAATTATTTCCAGAATTTGAATTTCCTGAGCTCGAGAGGGACAATTTGAGTAGTTTGCAGAGTGCGCACCACCGCAAAGGCAACACTTCTCATTCTTCTCAGTGCAGGTGCTTGTTGAATGACCATCCCCACAGTTGCAACACCTCAAGTTGGATTTGCAACCGCCAGCGCTATGTCCATAGCGCCAACAGTTGTTACACTGCAGAGGCCAAGATGATAATGGGTCTACTCAAAAAATTAGAGGCCATGCCTTGATTTCAGATGGGCAGGAAGTGCCGGCAAAGGTAGCAATCACTGATTCAGTGGGCATCCGCACGTTGTTTACATCCCGGCTACAGCGGTGCACAGCAACAACACCTGCAGCCGACAGAAGCTCAAGAGTCTCTGCCGGAGACAGGGAAGAGTCTACACCTCGTACAATACCTTTCGTGCACGCCAGATGAGAAGGGATGAAAGAACTTACTCGAAGGGAGGCAAAGGATAAGGAGTTTAGTAAATCTCTTACACAGGCAAGGTCTGGCGATCTGCACAGAATGCCACCGCGTCCAAACTGGCGAACCTCTGAAATTCACTCATAATGAGAAGTCGTCGACTGGAGAGCAGCCCGAACAGCACCAGGATTGTTCATCCTGATAGCACCACCATGCTTAGGCACCAGCGCGACAGGGATACTGCCGACACCACTGCGCAAAAAAGCTTCCAACGGTAGGAGATCAGTTGACAGAGAAGCCGACCAGAGGGAACTCCCCTGGCCGGGAGACTGGGTGGACATAGTCCGGACTTACTGCCTTACCGCGCAAAGACGCAGAGAGAAAATGCCACAATCAGCCACCCGAAACTTAGCCGATCGTTCCCAGCAGAGCAGAGCCGTCGGGGCAGCGATCAACAGGACGAACGCGTCGAGGCAGAGCTCTTAGGAGATCAACCGCTACTCGCCGCCCTTCCTTCTTCACCGCCGCTCCTTCTTCTTCAGCTACAATCACTGTCCACGTTAGCGTTCTTGTTAGTCCACGTAAGCCTTGTCGTCGTCTTCTTCTCTTTTCCACCGATCATCTCTCTCCACCTCACCGAATGCGTCTTCACCAATCATCTCTCTCCACCTCAACGAATGCTTCTTCTTCCTCTTCTTTATTCTTCGGTTAATTTACGTCGTCTTATTCACACCTTTTTCCTTTAAAATTTAATTTAGGCTCCTTAATATATGTGACAGAGTTGTTTTGGAGAGAGCGATAGATGCTCGGTACGTCTGCCCTTTTGGTTGTCTTTTCTGTGGCCCAATCGCAGGCGAAAAGCTGCAAGGCTGGAACAACATTTCGGAACAGACACTGGTAATACTGGTCTTGGGGTGGCTTATGTTCCGAGGACCAACGCTAAAAACTTCACATAGACGAGTTGAAAACGGGCGCAGAGTTTCTTCATGTTGCGACTCTGAAGAAATTAACAAGTTGACGTCTGGTCGTTGAAACGATTTCAAACCCCGTTGTTGATATTGCGTGCGCATTTTGGAAAACTACGGCACAAATGAAAGTATCCGCGGGGTTTGAAAAAAAAAAGCTTCGTGCTTAACGTTGAGTTTCACGTGCAACCTTAGTACAAGAAAGGCTTACATTATATTGTGCGATATTTGCAAACTAGGAACTTTATGGGAATCGGCAAATTATTCGCGTTCGGGTGAAGCCATTCAACTTGTTCAAGCGCTAAAAATGAGGGGAGATCTCGAAAAAGACAGATTCTGCACTCTGGAGGTACACGAGGTGAAAACGAAACGCGAGTGCAGCACACCTTCTCCATCGTCGCGATCCACTACACCGCGGAAAAAAGCAGTCTTCTAACTCAAAAACCTTTTTCTTTAAATATGTGTCAAGTATTCGGTGAAACACCCTGTATAGTGCGATAACAAGGGGTCACTGCCAGGGCCGTGCAGGTGGCTGCCAGTCCAGCGGGAACCATGGTAGTAGTAGTAATAACTTTAATAATAGAAATATATAGATGGGTCTCGGTGTAGAGACACTCTTCACATCTTTTGATGTGGTCTGTGGCTCTTGTGGCAGGGTTGGAGCCCCTAGTCCAGGGCCCCACTGAGACTTGCAGCCAGGTAGGCTTTCCGAACCAGTCCTGCCTGGACCACCGGATGCTCGCTGGAAAGCATCCTCTCCCACTCCTCCGCACTCGGGATTCTGTTTGTTGCAGCCGCATTTGTCCTCTTTTCACAATACGTTATATGAATTATTGCGGCTTTGTCCTCGCACCACGGGCATTTGCTGTTATATAGCCCTGGGTGGATCTTGCTTAGTACGTTTAGATTCGGGAAAGCTCCCGTTTGTAGCTGTCTCCAATAGACCGCTTTCTGCTGGCGGAGATTTTTTTGAGGTGGGGGATATCGAATCCTGACCCCCTTATAGTAATTCAGAATTTCTGAGTATCCTAAGGGCACTAATTCCGCGTCATGCTGCTCGAGGCTGGTTTGGTTGGAGGCTCGGTTTGTAAGCTCTCGAGCTCTCCTATCCGCCTCGGCATTCCCCGCGATGCCTGTGTGTCCCGGTACCCACATTATTATGTGTTGCAATTGCTTTTCCTTCGGCGGTAATTTGGCTGTCTTTAGGATGTGGAGCGCTGTTCCTCCTATTTTGCCATTCATGCAGTTTCGGCACGCTGTTTGCGAGTCTGTTAGAATTATTAGGGACCCTTGAGCACGGTAACCGTCTGCCGCCGCTAGGGCAATGGCAGCCTCTTCGGCCTCCTCAATCGTGCCATCCCTGATAGTTGCGCTGGCTATTTCTTTGAGCTCATGATTAATTGCCGTTGCAACTGCTCTATTTCTGTTATGTTGTCTAGTTCTTCCGTATGCAGCCGCATCCGTGTACGTAATGTTTTCTTTGTTGGTTCGGTTCTGTTGCACATACTGTGCCGTAGCCTCTCGTCGCTCTTTGCGCAGGTTCGGATCCATATTTTTGGGAATTGGTGCTACCCTAATTGTTTGCCGCAGTTCTTCGGGTATTCGTTTTGATCTTTTTATCTCTGACAGTGCACCCTCGTAGCCGCATCTTTTGAGCAGCTCGGTCCCTGTTTTGGTCTTTTTTAGCCTCTGGAGCTGAGCTACCAGTTGGGCCTCCCTTAGCTCCTCAAAGGTGTTATGCAGACCTAGAGCCATTAGCTTCTCCGTCGAGGTGGATTGCGGTAGGTGCAGCGCTGTTTTTTTCCTAAGTATCGTGTCCGCTAGCTTTATTTCTGCTTTGTTGCAGTTGTAGTACGGTATGCTGTATGTAATTCGGCTAACCACTAGGCTCTTTAGAAGCTTAAGCGTGTCGCTCTCCCGCATGCCGTGTGTTTTCCTAGAGACCCTGGTTATAATGCGGGCGACCTGTGCCGCCGAGTTCTGCATTAGTCTGAGCGCCTGCGTGCACCTTTGGTTGGATTCAATCCACATCCCTAATATTCTGATGGTTGTTCTTTCCGGTATGAGTTGCCCTTCTAGATAAACATTTAGTTTTAGTTCTTTTGTTTCCGGTGCGGATCGGTTGAGTATACCTCGCCAGACCCTTAATAGTTCTGATTTTTCCGTCGAGCTAGCCAAGCCCCTGTCTCTACCATAATTTTCTACGCACGCTGCGGCAGCCGGCAGTTTCGCTGAGTGAGCCCTCCGTGACCCACACAGTGATGTCGGCCGCATACATTGCATGGTTTTTGCCTTGTATGGTTTCTAGCTGTCTGGCCAGCTTAACCATTGCTATGTTAAAGAGTATGGGTGAAATCACTGACCCTTGCGGAGTTCCCATATTGGGTGTTTGAAAGCTCTTGGACCTGATTTTCCCGAGCCCTATTGTAGCCGTTCTATTTGTGAGGAAATCTCTTACGTATCCGTAGATTCTTTTCCCGCAGTTAAAATCGTCCAGGCCTGTTAGAATGGCTTCGTAGCTAACGTTATCAAAAGCTCCCTTTATGTCTAGGGCCATGGTTACGCGTTCACCGCATCTGGGTACGTTGGTTAATATCTCAGCACCAGGACGTCTTGCGTGGACAGTTTAGCCCTAAATCCAAACATGCTATGGGGGTATAGCTCGTTTTCCTCCATGTAATCTTGCACCCGCCTGGTTATAATTCTTTCGTATAATTTCCCCAAGCACGAGGTTAAAGATATCACCCTGAGGTTTTCTATCTGCAGTGGTTTACCTGGTTTGGGAATTATTACTATTTCCGCGTGCTTCCACTCTTTCGGAACAGTCTCTGATTCCCATAGCTTAATAAAGTATTCGGCCAGCTCTTCAATCATTCCGTCGCTTAGGTTACGGATGAGTGCGTTTGTAATTTTGTCCGCCCCTGCGGCTATATTTATTGTTGTGCTTCTAACTGCTGCGTATACTTCTTCCCTAGTTATGGGTTTATCTAATTCTTGGTTTTCCTGTCCTCGGTAGTGTTCGGTGTACACTGCTGGGTCGCTGTTGCCGAAGCAGCATTTCTGCCTAACTTTTTCTATTAATTCCGAATCTGGACCTTGAAATTGATGGACCAGTCTGTGGATCGCCTTATTGTTTTAGTTGGATCGAGGAGGGCTCTGAGTATGTACCACGCTCTGGCTTTAGAGTGCCGCATAGCGAGTTGCTTAATTGCCGCCAATTCATTCTCTATAGTTGTTCCGCGTACTCCTCTGCCCTCTTGTTTACTTCCGCAATTTTCAGTTTTAGCTTCCTATTGTATCTTTGCCTTTTCCACCATTTGGTGAGCCCCTTGCGTGCTTCCCATAGCCTAAGGAGTGTGGGGTCCACCTGGGGTGTCTGCTCTCTCCTGTCTATCTCCCTGGTGTAGCTGCGTTGTTTGTCTTTGAGCATGTTCCACCATGCCTCAATCGAGTCTATTCCCTCGGTTGGGTTTTCTTTGCATGCCTGTCTGAACGCATCCCAATCCGTAATTTTGGCAGTGCCGATTCTCCGCCTGAATCTGCTGGCTGTAATCTGCGTGCTGATAATATAGTGGTCGCTGCCTAGGTTGTCATTAAGGTTTTCCTACGACGTTTGTCCCGTTCTTTTGACGTACGTCAGGTCTGGACAGGTGTCCCTCCACACACTGTTCCCGGTCCTAGTGAGGGTACATGGGTCCGTTATCAATTGGCACCCCGTGGCTTCCGCCGCTTCTTTTATAATCTTGCCTTTTTTGTCTGCTCTTCCATAGCCCCAACTTTTGTCTCTGGCGTTAAAGTCTCCCACTATTACCAATTTCTTTCATTTGGCTAGGCTGCTTATGCCGTGGAACAGTTCACGGAATTTCGTGTCCTTCTGCTGTTTAGGGGAGCTGTAGATGTTGACTACGAAGGTGCTTTTGCCCTCCTTTTTCTATTTTGGAACTATCTCTGTAATTACGTATTGTATTTCCGTGTCGGCTATGCTGTTGTGCATGATTGCGACTAAGTTCTTACGTATGAGCGTTGCGGTTTTGGCGCTTTCCGGGTACACGCATGTCGTGTATCCTTGCAGCGTTGGCGTCATATTCGTTTCTTTTAACGCTATTACATCGGTTGGGGTTAGTTGTTTGTTTATGAATTGCTGTAATAGTTCTATCTTTTTCTTATATCCTCTGCAGTTCCACTGCCATATGTCTAGCTTTTCGGTGTTTTGACTGCCTTTAATCGTACTAGCCATGATTAATTTTTTAGATCCGAATCCTGCAGTGGGCGTCGGGCATTAAAATTGTCCTTTACGATTTCCGTTATTCTTTGTTTGCGCTGGCTTCGTATTTCAGCATCCATCATTTCCATGCGCTGTTCTATAGGTTGGAATTTTTGTTGCATGTTTTCTAGAATTTTGGTTATACCGGCTAGGTCCCCTGCCTTACCTGTTTCGATTTGTGGTTGCGTCTCTGGAGAGGGAGTGCGTGTCCTCTGGTCCCTAACTTGACTCGCAAACTCGTCCAGTTTCCTATTCTGTTCTTCTATTAGCTTGTAACAGCCGCTTAGTTGCTGTTTAAGCTGTTTGACTTCTTCTAACTGTTTCTCTCTTTTGCTAGGGATCCTCTTATGTTCATGGTTTTTGTCTTCCGAGTGCTGAAACAGATTTGGAAGGGCCTGCCTTCCAGTTCACCTTGGTGCCTCCGCCCTGGCGGGGTTGTCCCTTGTTTTTATGCTGCTGCTGCTGGCTGCACTTGATGACCGAGGCCAGAGGCGGGAAGGAACTGCTCCGGGACCTGCTCCGGGACCGGCTCTCGGACTGGTTCCGTGGGCCTCAGTTTTGGCTCCGACATCTGCTCCTGGAACCGCTCGAGTCTAGATCCCAGCTGAACCACCGCGGCCGGTGCTGGCGTTTCGGTTGGTCCCTCCGCTGCCGTGGTTGTCTCTGTATGCGGGGCCCCGTAGTTCCCTTGGCCGCTTGAGTCGTTCTCGACACTCCCTTACTCCGGTGACGTGCTCGCCGCCGCAGTTGAGGCACTTCGGTTGGCAGGTGTGGCCCTCCGCTGGGTTCTGTGCGCCGCGCTGTCGGCAGGTCCGGGTATTCGGCGTCGGGCAGACGTCCGACCGATGTCCCTGCTGATGGCATACATGGCACACTTGCCGCGTTGGGCGGTACGGGTAGCAAAAGTGCTCGCCGCTTTCGAATATAACTTGTCTCGGGATGTATGGTTCATCGAAGGTGATTAACGGCGTCTTTTTTTTTCCCCAACATCCTGGAACCGACGATCGTTACGCCTTGGGACCGCAGCCATAGGTTTTCCTTGAGATAGCTTCCCGGCGTTCCGGCCGGGAGCCCTTGGATAACTCCTATTTTAAATTCTTCTGGGACTGCAGCGTAGGCGTTCACTTGGTAGTCCTGACCGTCCATGTGAAGGGCGGTGATGTTCCGAATTAGTTTTGCGACGCCTTCGTTTGGTGTGCTCGCGATAATATTTGAGCCCGGGCGAAGTCTCACGAGTCTTTGATTTTGCACTTGCCGTTGGAGGCCTGTATAATGGCGCGTGCTACCTCATATCCGGTTAGGTTCTTCACCGATAGCGCGTCTTTGGGTCTAATTATAACCTTGACGTCTCCTTTCGGGAGCGGCGGGGCTCTACGCCTCGTCTGCCGCGCCTCCTCTCCGTCCCTTTTATATTTCCCTCTCGCTGCCGACGCGTTAGACGTCATCCCGACTGCAGCGCCGCCTGTGCCGCCGGCTGTGCCTGTTGCATGAGCCGCCGACACCCTCTTGGCATTGTTTTGTCCCTGCCGGTGTGCATCTGTCCAGGATGGCGGCGTTCCGCTCGCCGCGTTTCTAGGCCTGTTTCTGTCGACGTGACCAAATCGTGGTCCAGTCCTCTTCGAAATTATCGCTTCCCGCAGCGTTTCCAAAGGGTGGTTGCATACTAGCGTTCCCCTGTTCGCCGCTCCCGGTTTCGTCGGGATCGGCGAGGTCGTCGGGGTGGTCCGCTTCCATGTTTTGAGTTTCTGAGGAAAATTGGGCCATTGCGCTTCTAAGCGTTTCAATTTCGGGAAAGTCGGCAGCGGGTGCTTGGCTAGCGTCTTCTGCCGCCTTGGGTGCGACTCCCAGGCTCGCGGGTGCCGGTTAGTGCCGTCCCCGGGTTAGGCCTAACTGCTTGCGTTTCGCTCCCGCCACGTGGCAGCTTCCAAAATCGCGATAAAAACCCAAAAATCGGGCCTACCGGTTTGAAAGTGGTATCCTCGTGGTCCCGCTGTAGAAGGTATCTGGTCCAACCGAAAGTTGCTGGCCCGATGACTGCGGTCTGGGTGGGTTGAAATCTACGGAGTCCATGCAGAGCATGTTTGCACCCTCCACTGTGGCCCGTGGAATCCGGAACCATGGTACCGCAGTCAACATTCTCATTACCAGCCCCGAGTCTGTCGGATGATCAGAGTGTAGAATAAAACACATTGAAATTATACCTAGTAAGGCCGTTGAATTCAAAAGTTCTAGGCCTTCTTTGCCGGAACGAAGTTAGATTTTAGCTCAGTGAGGTTTCACAGATTTTGCTACAGGGCAAAAAATGCGTTTGCGAACTTCCACTGTCAAATCGAAGGCTGTTGGCGGTGTTGATGTGAATTTGTATCACGCTGTTGAGTAGTTCAGTACAGTAATATCTTCTTTCTATATTCTATTTTCTCTGGAACTGT
Source organism: Amblyomma americanum (assembly GCF_052857255.1). NCBI lineage: Eukaryota > Metazoa > Arthropoda > Arachnida > Ixodida > Ixodidae > Amblyomma > Amblyomma americanum. The sequence continues at coordinate 106,350,301 of NC_135504.1, read as the reverse complement.
GGTATATGAAAGCGGTGCAGCAATGTGGTGAGCAAGGGTGACCACTGTAGTCTTACCATGAAAATAAAGCAGCACCTTAACCACCTTGGTCTGAATCATCGCTCGCTCTGCCTTGCATTGTACGACGTTCTAAAAGAGAAAAGTTGTACTGCTCAGCAAATAACATCAACATCTCGGTTTTTTTCTGTCTCTGGTAAGATCTATGACCGCGTAATCACGCGCCTGATTTTATCGACGGAATTTCTAGCAGGCATGGCTGGTAATTGACACTCAGCGTTTGAGTAAGGCGTAGGCGTGGGCAAGCAAAAAAAAATTACGTGCGGTTTCGCTTGGGGTGAACCACAAGTTATCGTTCCCTAGCACCGTTAGTCCTGTTTCCCATGGTTTCTCTCTACTTTCTATGGTATTGCTAGGCCTGAACATGCATACTTTGGTTGATATGACATATGATGTAGGTTTGCGTGTTATTGCATTATTTTAGACTTGTACTGTGGTAGAATTGGTCATTCTCTACATTCACAGATCCCTGGGAGTCTTGATTTCGCTCCAGGCGCAGAGGTTAAGCTACGCGCCACTCAGGTGAAGTTGCAACTTCACGTGACCAAGGTTGCCCACGTTTTGGAAGAAGGCGTTGGAGAGACAGACAGCCCCTTTTCGGCGTGTTGGAAGCAATAGAGCACTAAAATGGCAACCACAGGAATCGTTCACTCCAGACTCGGGGATTTAGTGATTAATTCTTCAGCCCGAATGCTGCATTTTAGAGAGCCGTTTTATTTTTAAGCGGCCTCATTAATGTTTCGATTTGAGCGACCGCTTAATGGTTTGGTTTGGTTTATGAGGGTTTAACGTCCCAAAGCGACTCAGGCTATGAGGGACGCCGTAGTGAAGGGCTCCGGAAATTTTGACCACCTGGGGTTCTTTAACGTGCACTGACATCGCACAGTACACGGGCCTCTAGAATTTCACCTCCATCGAAATTCGACCGCCGCGGCCGGTATCGAACCCGCGTCTTTCGGGCCAGCAGCCGAGCGCCATAACCACTCAGCCACCGCGGTGGCCTGCGACCGCATAGGGGCCTCACTACAAAGGAAAGCCGGTATCGCACCACGGGAAGGCAGCAAAAGATATATAAAAAAATAATGAAAACTGGGGGAGCGGGATTCGAACACGCGACGTCACTAAAAACTCATTTCCGCTGGCCGCTACCTCAGACCACTACGCCGTCGCCACAGCTTTTAATTAAGCATGACATTTTTAAGATTGAAAATATATTCTATTTACATCAAATAAATATTTGCAAAGCTTTTAGGATACGCCAGGAAACACATCGCAAAAACACAGCAACAAAGCAGTAGGCGCGAGGTATAGGCTGAGCCCATTACCAGGAAGGATTGCCACTCCAGTTTTAAGTCAGTCGGTTCGTACATTTGCCTAATTTGAACAGTCAATTGGGAGAAATCCTAACATCCTGGCTGTACGAACTGCCAAGCTCTCGTGCCGTGCTTGCAATGTCATCGTCATCGTCACGTAGCCGCGTTCACGAGAGTTGTGGAAAGTGCCAGTATCTCACGCTGTAGTTTGAAAGCGTGGTGTATATCATCTTCCATCCGTGAGCGTGGAAGCGCCATCCGACGAGCATGTAGCAAACCGCACGAAATGGCGGAAGACTAGAAGCAGTGAATTTGAAAAGACCCAGTGCAATCGCAATGTCATTGGGTAATGGTAATTAATTAAGCGACCTATAAAATTTCCTCGTTCTAAGGGTATTTTGATCTAAGCACTTATTGTAATTATCGTAGTATACGCAACTGAACTGTTTTCTAGCTACTCTTGGCGTGCATAAGTTTTTGTACAGATACACAACAACGCACTGACTGATTTTAGCAGTCCATTTTAACACAGTGGGCGTGGCAGCAGCAAACGATGCAGCAAGCTAAGCAATCCTTATTGCTTTGTCATCCAAGCCAGTGATTCTAAATCTGCACGTTGCTGCAGGAGTGACTATCGCTTTCTAGTGCTGCTTCCCTGCCCACTGTGTGTTCAGCGTGTCCTTTCTTGCGTGATCGCATTACCAAAAAATCTCTTGTCCTGTGGCGGTGTTGGAACAAATCCTGGCATGCTTGAAAAACAAATGCTATCGGAATTGTCAGAAGGCCAGAGCAAGATTAATTCAACAATGGGGGGCGTGCAGGCGTCTCCGAACGTGAGAATAAACTTTCCGGTTTAACTCAGCGAATTGATGGCACTGAGAAACAGTTCTTGGGCCTAAATGTCTTAGCCATGGAGGTAAAAGACATGGAATCGGCAATATCGTAGCTTCAGGAGCAGCTTAGTACAGTGAGGAACCAGACAGACGATTTAGAAAGCCGAGACAGGAGAAATAGCATGATCATTTATGGAATAAAAGAGCTTAGCGAAGAGACTAGCGAGTAACAGGGAAAGGAAGAAATTGATGGTGTTTTTTTCTGGAACAAGGTTTAACACTTAGTGGTATCGAAAGGTGCCACAGGGAGGGTAAAAAAGAAATAAATAAGGCAAGACAAGTGGTTTGAAACTCCTCGACTTGTGTAAAAGTATCAATATTACGATCATGCTATTAACACAAAAACACCAAAATAAGGAAACAGCAGTGGAAAAGCTGTGAAGAAGAGGGGAAAAAGGGCGTCCAGCTTTAAAGCTAATCTATGATAAGCTAAGCGTTAATCGCGTACTGTGTGGTTGGAATGAAACAAGAGCTCCTCGCTTTAGGCTTAAAAAGAAATCAAACAAAAGACTTCAGACCCTGAAAATACTAAATGTTAATTGCAGAAGTGTCATAAACAAGACCACTGAGTTGGAGGCCCTTTGGTTTTTGCAGGACCACGAAGTAGCGGTTCTGACAAAAATTTGGCTAACAATACAGTGTTTTACAGTGAGTTCGTTATTACTGCCTACCGTTCCTACCGAAAGCATCTCATGGTAATGGTGGAGATGTCAGCATTCGGCTTAAATCATCCCTGTAAATTTTACCAATGTCTGATGTACCCAATGTATAGTGAATTTTTTGCACAACGCACTATGGGAACGTTAGATATATAATTGAAGGATTGTACAGTCCCCCCCCCCCCCCAACTCTTTCGTGTCCGTATTATACGAACTGAAATATTTTTGCACAAATGTTAAACCCGGTAATGGTATTATACTGTCAGCATATTGCAATTTGTCTGAAGTAGACTGGTCAAATTTTTCAGTTAAAAATCACGACCCCCAAGGTTATGCTATGTTGGACATTGCTTTTGGCTTTGACTCATTGCAGATTAGAGAAGAAAATACCATATTTCAGGGCAATTCTCAGTCAATGCACGACCTCCTTTTGTTAGCTGATCAATGAGTGCCAAACCAAAAGCCAGATGATAGATAGAATATCGGACCACAAAGCTGTACTGCTCACTACTGCAGACGCCGCTTTAGAAAAGAAGTCTAAGCATTCATCCTATCGAAACATTTCTCGAGCTTTTCTCGAGATACATTATAAGTATCCGGACTCTTGAACACTAATGACTTCAATTGGGCTAAGCACATTGACTACAAAAAGGCTAATGTTAAGCGCAAGTTCTTGTTTCTGAGGAGAGCTTTGAGACTTCCTACCCCTTCGGTCCGACTGCTCGCACACAAAAAAATTGGCAGTGGTTTTGCTCGACTATGCCATGATATACGTAGCGAAAGCTAAGGCATAGCTTCGTTAGTCTTGTTTCACCTTGATTGCAAATCCAGGTTAGTCTGGTTGTCTGGCTAGTTGTCTTCGCGTGACCATTCAGGTGGTTGGTCCCGTGGTACAGTGCGACCACGGTGGGAATGCGAGCACGCCGAAACTGCAAGTTCGTGGCCAATAGCGCTTTCGTACTAAAACATAATTCTGCCAATACTAGACCATGCTTGCGTTATTTGGGATACTTTAGCTAACACTTACACTATTAAGATAGAAATGGTGCCCAGAAAAGCAGCTCGCTTAATTTAAAATAGATTTGCCGTACGTAAGTGACAGAACTGTTCACCGAAGCGGACTTGCCCCCATTAACGCAAAGAAACCATGTGTCACGACCAAAATTCGCCTTTCAATTCATTAACGGCCACTATAAGACAGATCTCACGAGAATAACTTCTTTTTCATCTGTATACGCCACTAGGCAAAGACATAGCCGCACAGTAACGCCATTTATCACGGGTGAAAACCGTTTTAATTATTCTTTCCACGAACAGTAATTGAAGGAAATGTCTGAGCCAATGACCACGTTTCGAAATCATCTATTTCGACATTTCTTTTATCTGGTTGCGCCACTAGGCAAAGACATAGCCGCACAGTAACGCCATTTACCACGCGTATTAACCGTTTTAATTATTCTCTCCACGAATAGTAATGGAATTGAATCTCTTAACCAATGACCACGTTTCGAAATCACCTATTTCGACATTTATTTCCAGTATTGTTTAAAATCTATTGTTTATGCCTCTTTTCTAGGATTTTGAAGCTACCTTATTCTAGTTTGTTCTTGGGTTCATTGTCTGTGTTATTACGTTGTGTTTAATTATCGGTATCAAACCCTGCTAAAATCCCCAGCGGGAATTGCGGTAAAATTGAAATAAATATAGATTAAAATAAAGTGTTATAAGTGTAGGGTACATGTAAGCATGCTGTGCGCACCAGAAGCAAAGGCAGAGTGATATTTTAGGGCCGAACTCATAAATCTCTCGGTTTTGCCTCGCGTATTAGCTCAAACAGTTCAGACACGTACCCGCACACACACCACAGTATTGTCACGAAGTGGTGACTACACTCCGGAGAGCAAAAAGGCTGCGAAAATGGTGTCTAACAAAACTCTTTTCTTGGGCTGACTTGACCTCACAATGGACTAAATCACTTGACGGCGGCGTAGCAACAAGCGTGTTCGACGGTTGTCGAACAGAATGACCGCCGCTGTCGGCCGTGCTCAATTTGAAGCTGATGGCGAACTTTCGAGATCAAGCGTGCAAAGTTACTAGAACATTCTGGAACAGCGTAGAATCAGCTCTGCCTGGCTGCGATCAATCGAAATAAATCTAGCCTCGTCTTGCGTCGCAAACAAAGCGATAAATTAGCGTGGCGGCAGATTTGAAGAAGGAACAAACACTGCGAACATTCGCGGCATTACTCCTCTCTCAAAGAAGCATCGACCCGATGCATTAAAACAAATGCGACTAGCAACAGACCCCTTATGTAATACCCCGCGAGGGGTCTTTAAGGTAATAAAATGAAATGAAATGAAATAAAACGGATCGTGCGAAAATAACCACTGAGCGTGGAAAAGCAACGTCTTTTAGAGCGCATGTACGGACGACATCAGGTAGTCGGTCGCTATGAATATCCACTTATCTCCAGACGTCGACTTTGGGAAAGGACAAAGCAAGTCCATGCCGATCTGCTGAAAGGGCCCTGAGGCGGGTTCAATGGGGTTCAGAAATCCTGCTGGTCGGGTGGGAGGAGTCTTTCGTCGCTGACACTTTCGGAAGGTTTTCATATAATGTGCAAAATCGGCAGACAGTCGGGGCCAGTAATATTTGTCTTGAATGCGGCGGAGGGTGCGAGTAAACCTGAGGTGTCCAGCTGTCGGCTCGTCGTGTGAAGCCTGTAGAACTTCTTCGCTGAGACAAGCAGGTACAACAAGAAGGTAGGCTGTTTTGTTCGCTGCGAAGTTCTTGATGATGACATCTTTCTGTACACAGAAGGAAGAAAGTCCTCGCTTGAATGAGCCGGGGGGTGAAGAAACTTTGCCTTCCAGGTACTCGATGAGGCGTTTTAGGTCGGGGTCTGAGCGCTACTGCTGGGCAAAAGAGCTGAAGCTGATGGGTCTCAGGAAGACGTCCTTATCGTCGTCCGGCGGCGGCGCATCTATAGGGGCTCGCGAGAGGCAATCAGCGTCAGTGTTTGCGTCCGGACTTGTAAACGACGGTGACGTCAAACTTCTGGAGACGCAGACTCCATCGAGCGAGTCGGCCCGAGGGGTCCTTCAAATTGGCAAGCCAGCAGAGCGCGTGGTGGTCGCTGACCACCTTGAGCGGTCGTCCGTAGAGGTAGGGGCGGGATTTCGACGTTGCCCAGATGATGGCGGGGCATTCCTTCTCAGTCGTCGAATAGTTAGCCTCGGCCTTGGAAAGGGACCGGCTAGCGTATGCGATGACCTTCTTCAGCCCGTCGCTTTTTTTAACGAGAACGGCACCTAGGCCCAGGCTCTTTGCGTCGGTATGAACTTTAGTATCGGCGTTTTCATCAAAATGCGAGAGGATCGGTGGGGACTGTAAACGACGTGGAAGTTCCTTGGAGGCTTCTGCTTGCGGGACTTCCAATTTAAATGGCACGTCTGCTTTCGCCAGTTTCGTCAGGGGCTCGGCGATGAGCGAAAAGTTTTTCGCAAATCGTCGGTAATATGCGCACAGTCCGAGGAATCTGCGCAATGCTTTCTTATCGGCCGGTCGTGGAAACTGTTCAATGGCAGCTGTTTTCTGCGGGTCCGGGCATACTCCTTCCTAGCTAACGATGTGGCCTAGAAACAGCAGCTCTTCATAGGAAAAGTGGCGCTTTTCTTTCATTTCAAGGTTAGGCCAGACGACTTGATGGCATCTAGTACTGTTCGAAGTCTTTTCAGGTGCTCTTAGAAGTTCGAGGCCAAGAGAAAGACGTCATCTAATTATATCAGACAAATTTGCCGCTTCAGGCCTTAAGTCCTGTATTCATTACTCGCTGAAACGTTGCTGGTGCGGATCCGAGACCAAATGGCATCACCTTGAACTCGAAGAGCCCATCCGGAATGATGAATTCTGTCTTCTCGCGATCTCTTTCATCGACCTCAATTTGCCAGTAGCCGCTCTTGAGGTCCATCGACGAGAAATACTTGGGGTTGCAGAGCCGGTCCAGTGTGTCGTCGATGCGGGGGAGTGGGTAGACGTCCTTCTTTGTTATGTTGTTCAGGCGACGGTAATCAACGCAGATTCGAAGTGCGCCGTCTTACTTTCTCACTATAACAACCGGTGCCACCCATGGGCTGTTTCATGGCTGGATGACGTCGTCGCTGAAGAATTTCTTCCACTTGACCCCGGATGGCTTGTCGTTCTCGCGGTGACACACGGTAGGGGCTTTGACAGAGAGGTCGGACGTGTTGATCCGTTATAGTGCGATTATTGGCAATTGGCGTCTGTCGCACATTCGGCGATGTAGAAAAACAGTCACTGTAGCTTTGAAGCAGATTGCGGATCTGGTCTTGTCTGTTCCGGTGCAGGGCTGGGTTGATGTCTTAAGTGGGCGAGTTCTCTTGGTCAGGCAAATCGGCGGAAGGATCGGAGAGGGCAACGCAGTCTCGTACGTCAGATATTTCGTGGAAGAAAGCAATTGTCGTTCCTCTGTTAATGTGCCAGTATACTTAGCTGAAATTAGGAGTACTTCGGCCTGTCCATTGCGTAAATGTGCGATGCCTCTTGCGATGCTGATTCCTCGCTCTAGAAGCAACTGCATGTTCCCTCGATGATTGCTTCAGCGTTAATGACTTTCGTGGCGCCTGCGGTTACGATAACGCTTCAACGGAGTCGGAGGCCCACTTCGTCCTCCAGGATACTCACGGCAACGTGATTTTCCAGTTTTCTTCGAAGGCATGGCCTCGTCTGTCGAAAGCGTGATCAGCTAGGATCGCAGGTCGATGCTCATTAAGGAAATCTATGCCCAAGATCACTTCGCGGGAGCATTGCGGTAGCACAACAAAGGACGCTGGATAGGTATGTCCTTTGGCAGTAACTCCCGCGGTGCATATCGCCCTCATGACATAATGAGGTAGCCCCCTGCGGCGCGAATTTGTGGGCCGTCCCAAGCGGTCATGACTTTCCTCAGCTGCGCAATGAATGTTCCATTCATCACCGAGTAATCGGCTCCTGTGTCTAGAAGAGCGGTAACTTTCCGCCCGTCGATAGTCACTTCTTATTCGGATGTCCTGGCTTAACATTGCAATTGGCCTCGGCATCGGGTCACGGCTTCGTCGCGTATGCGAATCGAGGGTTGGGCGTGTTGTCGAAGCTTTTCTGTGTGGCGGTGTCGTTTAAAATGCAGGTCGCGTCGTGGTCGCGGTTGTCATTTTGTGCGGCGTCGGTGCAGCGAGTGTAGCATCTTCATGCGGCGTAGTGGGTGCAGCGTCTTCATGGGGCGTGGTCTGCGGAGGATCTTCGGTGTTTCAATCGTAAGCAACCTCACATCCAGAGCTTTCTATCTTTCGTTTCCCCTAAGAGGGCGGGGAGCCCTTCTTCGTACCACGGCTGCGTAGCAAAGGCGTGGCGACGCAAAGCACGAGTTTGACAGCGATGGCAAGCGCGAAAGCCGGTTCGGTGTGTACTCCTCTCGACGCAGGCACTCGTCGATTTCCTGCGGACATTGGTCGAAGCGTGGTCGTGGGGCATCAACGGCAACTCCTCGAAGACCGATACGTCGGTACGGCCAGTGACGAAGATTATGCCCGGACTCACCGCAATGAAAACACAAGGGTCGGTTGTCGGACGTCCTCCAGGCGTTGTATTTCGTGGAGCTTGAGCTTCGGTCATAGGCTGGGCGGGCGGGGGCTGGGAGGCGGCGCGGCGTTGTGGAAAAAGTGGCTCATCTCGGGCAGGACGTAGGGGTTGTCGTTGGGGCTGAGCAGTCCTTGCTGCAGCGGAGTAGGTCATAGCCTGGGGTTCTGTGGTCGTCGGTGTGCCAAGTTCCTGTTGCACTTCATCCAGTACCACATCCATCAGAGTCGCTGCTTGCGGCTGTGGGGAGGATAAAAGCAATCGGCTCCCTCGGACGATTTCGCTGATAACTTCCCGCAAGTTATCACTGGTGGTGGCCGTCGTGTCCGAACGGATTGCACAGGCAGAGGAAAGGCGATTATACTGCCGAGCTCGGGCGTCGAGGGTCTTCTCAATCGTAGAGGCTTCTTGCATGAATTCTTCGACTGCTTTTGGCGGCTGGCGGACGAGGCTGCCAAAGAGTTGTTCCTTTACACTGTGCATTAAAAGCTGAACTTTCTTTTCCCCGGTCTTCTCGGTGTCGGCACGTCTAAAAAAGCGTTTCATCTCTTCAACGTAACCGCGGACGGGCTCGTTCGGAAGCTGGATTCTGGACTCGAGGAGTCCTTCAGCTCTTTTTGCCCTCCCGACACTGGTGAATACTTTTAAAACTTGCTTCTTGAGTAGTTCTCATATCGTTCGAGACGACTCGTACCACGCGCCTGCTGAGCCCTCCAGTGCGAAAAAGACGTGCCGGAGTTTCGTCGCATCTTCCAAATTGTACAATAATGCCACGCGCTCATATTGGTCCAAACATTCTTCAGGGTCTTCGCTTAGGGATTCATTGAAAGTTGGCGGCACCCGAGGCTGCTGCAGTATGATCGGGGTCGACATCTTTGTCGAAGTTGTGGTGCTTGTAGCGGCGTCCTTTCGCTGTCAGGTGCGGTCCGGCAGGGTCCCGAACTCAGACTCCTCTCTCTGGAGACGTCGGCCGACTCGCCTAGCTGCTGGCTTGTCCTCGGGTGCTAAGCGCAAAGGGCTGGCGTCACGACTTGAAGGGGGCGTTCGGAACATGGAAGAAACGACGCAGGCTCCGTTTGTCTGTTGGCTTGGGGAAGGCAGCTACGGCGGCGGTCTTTTCGGGGTCGGGACTAACACCTCGAGCGCTGACAATATGACCAAGAAACTTCAACTCGTGAAACACAAAGTGACATTTTTCTGGCTTCAGAGAGAGACCAGCGGAACGTATGGCCTCGAAAACACGCAAACGTTCCAGGTTCTTATCTAGTATGTCCGAGAAGATCACGACATCATCGAGATATACGAGGCACGACTGCCACTTCAGGCCACACAGCACGGTGTCCATCATTCGTTGTAATGTGGCAGGGGCCGAGCACAATCCAAAACTGAGCACCTTAAACTCGTATAAACCGTCAGAAGTAATAAAGGCGGTCTTCTCTCGGTCGCGTTCGTCGACCTCTATTTGCCAATACCCACTGCGGAGGTCAAGGGACGAAAAGTAGGTGGAATGGCGAAGGCGCTCAAGGGAGTCATCAATGCGTGGCAGAAGGTACACATCCTTTTTCGTGACGTTATTGAGCCGTCAATAATCCACGCTGAACATGTGGGTGCCATCTTTCTTCTTGACGAGGACAAAAGGCGATGCCCGGCGGCTCATGGACGGTTGTACGACGTCGTCCTGGAGCATTTGTGTAACTTGGCAGCGGATGCCGTTACGTTCTTTTGAAGACACCCGATAAGGGCGCTGGCATAGTGGTCTTTGGTAGTCAGCAACGATAATTCATTGGTTTGTAAGCGTTGTCTGTCGCACCTTGGAAGTTGATGCAAAACAGTCGCGGAAGAAGTAGATGAGGTTCTCCACGCAGCGTTGCTGATTGGCCAAGAGGTGCGAGATGAAGAGATTGCGTCAGACCTCACATAATTTCTTGAGTTGTGGGACATATTGGAGGAACCATGCAGGCTTGCACATCAAGGGCTGGAAAGGGCGCGCGAACGCTATAACGGCTACTATGACAAGAAACCCACTCACAGAAATCTGAATCCCAGCGACTGCAAAACACGCATCATAATAAGTTACTGATGCAGTGGAAGGGCCCTTACTTTGTGACGCAGAAGAAAAATGACATGGATGATGAGTTATTGATAAATAACACCAAGGTTTTCCATGCAATTATGTTGAAAAATGCGAAGAGTTCCCGTACGGTACGCTCCCAAAATAGCACTCTCGGTAGAGGACGAGGAGACAGATGATGTTGCCGAGGTGCCCACGTGCTGCGGGAAGAAATCTGTAGGATGGGACAAGGTGCTAATAAACCCCAATTTGAATGAAGACAGACGATCACAGCTCTACTCCAAATCAAGGGGGATGTGTCTTCGAATGTGCCAGGCAAAAAGGAGCTCATATGTTGCAAATTAGCTCTCTATACAGATAGAGCCAATTAAACGGCTCTAGCCATCTCTGGGATATCTTTTTGTTGTTACCTCATATTGTAACAGTTGTTACACTGAAAAGGAATTGCAGCGACTGAACGAGGGCACCAGAGAAAACGGACCTACACTTCAGCGTCGTCTACTTCTTCTAGAGGCTGCGATCTCTTTCTTCTTCTACTTCCAATCCTCGTGTCACTGCCCCGTCTTAAGGAGCATCGCCCCGATGCGGTGTTACCGTCAGACCAAATAGCCGGGAGAAAAAGTGTTCAAGAGGTACACCACGAGTCTGACATCACGGAATATGACTACATGCAGCCGGAAAGTCACTCTGGGGGTCGCTCGTAGTACGGCTTCATTCGCACCACATGCACAACGTCGCTGCGCTTGCCGTTGTGCGATGAACGAGCTGGCGAGGCTGGTGCAACTTCGTACGTTACGTCGCTGAGGCGGCGGACAACAAGGTAAGGGCCGAAGTAGCGGCGCAGTAACTTTTCCGACAGCCCGCGACGACGAACGGGCGTCCAAACCCACACATAGTCGCCTGGGTGGTAGGTAACGTAACGGCGTCCAAGGTTGTAGCGGTCAGCATCGATCTGCTGCTGACGGTGAATGCGGTGTCTGGCCAGTTGCCGTGCTTCTTCCGCGCGCTGAACATAGGTGGCGACGTCGACAACAAGTTCACTCTCACTGTCAGGGGGGTCCACGGGTAGCATAGCATCGAGGGGGGTGGGAACCTGTCGACCGAAGACTAATTCGAACGGAGTGAACTGCGTCGTCTCTTGCTGCGCGGTATTATACGCGAATGTTGCGTATGGGAGAATTTCGTCCCATGTCTTGTGCTCGATATCAATATACATGGAAAGCATGTCGGTCAATTTCCTGTTGAGGCGTTCTGCCAAGCCATTTGTCTGCGGGCGGTAGGCTGTTGTACGTCTATGGCTGGTGTGCGTGAGCTTGAGTACAGCCTGAGTGAAGCGGGCCGTAAATGCAGCTCCACGGTCAGTAAAGATAGCTGCAGGTGCGCCATGACGCAGGACGATGTTGTGGACGAAGAAGTCGGTGACTTCAGCAGCAGTACCGTTTGCAAGTGACGTGGTCTCAGCGTATCGGGTCAAATAATCTGTCTCGACCGCAATCCACCGGTTTCCTCTGGTCGACTTCGGAAAAGGGCCGAGGAGGTCTATGCCAATTTGCTGAAAAGGGGTCTTTGGTGGTGCTATGGGCTGCAGAAAGCCGGTCGGCTTCAGAGGAGGAGATTTGCGCCGTTGGCAATCCCGGCATGTTGTTACGTATCTACGCGCGGATGGGAGTAAATTGGGCCAGTAATACTTAAGCCGAATCTTTGCCAGTGTGCGACTAACCCCCATGTGGCCGGCAGATGGTTCATCATGACAAGCGCTTAAGATTTCGGAGCGCAACTGGGATGGCACAACAAGCAGAAAAGTCTCTTTGTTGCTGTCAAAGTTGCGCTTGTAGAGGACTCCAAGCCGCAGAATGAAGGTCTGTAGTCCACGGCGAAACACACGAGGTACATGAGAATTCAAACCCTCCAGATACTTAACGAGTGGAGCCAACTCAGAATCTGCTCGTTGAAGCTGCGCCATACGGGAGATGCTAATGGCACAAAGAACAGGGCAATCTTCGGGGATGTCTTGCGTAGCCGGTTCCACGGGCGCTCGTGATAAACAGTCCGCGTCCTGGTGCTGCCGACCCGATTTATAGACGACCGTAGCGTCGTACTCCTGCAAACGGAGGCTCCATCTGGCCAACCGGCCAGAAGGGTCTTGAATGCTGGTCAGCCAGCATAGCGAGTGATGATCGCTGACAACACGAAACGATCAGCCGTAGATGTAAGGTCGAAACTTACTCAGAGCCCAAATGACGGCAAGGCACTCTTTTTCGGTCGTCGAATAGTTCCGTTCCGATCGAGAAAGTGTGCGGCTCGCGTAGGCGATTACTCGCTCTGCGCCGTCCTGCCACTGTACGAGGATCGCTCCGAGGCCAACATTGCTGGCGTCAGTGTGGACATCAGTCTCTGCATTCTCGTCAAAATGAGCTAGTATTGGTGGACTGAAGGCGGCAGCGGAGTTCCTCGAAGGCTGCGTCTTGGGCACTTCCCCATACGAAGAGTGTGTCATCTCGAGTCAAGGCAGTCAATGGCTCAGCTAGGCGAGAAAAATCTTTAATAAAGCGGCGGTAATACGAGCAGAGGCCCAAAAAACGTCGGAGGGCCTTCTTGTCGGTTGGGCGTGAGAAACTGGAGACGGCGGAAGTCTTGTCGGGGTCTGGAAGAACACCTTGTGCGCTGAGAACATGTCCTAAGAAACGGAGCTCCTCGAAGGTGAAATGGCATTTCTCTGGCTTGATCGTTAGTTGTGCAGACTGAAGAGCTTGAAGGACAATGCGCAATCGCTGCAAGTGTTGTTCGAAGCTAGACGAAAAGATGACCACTTCGTCCAGGTACACAAGGCACATCCGCCACTTCAAACCAGCTAAAACAGTGTCCATCATGCGTTGAAATGTGGCCGGAGCGGAGCAAAGTCCAAACGGGAGCACCTTAAATTCGTACAGACCGTCGGGTGTCACGAAAGCCATTTTCTCGCGGTCTCGCTCGTCCACCTCGATCTGCCAATATCCGCTTTTCAGATCTAAGGAAGAGAAGAACCTGGCGTCCCGGAGTCGGTCAATGGCATCATCGATCCTCAGGAGTGGGTATACGTCCTTTTTGGTAACATTATTCAGTTTCCTGTAATCAACACAGAATCGCAACATGTCTTTCTTTTTCACCAGGACCACCGGCGACGCCCACGGACTTGTTGACGGCTGTATAACGTCGTCTGCAAGCATTTCATCGACTTGCGTCCTAATACCTTCGCGCTCTTTAGGCGAAACGCGGTATGGACGCTGACAAACTGGTGGCGTGGCCGAATCGGTGACAATGCGATGCTTGGCTACCGGCGTACGTCCGACCTTGGAGCTCGCCGCGAAGCAATGTTTAAAATCAAGTAGCAGCGACGACAGAAGGTTCTTCTGATGAGGTGACAACTCCGGGTTGATTTTAACCTTCTGAAGGGCGTTACTTGGTCCGGCATCGTCGTGAAGATTCACCTGTACGGGGCACAGATTCGGCAACCTATCCACGTCGTCGAGGAAGGCGACGGCCGTTCCCTTGGCGAGGTGCTGAATTTCGTTCGCGAAATTCGTCAGAAAAACTGTCGCACAGCCGTCATTCAGTTCAACAAGACCGCGCGCGATAGCCACACCCTTCTCGAGCAACAGCGAAGGGTGACTGTCCGCAATACCTTCGTAGTCGTGAAACGAGTCGTTCCTCACTAACACCAGCACACTGGACCGTGGTAGCAGCATTACGTCGTCTTCGACTATACGCAGAGCGTTGACTCCTGGGCCTTCTGTGTTACTGTGCGCCACGGCTTGCTTCGTCGAAAATGTGACTCGCGCCTCGTGTAGATCGATCACAGCACCGTTTGCCTGTAGAAAGTCGAGGCCCACGATCAAATCTCTCGAACACTCGCTGAACACGACGAACTCATCCACGTAGACGAAACCGCGGATGCCGACTCGGGCTGTGCACCTTCCGGCCGGGCTAATGAGGTGAGCTCCAGCCGTGCGAATGCTAGGGCCCAACCATGGTGTCAAAACTTTGCTCAATTTATAGGCGAGGGTGTGGCTCATCACGGAATAGTCATCCCCAGTATCAAGTAAAGTGATGGTGTCAGTTCCGTCAATCGTCACACGCAAATCAGAAGTAGCGCGTCGGATGCTGTCGCTACCCTGCCCCGGTGAGGAATCAGCGTATCGGTATATCGGCGGCGGAGGATCTTCAGTTTTCCCGACAGCAGCGGCCTTGCCTCCGGAGACCGCTGGAATTAGTTTTCCCGACGTGGACTGGGAGAACGGCGCTCAGGTTAGCCGGCGTCTCGGCGAGGGCTTGGGGAACGGTAACGCAGCGGAGATGACGACCTAGGATCGTAGCTACCGTATGTCGCAGGCCTCTGACGGGCCGACAGATGAGCTTCAATTTCGAATGGTCGTTCGCCATTCCGGGGGCAAGGGTCGTCGGGCGCGAAACCACGCAGACCCACTCGGCGGTACGGGCAGGCCCTGTAAAGATGTCCCGCCTCACCACAGTGGTAGCAAAGGGGCCGCCGGTCCGGTGCACGCCACACTTCACACTTCCGTGGCCGCTGATAAGCTGGTCGAGCAGGCACACGGGAAAGACCAGACTGCTGCGCTGCGTGAGTCGCGGTATTCACGTCGTAGCCTGGTGTTGGGGCCCGGCAGAGGACAGATGCATAGGTTGGTCTGACCTCAGTCTGTCTTGGGATCTCAGGCAGTTGTTGCTGCTGTGCTGCTAGGCGCACCTCGTCCCGGACGACTTCAGACAGCGATGTAACAGACGGCGCGCTGAGAGGCAGCTGGAGGGCTTGTAATTCCTCCCTGACGATCGACCTGATTAGGTCCCGTAAAACGGCCGCATCACTCCCTAGCGGCATCGAAGAAACAGCGGGCCCAAGCGTGCTTACATCCCGATTGTATTGCCGGGCTCGTTGCAGGAGCGTCGTCTCCATGGTAGTCGCTTCCGTGAGGAATTCGGCAACAGTACGCGGTGAACTGCGCACAAGACCGGCGAAAAGTTCCTGCTTGACCCCGCGCATGAGGTGGCGAAGCTTCGACTCCTCCGCCATGGATGGGTCAGCACGCTTGAAGAGGCGCGTCATGTCCTCTACATACATGCGGACGCTTTCGTTAGTCCGCTGGTTGCGGGAGCGAAGCGCAGCTTCAGCTTTCTCCCGGCGGTCTGCGTTGGGGAATGTAGCTATGAGATTTTGACGAAATGTCTCCCAGGTGGACAGGTTGCTCTCGTGGTTCTCGTACCATGTCCTAGCGCAGTCCTCGAGCGCAAAATACACATTATGGAGCTTACGGTCGTCGCTCCAACCGTTGTAGCGGGCGACCCGCTCGAAGATGTCCAGCCAGTCTTCCGCATCTTCGTACACTGTTCGCGGCGTGTGGTAGAGGATGGGCGCCGGGAACCTACTGGCTGTGGCCATTTCCGGTGGGTCTGTCGGTCGAGGCTGCCTCTTCCTCGTCGGGTTATCAAGAGGCCCGAACTCAGTTGTCTCACCGCGGAGGCGGCGGCTTGGGCGCTGATGGACCGGTGTGAGTGCCGTCGTTATCTCGTAGGCGTACGCAGGTCGGGAAGCGTACCAAGCACTGCTCCACCAGATGTGTAACAGTTGTTACACTGAAAAGGAACTGCAGCGGCTGAACGAGGGCACCAGAGAAAACGGACCTAAACTTCAGCGTCGTCTACTTCTTCTAGAGGCTGTGATCTCTTTCTTCTACTTCCAATCCTCGTGTCAATATAATAGGGAGTCTGAAAGAAAAGTTTGGACGAAAGAGGTGTGAAGAAGACGACGAGGATGGCGATAAGGATGACGTGGATTAACCGAAGAGCACAGATGAAGCAGTACTCGGTGAGGTGGACGGAAGAAGTGAAGAAGACGACGACGACAAAGATTACGTGGACTAAAGCCAGGGCTATAAAAGAGCGAGGGAGACCGAGGCACGGGGGGAAGAAGAGAGAACCGGAAGCTCCGGCGGGTCAGGAACGCTTCTTTGGAAGAAACGCCGGCTGCTGCTCCGGTGAGCTCAAGTTCTACGCCTTCGCACTGTGGACTTCCTGCCATTCCTGAGCCCGTTACGGGGAGCCAATGGAGGACTCTACCACCTGCTACGGCCAGGGGTGCCTCCAGTGCTGTTGCCACCCATCCGGGCGGTGCCCCCAACGCCAACGTCGCCGGCATCACCTCCACGAAAGCTTGTACGACGTAGCCAACAACGCTGCCAGCGACGCCAGCCTGAGCACTTCGAATGCCACCTCGACGCCAGCTACTGGACCCATGCAACACTGCATCAGCACCGAGCCGTGAACGCGAACACCGACCGCTAACAGTAGAACGCTAGTAGTAGACGCTAGTAGCATAGCTACCGGGTCGTGTGTATTGTTAGTCTGTGTTTTGCGTTAGTTTTGTTAGTTTTGTATGCTAGTGTGTCACGTAGGGTGCATTAAATGTGCGTCTCTGTAGGTACACCTGTCGTCTAGTCCATTCTTTCAGTCCGAGTGTTCTCCGGGAGGATCCGTGACAATCTTTGTCCAGCAGTTGACCTAGTCAAGATGATGATGATTAACTGATGCATGGATGTTTGAACAACCAACGACCGAGGATACACATGCACGTGTTTTCTGTGAAATAAAGCAGCTGTGAGTAGTACTCTGTCCCTTTGTCATCTATTGTGGCATGTGTAGCTGCTTTGGTGCGTTTACACAGTTGCAATGAACCGCTGCGAACCCACCCAATAAGAAGCTCTCTTGAGATGTAATGAGAACGATGTTTGTCTGCCCTTACCTTTAGGAGCACGGAATCTTCTCCACACCCCAAGAACTTGAGAAATCGGTTGTACTTGCCTCCCAATATTCAGGGTGTGGAAACCCTGTCGGTGTGTCTTTCGGGAATGATGCGCTTATCTTCGCCACAACACAGGCTGGCAAGATGAGGCCACTTTTTCTTCCCAGGCGAGGCCAGAGCAACTGCCGGCTTGCAGTGTACTGGTATCTACGAGGAATAAAGAATAAAACTGATGAGTGGATCATGTACTGTGATGACAATACACACATGCATGCATGTTAGATGAGAACCAACTATAAATAAAGTCACCTAGTGCCATAGAGCCAGAATATGCTACAAAACGTATTCATACGCAATGCAGTGCACAGGAAATTAACTTTTTGCAGTGCATGTAGCATGAAACGCTTACGCATAAAAATACAAATCCACTATGATCTACTGTAAAATAAGAAAATTCATTGATGAATGCCCTGGAATTCTAAGGAGACCTTTTCATGCGCAATGCAGCGCATCGGAAATTTACTTTTGACAGCGCGTGTAGCATGAAACGTTTACTTATAAAAAATAACTGCACTATGATCCAGTGTAAAAGAAGAACATTCGGGCATGAACGCCCTGGAATGCTGAGTTTTATCGTATGCGGAGCCTAACGAAGCATCAAACGAGAGCAGAACCCCACTTGTGGATATTGTCGCTCGTAATTTCCCGCTGTGGGCGTAACTCGAAGTAAGCAACGAGGAGCACGGCGCTGTGAACTCATAGAAGGCTGAATTCCCGGTCCTCCGTGATGCAGCCCTCCGGCTGAGCCGCGACGACACGATCTTCCTCACGGCAGGACACACACTCGAGCTCCTCAACATTCGACAGAACTTGGCACTGTCCACAACTGCGCCTGAAGCAACCGCAAAGTAACGGTGCAAAAAGAAAAAAAGCTGACTTGGCCGCTTACCTGTAGCAGCAGCGCAAATTTCACTCGTGAGCCTATAGCGTTCAGCCGGTAAATGAATAGAGGATTTATTGCCCCACCTCCTCCTGACGGTAGGCTATATAGCAGCTGCTAGCTTTTAAACGTTGTTTTCGTGCACCTTGCTGCCATATGCTTCGGAGAAGGAAGAGGAATACACCTACGGCTAGCAAATGTTGCACGAGCCCCATATTAGCAAAGGCACCGCTCGGCGCAATCGCTTAGTAAACGTATCAAGACGCTGGGCACCACTACGATCTAGGAGGAATATTATTGCACAATTCACATATGTCCGCAGGTCTCAGTCTCTACTCATAAGTCGTGACGGTGACTGGGCGATGACTGCTCCCGCCCTTGCTGCCGACAATGGTGGCTCCTCGGCGCTTGAACATTCTCGATATCCGCCCCACCAGCTGCTTCAGCTCTCATAAGCATCGCACGCTGTGTGGTGCTCAGGTCGCTGAAGTGCAGGCCGGAGTTCTTTGCGAGAACTTCGTTGTCGTGTTCTGGAACGGGACCCATAGCAGCAGATGCCTTCAACGTGCGGCCGGCGGTAGCTTTCATTTTGGCTGCTGGTAGACTGCACCGCTAGCCGCCAAAAATCACGGAGTCTGCGTCACTGTCCTATGACGTCATCAGAGAGTCCCGAGTTTGAGTCATAGCGGCGGAGAAAACTTTTTCAACTCCGAATTCAAATCTCTTTGATATAAATGCATCTTTCGCTCCCAGACAAGCGGAACCAAACAATGAAAGGCCAAACTATCGGATTTCGCTAACAAAAAAAAATTGATAGAGCACTCGTCACTGTCCGTTTAATGCAACGCATGTTCCGTCAACTTCGCGCAGCATTTCTCTTCTCTTTGATTTCTTCCGTAATGCATTCATTTTTTTAGGATGCGTTCATCCAGCCATCGTCTGCTGTTGCGTTTATTTTTTGTAATAACGTGCCTCGATTGCGAAAGGCGTTCGTCGAAATCTTTTCAGCATAAATTACATACCCCATTCCGCCACTTTCTGTGCTTCAGTCAGACGGAAGTGCTATTATGTCAAGAAGTGTTTCAACATACTGAAGTACACGACCTAGTAGACGTTTTGAGTGTGTTTGTTTTGCAGTAATAAATTGTTTCGGTGGAAAGCTGGCGAGTTGAATAGGAATTATGCTGCGTGTTGCACCAAAGACGAACGAGGAAGAAAAAATGAAGGAAGGCACGACACGTCCTCGTCTTTCGCGCTACTTTCACCATAAATAATAGTGCTTTGTCAATCTTGCGCCTTAAGTTAGCTGTTTTTCGGCATCTGTCTGTCTAATTTCTCTTCAACGGCTGCTTTTCTGTTCTTATTACAACGGTGATAAATTCAGTTTTCCGTACGCTCAACCGCGCCTCGCACCATTTCTCACTTAAGTTGGCCTTAATCATCAGTGCGTAATGGGTACACGCATTTTCACATTCTGGAATGGTGTTTGTATCAATTCATTATCGGCTTCTTTCAAATTGTGCCTGCAGATTAAATTCAGAGATTCTCTACATCCTCAAACACTCCTTGGCCGTGTTGCAAATGGGTCGCAAGCCCCAAGGGTAGCGTTGGCCTGGCGGCCTGGGGCACAGCTGGAAACACCCGAAGGTCCTGGCAAAGGATGAGTCGCCTGCCAACAGAACAACTTGTTTATTCTAGCATCGCAAAAGAGCAGCCGGTCAGGGCGACCACGTTACTCGACGGAAGAAATCGAAGCCTCTCTTTGGCGTCCGGGGCAGCTGCCTTTATACCCTCGGAGTCGAGGGCAAGAAGGAACGGCTCGGGATGAGGCGCACGAGACGGCGACGCACGGACATGTTGAGACGTGACGTGACACGTCCGCCGGGCCGGCGCCGGTCAGACCTCCTCGCCTCCCAGTTGGGGAGCTCCTCTCCCCGGCTGCCGCGCTTTGACAAGCGTGGGCACCAACATGCACACACACACGCACACACGAAGACGCGTGGCATTGAAACCTGCCTGGACGCGCTTGGCGGGAGGCGTTGCGGCAGCGCTGAACGGGCCAAAATGACCGCCACTTTGAACGAAGCCCCGGCGTCCGTTGCATCCGCGCCGGCTATACCGCGCGCCGTAGGCGAAACGTAACAGACCGCCCCGCCGGGAGAAGGAGATCCCGATGGTCAGGGGACTGCATCCGCTGTCCGCAGGAATGTCGCTCGATGATTCTCGTAATCGAAATTGGTCGTCCCTCGGCGTTGCCTGAGCGCTGCGCACATAGAAGGCCTCGTTCTCAGGTTCAGGCTCACACAGGACACTGCAAAGTGACTTCGGGAGAGTTGCCATTTTTGTTCTCGTTCCCAGCAAGCGTTAGAACTACGCCGAAACGCAACCGCTCAGTCAGCAAGCACGACACAACCCTCACTAAGCTCTGCCAGGCTCTTTCCCCTTTTATACTACTGCCTAGTTCCTTACAGTAGTCAAGCAGCACTCAGAACGCGTCCACAAATGGGAAAATTGCACTAGAAAGCACGTCATCACTTTGAAACACTAAACAAAAGCAATATGTTAAAAATCCTGCCTCAGGAAGAAAACATCAGTACAAACAACTTTGAGGCGGATTCCTACGTTAGGGGCCTCGACTTAAGCCATCGGCGTTACAGTTGAGACTACCCTTTTTGTAACGCACCTCAAAGGAATATTGTTGCAAAGCGAGGCTCCAGCGCAGGAGGCGGCAATTTTTGGGAGAGATGGTCTGCAGCCATTGAAGAGGGCAGTGATCCATCTCAATGATAAACCTCGAGCCGGCTAGGTAGCGTGACAATTTCTGAACGGCCCACACGAGACACGCACACTCTTTCTCGTTGGCGCTGTACGCCTGCTCACGACAGGTCAGCTTACGACTAGCTTACAGGACGGGGTGTTCCACTTCTCCATTTTCCCTTTGGCACAGTACAACGCCCATGCCTCACTCACTAGCATCGCACTGAACAACGAACCCTTTTGTTTAGTCTGGCGATCGTAGCACAGGCTGGCTTGTTAGGGCGCTCTTTAGGGCGCTAAAAGCTATTTCCTTTGTCTCGCCCCAGACGACTGTTTGGGGCTCTGTTTTTCTTAGAGCATTCGTCAGGGGAGCCGCGATATCGGAGTACCTGGGGATGTACCTCTGATAGTAGCCGGCGACACCTAAGAACGACCGAATATCGGTCTTCGTGCGCGGTTGCGGGAAGTCTCGCACAGCGGCCACCTTTATTTCAGAGGGGCGGCGACGACCCTGTCCAATCACGTGACCGAGGTAGACAAACTCGGCCTGTGCTAATTGGCACTTGGGAGCCTTGACTGTCAAGCCCGCTTCGCGCAGGCGGGTTAGCACTGCCCGCAAGTGTGCCATATGCTCAGACCAGGATGCGGAGATGATCGCTACGTCATCTAAATACGGTAAAGCGAATTCTTCCTGTCCCCGCAACACTTTGTCTATGAGGCTTGAAAAGCAGTATGGCGCGTTCTTCAAACCAAAACTCAAAACTTTAGGACGGAATGTTCCCATTGGTGAAATGAACGCCGCATACCTACTAGCCTCTTCTGTAAGTGAAACCTGCCAATAGTACTCTTGCAAGAGACGGTCCTTAGTCTTCTTAACTCCTAGGTGTCCGGACCACGAACCGCCATGCGACAAGCGCAACAAATCCTGACGGTAGCACTGAGGCACGATCAGCTGATCGAACTCCACTCCCCTGCGGTGTAGATACTTCCGGTACAGGACCCCACCTCTTTCCACAAAACGAGCATTTTTCTTGGCTATACCTTCCTTGACATTGCAGCGCATGTTTTCTAGGCTGCCATCCTTTTTTTTTTGCTCGGCTATCAAAGCCGACCGGCTGACTTTTAGCAACTTATTAAGTCCATCTGACGTAGGCGCGATGTGCAAATCTGCAGATAGCTCTTCTAACTTTCCCGTGTCGGGCATTTCCTCTCCAGTACCTGGTGCCTTCAACGCTACAGGCTCAATTTTATTCAGTTCGGACGTGCTCTGAATATCAGCTTGCTGCGCCTCCGACCCTTTTTCATTGTTCGACAACGTCGGCCCCGCAACTACCGCCTTTGCAGCGAGCTCCCGAACTCTCGATCTGGTTAAGGCCTGAACGCTAGCCTCACCAAACAAAAGCCCCTTCTCGCGCAGGAGGTGAAGGGACCTGTTCGAAAATAGGTACGGGTACTGGGGGGGGGGGGGGGGGGGCGGGGCAGCTTAGATGACACTGCGGCCTCCGTCTCAATTGCTCCGAAAGGTCCTTCAATAAGCACTTTTGCTACGGGCAGACACACGCTATGAGCTTCCACGGCTTGCTTGATCCATGCGCACTCGCCCGTGAACATATCGGGTTCTACGTAAGAGGGGTGAAATACATCCATTGTAGCTGCGGAATCACGAAGCACTCTTTCCCGTTCACGAGGAAGTCTCGCATGTAAGGCTCGAGAAGCTTCATGTTCTCGTCAGTGCTGCATAATGACAAAAACACGACTTTTGTTTCTGTTTCTGGACACTGCGCCGAAAAGTGACCCGGCTTCTGGCACGTATAACACACGCGCGCTTGCCTCGTCTCGAACCGCTTTCTGCGTTCGGCTTCGGCTGCCGCCGTCTCCTTACGTTCGGTCGGACTGCTTTCACTCGCATCCGCACTACGTGTGTCCTCCCTTGCTCTCATGAGTGTGAACTTCGGCCTCTCAGACTTGGAGCCAAATTCACCCTTTTGACCGTCCTTAGCTCCGCGAGCCCGACGCGTCACAAACTCCTCGGCTAGTTCGGCGGCTTTAGCCACTGTACTAACGTCTGTCCTATCCAAGACCCAGTACCGCACGTTCTCAGGTAACCGACTATAAAACTGTTCCAGCCCGAAACACTGCAGAATTTTCTCGTGGTCACCAAACGCTTTCTCTTCTTTGAGCCACTCCTGCATGTTTGACATAAGCCTGTAGGCAAACTCTGTATATGACTCACTTCTGCCTTTTTCATTTTCCCGAAACTTCCGACGGAACGCCTCCGCTGACAGCCTGTACTTTTTTAGCAGATTCGATTTAACTTGGTGGAAATACTCTGCCTCCTCTCTCTTCAAGCGAGCGACTACGTCGGCCGCCTCGCCGGGTAACAAAGTGAGCAAGCGCTGTGGCCACGTTTCCCGATAGAACCCCTGCTTCTCGCACGTTCGCTCAAAGTTAACCAGGAACAAACCAATGTCCTCTCCAAGCTTAAACGGCCGCATCAGGTCAGTCATTTTGAACGATACTCGTTCTCCTGCACCGTGTGCCTGACTTCCATTACGAGCGCGTTCCATCTCTACCTCGAGACGCTTCATTTCCAAAGCGTGTTGACGGTCGCGCTCTTCTTTCTCTTTATCTTTTTGTTCTTTACGTTCGCGCTCGTCTTTCTCTTCTTGCTCTTTACGTTCGCGCTCGTCTTTCTCTTTTTGCTCCCTATCCTCAATGGTCTCAAGGCATTCCGACAGCTCGTCATCCTCAGCCTCCAACTCAAGAATAGCCCTTAGCAGTTCTGGTTTTCTGAGTTTGTCTGAGACATCCAGGCCCAACTGTCTTGCAAGCTCCAGCAATTTCGGTTTGCGCAACGACTTCAAATCCATGCCTGCTCCGAATGCTGCTTTCTCTACAGCCTACTATTGTCTTGCAGCAAACTAACCCGGCAGCAACGACAACCACAATTACCAGCTCTGTTTCTGACACTAACAAAAGCCTGGCAAAACTCAGAAGAAGAAAGTCCCGCACTCACCAAACCTCGCAGCCAAGAATTCAGCGCAGTCGTTCCGCTGCAGGCAACCAGTCATCACACAGGGCTCGTTGCACTGCTCCCGTATGGTCGTTGTGCTGCTCAGCATACAGTTGAACGCATATCTTCGCTGCTGGCCTCCGTTGTCGCGATCTCACCGCTGGCAATCAGTTGTTGCAAATGGGTCGCAAGCCCCAAGGGTAGCGTTGGCCTGGCGGCCTGGGGCACAGCTGGAAACATCCGAAGGTCCTGGCAAAGGATGAGTCGACTGCCAACAGAACAACTTCTTTATTCTGGCATCGCAAAAGAGCAGCCGGTCAGGGCGACCACGTTACTCGACGGAAGAAATCGAAGCCTCTCTTTGGCGTCCGGGGCAGCTGCCTTTATACCCTCGGAGTCGAGGGCAAGAAGGAACGGCTCGGGATGAGGCGCACGAGACGGCGACGCACGGACATGTTGAGACGTGACGTGACGCGTCCGCCGGGCCGGCGCCGGTCAGACCTCCTCGCCTCCAAGTTGGGGAGCTCCTCTCCCCGGCTGCCGCGCTTTGACAAGCGTGGGCACCAACATGCACACACACACGCACACACGAAGACACGTGGCATTGAAACCTGCCTGGACGCGCTTGGCGGGAGGCGTTGCGGCAGCGCTGAACGGGCCAAAATGACCGCCACTTTGAACGAAGCCCCGGCGTCCGTTGCATCCGCGCTGGCTATACCGCGCGTCGTAGGCGAAACGTAACAGCCGGTTGAGCTTTAGCTCTACCTCGCTTGTCCTACTCAGATCGTAGAAACATTTCAAATGCGCACACAAAAGTTCCAATTATTTTCGTAAAGTCAGTCGCCACTTTCATCCATGTCTTCCAAAGAGTTTTGTATTTACCTCTTAATTTGTGCGCATTGGTACAAAAAGGAAATTTGACAGCTTTGTTTTTCTGGCCCTGCTAATGTTAACATGCAAATACATTCAGCAAGTGAGTGTTGTGTTGTGTTTAATGGCGCATAAGCAACTAAGGCTATCATGCGCAAAGCTCAAGGTATCAAGAATTGTTTTCTGCAG
Source organism: Amblyomma americanum (assembly GCF_052857255.1). NCBI lineage: Eukaryota > Metazoa > Arthropoda > Arachnida > Ixodida > Ixodidae > Amblyomma > Amblyomma americanum. The sequence goes on along the minus strand of NC_135504.1, from coordinate 106,325,115 downwards.
ATTTTGACAAAGGTAAAATTTTGCGGTGTCGAAAGCTGAAAAAGTTATTTCCTTCTACGAAGTATTGAGAGCAAAACAATATTGATAAATAGCTAAGATTAAAAGTTCTAAAGGAGGTCGGGAAACTTCATCAGCCGTCCTTGGCTGTGCAAGGACTGGAGGCCGAATCGCAAGAGCAGTGGCCTGGTAGCTTGCGGTTTCTTGTTAAAGAGTAATTTAGATGGGCACTTTGTAGCAAAGGGATAAAAAATATGTTTGTAGAGTGAACGGTGTGTTCAAATGTACGAGCATGTGAGCATGATTATTGTCTTTAAGCGATGGTTCATTTGTTTCTACATACAGACATATGGGTGACGTTCTGTATGCACCAGTGGAAAGACGCAAGCCGAAATTATGTACTGGATCCAGTCGCTTAAGGTACGATAGTCTCGCTGATCCATAAACTATGCAACCATAATCTAAGGTAGAGCGTACTACCGAGCAATAAATTTGTAACAGACATGTCCTATCGGAGCCCCAGTGTTTCCTTGAGAGTATTTTTAGTATATTCAAGGATTTAGAACCTTTCTTTTTGAGGGTGTTAATATGTGTCAGGAATATGAGTTTTTTATCAAACCTTATTCCCAAAACGTTTGTGGTCGACTTTTACTGCTATCGTGACTTCATTTAGATAAAGGGTGGGATCAGTGTGCAGTCCTCTTTTCAGCGAGAACAGAACAGCTACTGACTTCTGCGTGGATAACTTAAAACCATTTTTATCTGCCCATGTCCTCAGTTTGTTTACTGTCAGTTGTATTTGTCTCTCGCAGGTTATGTTTGAGTATGTGCAGGCTATTTGGAGATCGTCGACGTAGAGTGAATACATGATGGACTCTGCGATTATTTTAGCTATAGAATTCATTTTTATAATAAAGAGGGTCGTGCTTAATATACACCCCTGAAGTACTCCATTTTCCTGGATGAATGTTCTTGAGTGCGTTGAGCCTAGGCGTACTTGAAAAGAACGGTTTGAAAGGAAGTCATTGAGGCAGTTTAACATCCTACCGCGGATACCTAGGTCGCGGAGGATCCCAAACCTCAAGATTGTGTCAGATGCTTTCTCCATGTCAAAGAAGACGGCGAGACAGCCCTGTTTGTGTATAAATGCTTCTCTAATTGCGTTTTCGAGACGAGCAAGCTGGTCTATTGTTGAGCATGCCTTTTTAAAACCGCATTGATGGACATTGAGAAGTTCGCGGTATTCAAGGACAAATGTTAGTCTTAGATTTAGGACACTTTCGAAAGATTTTACGAGACAGCTTGTTAGTGCTATTGGTCTATAGCTATTAGGGGAAGTGGGTTTCCCAGGCTTCAGGAATGGCAATATGATGGGTCTTTTCCACTCATGAGGCATTTTTTCTTCTATGAATATTTTCCTTCTATGAATGAATAAATTCAAGAGTGCCACTACGGCAGGCTGGGAAAGATGGGCAAGCATTTGGTAGTGTATCTCGTCGGGTCCCACAGCAGTTTTTTTGCAGGCAGACAGTACTCTATTGACTTCTTGGAGGGTTTACACCTCCACTTGTTGGAAGTCTGTTTTTCAGCTATATTTTTGTATGTCAGGATTGACTGAGTATAGTGAGACGAACTGGAAACTGTAGCGAAGTGCTCCCCCACAGTATCTGCCTGTTGTTTATGCCTGTTTGTGCGCGAGGTGTTGTCAAGAAAGAAATTGTGAAAGGTGAAGAGGTGCCGTTTAATTTTTGAACCTCTTCGCATATTTTTTTGATGTCGTTTGACTGTTTATAGAAGTAGCATAACTTTTCCATCAGGTTTCCTCTGCACTGCGAGGGACGTACCTAGCTTTGGCTCTTGCTTTTTTAAAATGTACGAGATTCTCTTGTGTTGGGTACCTACGAAATTTACGCCAAGCTTTGTTTTGTAGTTTTTTGGCTTCCTTGCAGTCTTTTGTCCACCACACTTTGTGTTTTTGTCGCACCACTCTTCAAGACTGAGGAATAGCTAAATCTGCGGAAGTTAATATGAAATTCGTGAACTTTTCATTTATTTGATCAATGCTCAGATTTTCTAAAACAATTTTTCCCAATGTGGCTTCTGCCCTAAAAAGCTCCCAGTCTGCCAAATGAAGTTTCCAACGATGCGGCCTTGTTAGGATGATTGCCGGTAGGGATAATAAACTGATTAAAACAGGGAGATGATCGCTGACATATGGGATGTCAATGACATCCCATTTAAAATCGTTAAAAACACAAGCGGACCAAAAAGATAAGTCTAGGCAGCTGATTTTCCCACTACTTGGAGAACAGTAAGTGTGCTTTCCCGTGTTCAGCAGGCATACATTGTTGCAAAGAATAACATCTTCCAGAATTCTGCCTCTGACGTCCGTATGTTCACTTCCCAAAAAGGAGGAGTGAGTATTAAAATCCTTAACTAAAAGATACGGCTCTGGGAGTTGTATTAAAAGCGTTTCCAAATCGTGAAGTGTGACGGTTAGGTGACGTCCAATATATATGGAGCATATTGTTATGGTTTTAAAATCGAGGACGGTCACTGCAACTGCCTCATATCAGGACTTTAGGTCGATTCTCCGTGTAGCAACACCACCCTGGACCACAAGAGCAGCGCCTCAAGAGAGCCTGCTTGAGTTCTGTCGGCCACAGTGAAAGACTTGATACTTTTTATTAATGTTTTTTTTCTGTGGCCCTCGGTTAGTCTCCTGGAGACACATTGCTACTGGGGAGAATGAATGTAAAATATGTGTTACGTCTGTGCAGTTGTGTAGAAGTACACGACAGTTCCAGTGAACTAGAAATGCCATGGTTATAGACTAGACAGGGATAAGGCTTAGAACCTAGGTTGGTGGATCTTTTGGATCAGTTATTGGGCTTTTATCCCTATTTTTCGCTCGATAGAGTTTTGCCGCCGCTGCAGCGGAGGCGAGGGAGGAGTTGTGTCCGTCGCATCCTCCGATCCGCTGGACGAACGTGCAGAACGCACGGTTGTCTTCGTTTTGGGCCTCTCCGTATTGGGAGGGGCCTTGGGGCCGGCTGACCTGGAGGTCCGCGCGGCCTGTTTTGTGAATGGTGGCCCGAACTAGATGCGGCCACCAGGGGCACAGTTGGCCCTGCTGCAGGCTCAGCGTGTGTGAGCTGTGCAGGAGCCGAAGGCCGCTGTGATGCTGTGCCCTGTTGCACCAGATCAGAGTAGGTTGGGTTTTGTCCCAACGAGAGTCGTTTCCGCGCTTCTCTGAATCATATCTTTTCTTTGACTGTTAGTGTAACTATTTCCTTTTCTTTTTTCCAGCCTGGGCATGACCGTAAGCCGGATGACTGCCCTCACAGTTTGTGCAAAGGTGGGGTTCAACATTGCAGTTTTCAGCGAAATGGTCATGGGAAGCACATTTGGCGCAGGTCTGTTTGCCCCTGCAGCTCTGCGAACCGTGGCCGTACCTCTGGCATTTGTAGCATCGGCGTGGATTGGGTATGTATGGTCTGAGCTTTAGCTTTGTATAGCCTACTTCCACTGAATCGGGAAGTATTCTAGATGCAAAGGTGAGGACAATTTGTTTCGTTGGTGTTTCCGTGATGTCGCGTCTTATTTTGATCCTCTAGACATTGCTAACATTTTGGTCTTTCAATGCTTCCAGTAGTTCGGTATCAGTTAGGTATGTCAGGTCATCATCGGAAATTACTCCACGAACAGTGTTCAGTGATCTGTGTGGGCTAATTGTTAGAGGAAGTTCTCTGAATGATGTAACATCTGAAATTTTCTCGTATTGATGCTTGTACAAAAGTTCCAGAAGCTGGTCTCCACTAGCAATCTTTTATATTTTGTAACCTTGCCCTATGGCGTCAGTTATGGTTCTTGAAACAAGGAGAGGTGACACAAGTCGAGCGGTTTTTTCAGGGTCTTCGCTATGTACTACATCATAGCACAGGAAATTTGACTTGCTGCCAAAGAATTGAGCAGTCACTTCGATGCGCCCTCTTTTTAGAGGATGATCAGCGGAAAGTAAGAAATGAGGCACAAAATATCTGTAGTTCGGTCGCAGTGCTAGCCACCCGCCATGGAGCACAACTAGACGGCAGGACAGGAACTTGCAAGTCCTGTCAACGCCAGCTGTAAACCTCAACTATAACCAGATCTGACGACAACCAGGGTAGTTCGCCACACAAGGTTAACCCTAGCCGCCTATGAAATATGTAAGAAAAAACGAGAAGAAAGGAGGAGACAGGAGAGTTATGAGAAAAAGATAGGAAAGTAAACGATGGACAGGAGGACAGGGAAAGGCGACTGCCGATTTCCCCCGGTCGGGTCAGGCCGGAGGTGCCGTCTGCAGGAAGCTGGGGCCAAAGTGGTGTGTTGCCTCCGCCGAGGGGCCTCAGAGCCCAAACACTCGGCATCAGTTCAACCACCAGGATCCCCTTTTCCCCGGACACGCCGATGCCACGAACGGCGAAGCGCGGGTGCTCGGGTCCGTGGTGATGCATTGTTCACCATCATCCTCTTGCGGGGATGTCCCTGCGAATGCTTGGGAACCCGTGGTGTCGCCACTCACCAACGCCTGCAAGCTGCAGGCGCCCTCCTGAGGGTAAATCAACGTGTCAAGTAATCGTTCGTGAATCATTTGTTCTGAAGCTTGGCAAGTCTGTTGGCACTGTGGATCCGTCTCGAGGACATGCCGTTTCCCTACACATTAAATGTTGAGAGCACCTGCTAAGTGCCCCTTCCTTGGGTTGATCATCGATGTCGGTTGTTGGCGAAACCAGCCTGTGCTTAACACCCTCCTGAGAGTTACCCCCGCAAACAAATTGGCTGCCATGAAAATAGGTGGGGTTAGCGTGAAAGGAGGAACGTACGGCGATAGCGATGTTATGTGGCATATTATTTCACAGGCATTGTACGCCACATAGCCCTAGTGGTGGCGGCGTAGTATGCCACAGTTAGTGAACATGAAGTTTGAGAACATGAGAACATGGATGGCTAAGCGTGGAAAACGAGTCCTGCATAGGTGCTCGCTTCTGCGTCCCTCCCAAATTCTTCGCCTCTCCATGAAGCGAAATCAAAATACCCCAGCAGCTCCATTGAAAATTTGTATTATTCAATCTATTAGTCCAGTGCATTTTTCTTATATCCAAATAATGCCGATGTTGCAACTTTACTCTTGTACAAAATTGTCTATTTTATCTAAAATTAACTACTATTTCTAAATCCCTTACTTTGCAAACAATTTTTGGTCCTTGTTCGTAATCGCCTTTCTCTGCCTGTAATGATTTTTTACACTAGTAAGGCCATTGTGAGTCCCTCCTGTTGTAATAATTATAACGAGTACTCTCAAGAGAGAGAGAGTGAGAAAGACAAACGGAAAGGCAGGGAGGCTAACTAGGCAGCGCCCATTATGTTACCCTGCACGTGGGAAGGGGAACGGAGGGAGAGATAGAAAGGCGTGAGTGGAAAGGGAGATTATCACACGTCCGTTGGCCATTACTTGCAGGGTACACAGGGCACACACCGATAGTTTAAAACCTTGCACTCAGTCACGAGTGCTTCAAGAACTTGAAAAGTGCCTTCAAAGCTGTCCTCTGCGATGAAGGCTTACACCAAGGACCCAGACTCTTGGCTTCACTAAGGGGCCGAGGATCTAAACGGCGGAGTGTTGCAGCCAGCAGTGCACGCTCACGCTGAAACCGAGGACAGTTACAAAGGTGTTCTCTAGTTTCGTCGCACCCACAGATTTCACACGCAGGAGGGACTGCCATTGGGATCAAGTGGGAGTAGCCATATGTGAACAGTACTCTCAAATGACAAAAGATGCAATCTGCTTAGTGGGTAGGGAAAAGGTGTTCAATAAAAATTTTCCTGACATTGTTATATAGGTTGTGCATTTCAAAATTCTGCCTAGGCCCATAAAATTGCGGTGAGAATCCGGCGCCTCCAAAGAACGACGTAGTTTGCCGTAGAGGTCCACATTTCTGTGGGCCGCCCGCGGTGGCTCCGTTGTTATGGCGCTCGGCGGCTGACCGGAAAGGCGCGGGTTCCATCCCGGCCGCGGCGATCAAATTCCGATAGAAGTGAAATTCTAGAGGCTCGTGTACTGTGCGATGTCAGTGCACGTTGAAGAACACCAGGTGGTCGAAATTTCCGAAGCCCTTCACTACGGCGTCTCTCATAGCCGGAGTCGCTTTGGGACGTTAAACCCCATAAAACAAACACTTCTGTGGATTTCTACACACCCTGTAATTAGATATTAGCTGAAATAAAATAAAGAACATTTCTACTGACCATTATAAGCCTAATCGCGCTCTGTTCAGTTGTTTCGGGGCGAAGGAACGTCTAAAGAAACATCCGAGCTACGTACCTTTGAGGCCCTTTCTTCCGGGGATGAAATAAAGCCCCCTCAGAATCAAAAATGCATGACAGAGCTTATTGGCTGCCGCATTTTCCCACCCACAATCTAGTTTTAAATGAAGCAAGCATGTACACAGGCGCCGATAAAAAATGGACCACGCTGCAGAGGTAGAAGTCTTCTCACATGCGTCTGATATAGCGTAGGAAATGGATGTTGCATATAGTCAACAAGTATTTCAATTTCCGTTAGAAGAAGAGTTCGAACAACGAAGCGTGATCCATCACATTGTCTCCGCCACAGGACACTGAATGTGAAAAAGCCGCGTTTCGCCACTCGCTTCAACGAGTTGCGCAATGAAAGAAATAAAACAAGCAAACGCTACCTTGATGCAAGTACATTTTCTGGATGATTTGCTCTCATATTGTTTGGTTTGTCCCTGCGATGACGGAATAAAAGCCTCGCCTGAATTGCCTTTCGGTGGCCTGCCTAAAACTTCTTAGAGATCAAAGCATCCGCTTTCCGTGTGCCAGACGAATGTGCTGAGGCATTCTCAGGCCAATGCTTATAACAGCGGCGTCGGCCTCTAATTTGACATGCTTAGCGTACATGCATCTCTCGTATAAATCACGATCAAAGACGGTAAAATATGATGTCAACAGAGCGCGGTCGCATGGTTAATTGTTACGATATTTTGCTTATTATTTTTTTATTTGCAGCAAACAAGCACTCGGAGGAAAAAAGGTGGTGCACAAAAGCACCTGTCGTTATGTCAGCAACAACACCAACGATTTAAATAAGCGGAGACTTTTATTCGCCCAAGTGTGGCAGTGATATCAACTTCATTTTCTGGAAAACTTTCTTTTTAGTGGACAAGAGTGATAATCTCTATGGTGATTTCACCTGTAAAAACCACCATCCGACCCAGAAAAGAGAATAAAAGCAAAATATGTATTGTGACAAAAACACGATGACATGCAAAATGTGTTTTGGAACATGAGATATTTTTCGAAATTTTCTTCATGTTCGTGAAAGGTTTTTCTCTGAATTCTGTCCTAAGTGGTGCGCCCTGGAGACGTCTCTTGAAGCATCCGAAGTCCCCGTGTACTTACTGGGCGGCTCTCCGGCTATAATTTATACATCGACCTGTGTTCCCTTCAGAGGAAATACAGAAAAGAGAATAAAATTAAAAGTTGTATTCTGACAAAAACACGATGACATGCAAAGAAGTGTTTTGGAACATGAGCTATTTTTCGAAATTTTCTTCATGTTCGTGAAAGCTTTTCCCCTCAATTCGGTCCTAAGTGGTGCGCCCTGGAGACTTCTCTTGAAGCGTATGAAGTCCCCGAAGACTTACTGGCCGCCTCTCCGGCTCCAATTTATACATCGACCTGTGTTCCCATGAAAGGGCTACATATTGCTTCAAACTGCGAATAAATGGCCACAGAACCCTCCAAATAACAAGAGCTACCGAGGGAGGGCTGGGAAACACAACAGTGAGCTAGGTGTGCTCTCTTTCCAGTTTCTCGTGAGCAGGACCAATATTATGCCCCACTTTTTAAAATGCAAATAGCGCCACCTGAAGTTACCCCCGTGATGGCGGGGCGCCATAAGTGCGAAATTATTGACATGCCTTGTGAAAATCGATGCATGCGCTTGAAATACAGAGCGGCAGTGACAGCACTTCAGTACAAAAGAAAAACGGAGCATCGCTCCATGTATTCGGCGCCGACCACGTCTAAGCTGCACAGCCAAACTTGCATTATGACGATTTAGAGAAGTGCTGGGAACCCAGATAGAGCGCAGTTGTGCACAAACAATAGCAGGTTGTCAGTAGCCGTCGCCTCTTCTGAACAGTAGCGCTACTTTTAAGCAGCGTTGTTAGAGTTGTTAACAAACTGACAAGAAGGAAAAAAAATTCTAGTCTCACATAAACGTATAAGATAAAATAGATGAAACAGACTTCATTGTTTTGTTGTTAAGGCCAGAAGGACACCTCGCGGACAGCACAGACCAGGAACTAGGCATTCGCTTTCGTCTTGAACATATACGTGGCAAAAATTTGCCTAGCAGCATCAGCTCACATTTCACGCCGCCCAGAAGCCACACCAAGGAATTCTCTTCTTCTGAAAATTCTGGTAAGTAGCCGGCGAGTGTGCATTGAATGCAAATTTGAAGATATCGCTTCGAAAAGCGTGTTTTGGCAGATTTCGCTGACTGCTCATGTCCTACTCATGTCCGCTTCACTCTCTCAGACTTTCGCTCAGCAATATACGACGATGCTGAATTCTATGGCAGCGTCGAAGTCAGCCTGGTCTTTATCAATCTTGTTATATTCTGTTGAACAAGTTGAATGGCTTCACCCGAGCGTGAATGATTTGCCGATTCCCATAAAGTTCCTAGCTTTTAAATACCATTAAATAGAGTGTGAGCATTACTTGTACTACGGTGACACGTGCGACACATCATTAATTAGTAAGCACTTTTATAGCGCCGCGGATAATTCTATTTGTGCCATACTTTTCCAAAACGCGCAAAAAACAATGGATTTTGAAACTTTCTCAACGACCAGACGTCCAGTTGTTTATTTCTTCGGAGTCGCAACATGAAGAAACTGTGCGCCCGTTTTCAACTCGTCTATGTCAAGTTTTTAGCGTTGGCCCTCGGAACATCAGCGCGCCCCAAGACCAGTATAACCGGTGTTTGTTGCGGAATGTTGTTCCAGGCTTGCATCTTTAACGTGCGCTGACATCGCACAGCACACGGGCGCCTTAGCATTTTTCCTCCATAAAAACGCAGCCGCCGCGGTCGGGTTCGAGTTCCCGGGTACGAACCCGACCGCGGCGGCTGCGTTTTTATGGAGGAAAAACGCTAATGACTTACTTATGACTTATGACGTACTTATGACTAAAAAATGAGGCGGCTGACTGCTACAGCCTGTTCTTCGATTGCTCAGACTTGCCTTCATTTCAGTGTGTGCGTGCGTATCTGTTTCTCTTATGTGTTTTGTGCGTTAAACTGGCTTTGAGTAGATTGATGCTTTCTGTGCAATATTGTTGTAAATATGCCATTCCTCTCTTAGAAAAAACGTGATGAAAAAATGCACTGATGACAAATCTCTTTAAGTGAAGCACGCCCTTGTATTTACGCCTCGATATGTGCGGATTCGAAACTCAATGAGGCATAACATTTTCCATGGAATATTTTATTTTCAAGAGCGTTCAAATGATCTGTGCTGAAAAAGATCTTCAACATGGTGAGGAAAGAACCCGCACGCTAGATGCACAACTACAAATCACAGAGCAATTCACCTGGTAGTAGGGTAAATGGCTTCGCCCAATTCCGAACGGCTTCACATTACTTAGAATGGATCACCAGTGCAGGAAGATTGTATCCATTTGAAACCCTCATCGTAGAGGACTGTGCTCAAAATTAAAACCGGTACATTTAACGCAAAGCCGCAATTTCTTCCCTCCAACATCTGCACATTGTTTCTTTTTGCACATAAAACCAGTCAATCGCGAAAGATTTCCGATATTGAGTCATCTGCTGCCAATCAAGAACGTTCAGAACTTATCAGCGTGTGTGTTCACATGTAGCCTTTTGAATGCCATAGGGCAGCGTGTGAAATGTTTGCCATCATGGAGTTGAGGTTGTTTTTCATATGTGTCTGCCTGATTATGTACAGATGCCATGCAATAAAAACTTCATTCCTGCTGACAATTTATTCCCTGCCAAAAATCGCGTGATAGCACGAAAACTTCAGCGAAAGGCCAGTAGACAAACCTTGCTTTAGTTAAGATTGCAGCTTAAAAGAACTGATGTCATTTTCAGATGCGCGCATGTAGACTGTTTACAGCGCGCGATTCTACTGTTTCTGACCAGATGGCGCCACACGCGCGCTAGGAACACGGTGCCATTACGGGCCTCGTAAGTCGCCAGCATGTACACCTCTACGCACCAGTGGAAATATCGCGGGTTGCTGCTGAATGTGTTCTTTCTTCGAAGATGTGGAAAACTATCATTCTTACATCTCAATGCGTCAGTTTCTTCATAGGTGTTTTAAGTGGCAGAATATGTAGGCGAAAACCAAATGCCGTTGCCTGGGAAATTTCCATATATCCTGTAGTTTGGCATGCTTTTATACGACATGCTATTAGAAATGCTCAAATTACCTTTCTCGCCATGCACGAATACTTTCTTCTATAAGCTACAGACGCTGATACTGCCATTTAGAGCTTGGATTTAAGCCAATTCCTGTCTCGTTCTTCAAGTGACTGTCAAGTTCCTGAAACTTCCATACATGGCTTTTTAGGTTATAAATATGCCGCAAACCTCGTGGGATATTCTGCAGAGCTCTTTAAAAAACGATTCAGTTTCAGTTATTGTAACGGGGATCCTTATTACACTACACTTTACTCCTGTACCACTAGAGATATTTGTTTTTGATGTCCACATCACATATCTCTATAATGGATCGCCATTACGAGCCTGGCCGTTGGTCTCGTCAGTCACATGTTCACTGTTACTGGAGTGTGCAGTCCGGTCCATGCTTTGTTCCATAGAGCTAACTCTGGGAACATGCTATACGCTTTGTGACACACGCTGGAATTCATTTATGTGTTTTTAGTTAATTATTTTCCTTCTTAACTAATTTTAACATTTTTTTCGGTAACTGTCGATGTTGTACAAGGCCGGAGGAGAAAGCTCAAAGACACCTACCGCAGAAAATTGAGAGACATTCAGAACTGCGCAGGAAGCGGCGCAGCTAGGGGCCGTGCCCAAGAGCAAGGTCTGGATATACCTAGAAAGAATGAGTTTCCTAAAAGATCAAATGCATATGCGGCAGTAAGTAGCACTGCAATATCTACAACCACACATTTTGCACAGATTAGATTTTACTTGCTTGTTTTTACCTTGAAAAATACAAAAGTGAGAAATTGATGTTTTGCAAACATTTTTGCTCGGTGCATTATTCATCTAATATAATTGTGTGCGTTGTTACGGGTTATTTGATTTAATTCAGATACATGAATGGCAGGTTTGTAGACAGGCGGGTGTAATTGGCATGCTCTCGCCGTGGTTTTCACAGTGCTGCCGCCAAACACATTAAACGAATTGCTATGTTCACTATGTAAACAATGTTTACGTATGGCGTTTCCTGCAGAGGACACAGCAGTATAGAGCCTGAGGTTGTCCTCGAAAAGGAAGAGGCAAGCCCGTGGCCACATTCACCTGCACTGTCCTTTGAGGAAATTTTTGTGGGCCCTGAACACATGTCCACCGGCCATCCGCAACCCACTGCATCGCATGAAGGGAATAGGACATGCGCCTCAACGTCCTCAGAGGCCTAAGAAGCGCAGAAACAAGCTGCACACAGTAAATGCCCAGCTTGATGTCAGGAATGCCTTACGTGCCCATACGACAGCAGACAGCGATGACTATTTTTTGCTGTCATTGAAGTCATACCTGGCTACTGTGCCACCTCGGATGAAACACCACCTACAGATTGAGTTTCTTAATATCTTGGGGAACTATAGCCGGGGGCACTATCCACTCCATCTGATTGTTTCTCCACAGTAACGTTAATAAATGCAGTAAGAATCCACAGTGATGTAAATACAGGGTCTGTCCTGAAAGTAATGAAACAAGTCGCAGCTTGGCGCGCGCGTGCACTAGATTGGGAAACTGCTTGTGGAGAAAGGAGGGGAACCTTCAGCTTCACAAAGCAACGAACTCAGTTGGCTTCGAGTAAGCAAAGCGACTGGAGAGGTTTTAGCATGCACCCTTGTTTCGTCACTGCGTTATGGAAACCATGGAGTGAACTCTGGAACAGCAAAACGCTCTGAAGCCTTACCTTAAACTGAGAAAGTCGCCTACCGAGACATTCGACATGATTAAGACAGCATGTAGGAATGATACAATGCCCTGATCGTGAGTGTTCTAACGGCACAAAGCATTTGCAATCCGCCGTGAAAACGTTCAGAACAACACAATCAACATTACCAACCGTAACAGAAGTTTCCAAAGCAGGTCTTTTGTTCTGTGAAATAAAAAAGCCAGATAAAAATATGGAGTAGGTATGCAAGCAACACTGTCTACTTTGCAGTGGGTTGCAGTGTATGTTCTGTGCTTAGTGATGCGAAACAAAGCTTCTGCCATATCCCTCAGCTGCCAGCTGGGAAAAGATTATAAGAAATGAGAATAAAGAAGTAGAAGTAAGTATCGCAGACTGCATCCTTGAGGTCGCCCCCCCCCCCCCTATGGAGGCCACCCGAGATGACAGTGCCACTGCCTAACTACAACAAAATGAAATTTGTCCCTCCTCCTCTTCCTCTTGTTAGTTTTGCTCCCCTGAAATGTGAAAACAAGAGTACTATAGGTTAGAAAAGCATGCACAAAAATGCCGACAACTGTCGAAATACATATGTACGTGAAGTAAAGAAGCTTTGAGTTAACCCTCAAAATGCACTGCAGTAGTTAAACCTGTTCATCAGGCCTGGCTAAAAACACTCCATATTTTCTACTCTCTGTGCATTGCAGTGCTCCCAGATGAAATTAAATTTACCAGTCTGGCTTTCGTAGCAGCATAGTTGCATCATATTGTCAGGACTCGGTAGAATCCCGAGGAGAGCTGAAGGTAAAACGGTTTACTGGTTAACCAGAAAAGTCTCTGCGCACTTCAGCTTCTTCTTCTTCTTGCCTCGCGCTCGTAGCCCAAGTCTTTATCTTTGGCGTCTTCCTGTATGCGGCATTTGCCCCCCTCCTCAGGAAGCATCGTCTCGATGGTAACAAAAAGGAAGTAGGAGGTCAAGATCGGTCCGAGCAGTACGGCTTCATACGTACAACATGGACAACGTCGACTTGTTGCTGGCGTCGCTTGGATGTCGATAACCCGTCCGGCACCACCTCATATGTGACGTCGGTTAAACGTCGCAGCACAACATGGGGCCCAAAGTACCGCCGTAAGAATTTTTCGGAGAGTCCACGAAGGCGAATAGGCATCCAGACCCACACTTTGTCGCCAGGTTCACACATGACATGTCTGTGGCGAAGATTGTAGCGTCGTGCGTCAGCCTCCTGCTGAGTTCTGATGCGCACACGCGCTAATTGGCGAGCTTCCTCTGCGCGCTATGCGAATTCCTCGGCGTCCTGATCGACATCGTCGCCGTCGGCATTCGGGAGCAGCATGGCATCTAGCATAGTTGTCACTGGTCGGCCATGAAGAAGGCTGAAAGGCGTCATGCGAGTGGTCTTGTTGTGCCGTATTGTAGGCGAACGTGACGTAGAGAAGAATTTCGTCCCAATTCTTGTGGTCTACGTCCAAGTACATACAGAGCATGTCGGCGATTGTCTTATTGAGGCGTTCCGTCAATCCGTTGGCTTGGGGGTGATAGGCCGTCGCTTTACGATGACTGGTACCGCTGAGGCGGAGAACGGTTTCCAAAAGCTCGGCCGTAAAGGCAGTTCCTCGGTCAGTTATAATGAGTGCCGGAGCGCCATGCCTGAGGACAATGTTCTCAACGAAGAACCGAGTTGCTTCGGCGGCGGTACCCCTGGGCAGAGCCTTTGTCTCCGCGTAGCGAGTTCGATAATCGGTGGCGACAATTATCGATTTATTCCCGGCAGTAGACGTCGGAAATGGTCCCAGGAGATCCATGCCAATTTGCTTGAAAGGTGTCTTTGGCACTTGAAGAGGGTGGAGTAGACCGGCTGGTTTTTCAGGGGGTGATTTACGATGCCGGCAGTCAACGCACGTCCGTACATAGTGTTTCACTGTCGCCGGTAGTTTCAGCCAGTAGTATCCGCGCTGTACTCTAGCCAACGTGCGGATGTAGCCTAGGTAGCCGGCGGTTGGCTCGTCATGACACGCTTGCAAGTCTTCCGTGCGAAGAGCTGTTGGGACGACGAGTAGATGACTGTTCCCCCAAGGACGGAAGTTCTTCTTGTAAATTACGTCGTTGCAAAGAAAGAATGACGAGAGGCTGCGGGCGAAAACCTTAGGCACATTCATAGTTCGCTTCTCCAAGAAACCAATAAGAGAGAGCAATTCCTGGTCCTCTCTCTGCTGTTGAGCAAGAGTTGCGTCATCTATGGCTCCTAAAAATCAGTGTCTTCATTGGTCATTGTGGAGGGTCCGACTGGTGCTCGCGAAAGGCAGTCAGCATCCGCATGCTTCTTTCCGTATTTGTAAATAACCGTCATGTCGAACTCTTGTAACCGAAGGCTTCAACGCGCGAGTCTCCCTGCAGGGTCCTTTAAGTTCGTCAGCCAACAGAGAGAGTGATGGTCACTAACGACTTGAACAGGGCGAGCGTACAAGTAAGGGCGGAATTTCATAACCGCCTATACAACTGCAAGGCATTCCTTTTCTGTTGCCGAGTAGTTCGCTTCAGCTTTAGACAGTCCTGCTGGCATAAGCAATCACTTTTTCCACACCATCCTGGTGCTGCACCAATACAGCACCTAAACCCACATTGCTTGCATCGGTATTAGGCAGGGTAGGGGCGTCGTCATCAAAGTGCGCCATGACAGGTGGTGTCTGTAGGCGTCTCCGGAGTTCATTAAAAGCTTGGTGCTCTTCTTCACCCCAGCGAAAGACAGCGTTGTCACGTGTCAGTGAAGTTAATGGCCAGGCAACTGGTGAGAAGCCAGCAATAATTCGACGGTAATAGGCGCAAAGCCCCAGGAAGCCCCTAAGCGTCTTTATGTCCGTAGGTGTTGGGAACTTGGCAACTGCGGAGAGCTTTTCGGGGTCAGGCCGGACACCTTCTTGGCTAACAACGTGTCCTAAGAATTGCAGCTCCTCGTAACCAAAGTGGCACTTCTCGGGTTTTAGTGTGAGGCCCGCAGATCGTATGGCCTGAAAATCAGCTACCAAACGGCGCAGATGCTCCTGGAAGGTTGCCGAAAATACGATCACGTCGTCAAGATACACAAGGCATGTTTGCCACTTGAGTCCTGAGAGCACAGTGTCCATCAGCCTCTGAAATGTTGCTGGTGCCGAGCATAAACCGAATGGAAGAACCTTAAACTCATACAGTCCGTCAGGAGTGATGAATGCTGTCTTCTCCTGATCCCTCTCATCTACTTCGATTTGCCAATATCCACTTTTCAAATCTATTGAAGAGAAGTAACGTGCATTTCGTAGCCAATCAAGGGAATCATCGATGCGAGAAAGGGGGTACACGTCTTTTTTTTGGTCACTTGATTGAGCTTGCGGTAGTCAATGCAAAATCGTAAGCTGCCGTCCTTTTTTTTAACAAGTACCACGGGGGAAGCCCAGGGACTCTGTGACGGCTGGATAACGTCGTCTCGAAGCATTTCGGCCACCTGACGCTGAGTAGCCTCGCGCTCTTTCGGAGCCACACGGTAAGAATTTTGTTGAATCGGGCGAATTGTGTCATCCGTGATAATGCGATGTTTGGTCAAGGTGTTTGGCCGACCCGTGATTCTGAAGCAAAACAGTCTTGAAAGTGATCTATGAGATCCAAAAGACGTTCCCGTTCTGAAGACGACAGATTTGGGCTCACATCGACTATGGGTGCGGGCGCCTTGCTCACTGATCCTTCCAGCTGCAGCACGAAAAATTCTTGGTCACTTGGGACGCTATCGAAGAAGGCCACATTGTGCCTTTCGGAATTTGCCGACGCTCGTCGCTGAAGTTTGTCAGCAGCACATCGGCGTGCCCATTGGCCAAACTGACTAGTCCTCGAGCTATAAAAACACCTCGGCTGAGTATCAGGGGGACGGCCCGTTCGGCGACGCCATCGCCGGTATGCGCCACGTCGCACTTCACCAACAAGAGAGCACGATCGCGGAGGTAATGTCACCCCCTCATTGGCAACTCGTAAGGGCATCAGTGGTACTTGCGCATAACCAAGGTCTCCATGATTTTTGGTGAAGGCAACGACGTTGTCTCGAAAGCTGATCACAGCCCCATGAAGGCGCAGAAAGTCCATGCCCAAGATGAGATCTTTGCAACAGTCTGAGAGGATAACGAAGCTGCCAACGAACACTGATTTTCCAATTCCTATGCGGGCAGTGCACTTCTCAGTCGGTGCCAGTAGCTGACCCCCAGCACTTCTTATTACTGAAACAGTCCATTCGGTTTTTACTTTGCACAGCTTGTCAGCCAGTTTTTGACTAATGATTGAAAAATCCGCCCCGGTATCCACCAGAGCGTGTACCTCCAGCCCATCAATGCAAACGGCGAGGTCAGCGCTAACAACGTCGTCTGGGTTGCTCGTCTCTCTCGGCATTTGCGGCGGAAGTGCGGTACGGTCGGCGCTGTTATTTTCGTCGTCGGGGCTGCTTATCTGGTTCGGCATGTTCGGCGCTAATGTAGGCGGCATTTTCGGTGGTAGTGCGGCAGCGTCAATGTGAACAGAGGCGTCACAGTCATGGGTTGCGGTCGGCAGTTGCGGCGGTAGTGAGGGCTTTGAAACTTTTCGACTGGTTGCAACCTCCCCTCGCGAGGTTGCGGAGGTTAGTTTCCCCGGCGGGGGCTCGAGGTCCGCCTTCCGCTAACGTCAGCATCGCTACGACTCGTCGGTGAAGAATAACGCCGTGGAGATGGGGAGCGGCGGCGGAAGCCTGGTGAATCGGCTTCCCTGCTGAGCGGCGGGTCCTCGAGTTGGGCACGGCCAGCGTCGAAATGGCGTCGAGCAGAATCAGGCGGAAAGGCCTGCCCCTCTTGGCGGTAGCGGCAGTACCGATACACATGGCCAGGTTGTCCGCAGAAGAAGCAGAGTGGTCGGCTGTCATAAGAGCGCCACAGGTCAGTTCGGCGCGGCTGAGGGCGGCCGGGACGTGCCCACTGAGGCTCCTGGAAGAACCGCGTCTGCTGACGGCTCGCTGAGCTCGGTGGGGCGTGGTCTGGCGGCGGACGACGAATGAATTCCGCATAGCTCGCGGGTTGCGGCTCCGGCTCATAGTAAGGCACCGTGTTGACGGCGGTGTTGCTGTTGGGTTGGGGCACGTGGTATGGTTCGCAAGCGGCTGCCGCGCTGTCAACAGGATGAGACTCGTCGTATAGTGCAGACGGTGATAGAGCATGCCGGAGCTCTTTCCTAACGGCTGCCGCGACGGCCTCTGGAGACTGAACGCTCGTAGCAGTAATTCGCTGCAGCTCCTCAAGGACAATTTTTCGAATGAGGTCTCGAAGAGTGTTCCCATCGGTTGCAGTGAGTGCCGCCGCAGTCGGTGGAACACCGGTGAAGGGTCGGTCGTACTGGCGGCACCGTTCTTGGAGGGCTCGCTCTATAGCTGTAACGTCCTTGACGAACTCACTGACGGTTTGAGGTGGGTTGCGCACCAAGCCGGCAAACACCTGCTCCTTGACGCCATGCATGAGATGTCGTAGCTTCCTTAATTGCTCAGTCATATCGGGGTCGGCACGGCGAAAAAGTCGAGCCGTGTCTTCCGCAAACATAGCTACGCTTTCATTTGGCTTCTGGACGCGCACTTCAAGCAGGCGCAGCGCATTCTCTCGTCGATCAGTAGTGGCAAAAGTGTCCACCAGCTGGCGACGGAAGTCATTCCATGTGGACAAGCTGGCCTCGTGGTTTTCATACCAAGTTCTAGCAGTATCCTGAAGTGCAAAATAAACATTGCAAAGCTTCTGGTCCACGCTCCACTGGTTGAACTTAGCCACTCGTTCAAACTGGTCGAGCCAGTCTACCACATCTTCAAACGCGTTCCCGCGGAAGCACTCCGGTACCTTGGTGTTGTGAAGAGTCACCGACGTAGGGGTGGGAGGTGCCATGGCTTGGAAGACCCGGCGAACTTTGACGTTTGAAGAGTCGGCCGGTACATGGTTGCGCTCTGGGGAAAGGCCTAGATGTCGGCGGCTAGCGCGATGGACAGGCGTGTCGATGTCCGGGACTCGCTGTGGACTGCCAGAAGGAGTCCTGTGCATACCCAGCACGCTCCACCAGCGTAAGGACTAGGTTGAACCTTGAAGAGACCTGAAGGTAAAACGGTTTACTGGTTAACCAGAAAAAGTCCCTGCGCACTTCATCTTCTTCTTCTTCTTGCCTCGCGCTCGTAGACCAAGTCTTCATCTTTGGCGTCTTCTTGCATGCGGCAATATGCATACAAAACAAAGTGAACAAGGGTTGAAGGGCGAACCTCGGTCTACTTAGCCAACATTTCGGCAGAAAGGACTTGTCTGCACCCAAAGACATGCCCGCTGGTGAAAATATTGGATAAGCATAACAAGGCTCCTCCCTCAACACTAGTTCACTTTGTCTTGTGCTGTCAAGAATCCATCTTCCTGACCTGTACCAATCACTATGAATGATATAACATATTATGAAACAGCCAAAGGAATATCTCTGCTCTTGCTGCAGTTCAAACATAATGTGCTGACACAAGGCGACAACACTTTTCGACTAATACAAACACCACAAAGGGGGCAAGAAGACGTAAATATTTCAAACGTTCTGGCTATGCTAGTGTTTGTCCTTGTACTGTTTCTAGTCCATCCACTTATTACATTCAACAGAATGATCTATACTGACACTATACAAATGAAGTGATTACCGTTGACTGTAATCAGCCAGGGTTCAAGTTAAGGAAAGCCTTTTAAATACATTTTGTGTTGATGGGATAAAAGCATCACTTTGCATAACTTAGAAGTTTAGATTAAGTGAGTTATTACCAAGAGATCACTGCACCTTTCATGAAACTCCACAGATCCGAACAAAGCTGCAGACTAGCAACTACCTTCCAAACCTTTGAAGTTCCATTCATGTAGAGGTAAAAATATTGAAGACACAACTTCATCATAGCTCATAAAATTGCTGTTTTAGGCAATTACTACGAACCTTGGATTTTCTATCACTGTGTTTTAAGTTTACCACCGTCACCATGCATCAAAGCGTTTCGATCCAAGCCTAGACACGATTATTTCTTTTCACATAATAGTTTGCACTGCAATTTATCAGCAGTTACAATTTTGCCTTATATTTATGCGCAAACTACTGGTGTCTTTTCTGCAGCAGGACCATATTAGCTTTTTGTACAAGGAACGCAGCAGCATCACATATTCTAAATGGCTTGATATTGTAGACGTGAAGTTGTCTCCTGCCTGAGGCTTTTTTCCGTGCTGTTCAGCTGTTGAATATACTACTAATCAAGCCAGTATCACCGTTCCGAATGCTTCCAATGCTTTCATTAGGCTCTGCTAGAAGCTGCCGTAAACACCACTTACGCTTCAAAACATCATTATCAGCTTCAAAAATGTCATTCACTACGGCACCAGCGTCTTTTAATGCATTTTACAGCGTACACCTGCTTAGTATGAGCTTCAGTTGCGAAAAAGAATTCATCAGTATGGGCTCTGAAAGCACTGAGTGTAGTAGAGCTAACTAAAATTTTCGAAATCAGAATATGGAGCAAACCACTTTC
The DNA here is from genome assembly GCF_052857255.1 of Amblyomma americanum. Classification (NCBI taxonomy): domain Eukaryota; kingdom Metazoa; phylum Arthropoda; class Arachnida; order Ixodida; family Ixodidae; genus Amblyomma; species Amblyomma americanum. The sequence goes on along the minus strand of NC_135504.1, from coordinate 106,305,353 downwards.
TAGTCTCGTTTAAGGTTGTACACACAAGACAGCCAATAAATATAGAGCACAGACAACAATTTGAATTAAATGAACACTACCTAATCCAGTGACAATGCCATTTGTGATTTTTGTTTGATAGGGAATGGTGCATTCATTGCTGAGAAATTTGAAGTTTAAGTTGTTTTATTGCTTTCTGCCATTCTGGCAAAAACTTGTGATGCCGCTGGTGGAATCGGGCAACACATTGGCCATTTTTAGTATCTCTATGTTCGTTTGTGATGAAAGTGCACCAGCTGTTGTAAATCAAAAGCTGTGTTAATATTCAGATGCATAATCCTTCATTTTCTCTTCTATGTAACAAAAACCTACCCAGACGTCATCTCGTTTTAGATATAGAAAAGGTGTGCACTAGAAATATCCATCATTGTTAAATTTTTTAATTTATAAAAGTTCTGCTTTCAGTCATAGAAACATCTTTTCATCAAAACTGATAATCCATTAATCAAGGCTAATTATAATTCGTCCTCAACACCCCTTCAAGTTGATATGCTATAAGATATCACTGGCAGCTGATAAAAATGTCACCTCTTCGAGCTCGTGATGGTGCATGGCGCAGCCAGGACTTGATGGCCTCGTCAACTTCAAAGGCAGTTACCTTTGCAAACCTTTTGTTTGCACGCACAGCACCTGAAAAACGAAACAAAGATAGCACCATGCAAATTAGTACCTCCTAGAAAATGAAGTAAGAGTACTTTAAGAAACTTGACCTATCCGACAGTGACTCTAAAGCAGCAAGGTATATGCAACATCACTAGCGGGGCAGTGGAGGAGATGGGGGTGGTACAGGAAGATTTAGAATGAGGCAGCCTATGCTGCACGCAATACAAGGTGAATGCTACTATCAGAAATTGTATGTCTTCCTCTTCCACAAGAAAATTTCTTTGCGCGGTTCAATATTCAGATTGGCTAAAGTAATGAAAATTTTAAAATACCACTATATAACCTTCCGAGAATATGCCACTGCAATAATGTACAAAATACGCAAATTTAAAGCTGTTTGTCTAAGACACTAAAACAACTTTCTTGAAATTTGTACTGGTGTACACAAACCAAAGAAAAATCTCCATCTGTGCATATTTGTCTCCTGCAATTTCTCAGCATGCTCAGGAGGTTATTAACGAGTGCTGATCAGCCAAACAATCTTATTGTAATAAGTTAATTGCACACTGCATGAAATCTACAGCACTTCCCCGGACTAGCTGCAAGTTGTATAACTTACACCATGTAGCACTTAACATGCTAGGATATCACAGCAAAGGACTTCAAATACAGAAAGAATTACTGGAATATCACTTATGCAAATTTACATTTGCCACAGTCAGCAATGAAAAGGGGTTCTTTCCTTTTTGGCCGAGCCAACTATATTCAAAGGCAATGGTGTCGGTAATCAAATACATCAGTGTCCGCCTGACCATAGATGACACATTGCCCCCACAGAACCTTGCAAGCTCTGCAACCTATTAAAATAAATGGGAGGGACATACAACAAGGAAGTTAGCTCCAAAATTTTTAGTATAAAACAAAACTACTACAACACTTTACCTAAATATATCATGCATGATAAATGACTCTAAATAATAAAGGCTCATTAATAAATATTGTCATTTTATAAGATTTTGTTTCATACAAAGACCACACAGAACATAGAGAACCAGCACATGCATAAGCTCTGGTCTAACACTACCCAGACCCTTTATCGGTAAAATAGTGTTACACCCGCACTCGATTTACCAATAATAACCCATGTAGGGGGTAAACTTTTTGATTGAAGCTAAAAAAAGACAAAGCAGTTCAAAAAACGCAAAATTCGATTTTTAAAATTCGGTTTTAACCGAAAAAAGACAGTTATTTTTGACATGCACTCTGCAACTAACTGGCAATTCGAGTAGGATTTAGGATTTACACTGAGCCAAAAGAGAGAAACAGCGTGCGGAAGACAGGGGTGTGGTCAGACAATGTACCCTTTCATTAAGTACCAAAGTTGTGCATTCGAGGAATCACTACGCTGCATAACAAGCATGTGCATACTAGTACGCTTCACATCGCTGCGAAATTTCTGAGAGCATAGAACTGTAACTGTCATCCCCGCTTAAGACAGTTACTTGGTTACACGTGTCCCCATTGCATGTAGGGACACTTGAAACCTTGCATGCTCAAGTGTCAAGAAAAAGTGTTTTGGCTACCACGACGGCTCAGCAGTAGTTTCATCGCTGCTGTCACCACACAGATCACGTGATTCATACAATCTTGCTCAACAGCCCAACCAATCAACTTGCCAACCAACCAACTGGTCGTTTTTTAACTGGCGACAGCATTTGTTACTACAATTAAGCACTGCTATGTTGACCAGTAATTAGACAAGTAGTGCATTAATTACTCGAAAACAGATTACACAGGCTGACAAAAAGAATTTTGACCGCACAAGAATACCACAACACTTCACTGAAAAGATAAAGGCAATTCATTCATAAAAAATAATTTTTGCTGGAGAAAAAAAAACGAAATTGATGAAATAAGCACTGAAAAATGTCCACCGAATTTTCCAAAAAAATTAAAAATGGAATAGTTCAACCCCTACACATAGGACCTAACCAAATACACACGGGCTTGCTGTAAGCAGGCATGTTTGCTTTCCACATAGATTCAGTTACACTGTTGATAAACATCTGTATGCCCATCCTCCCCGTTTGTAGTAATATATAGTGAACTTTTACCAGCTGTTCCTGCTTGCTGGTTGTTAGGCTTGAGTCAAACTGCTTAAGCTCATCCAGGGGCTCAAAAGGCTACCGAATGAGGTCAGGCTTCGGCTGTTCATCTTCAAAAGAGCCTCTTGAGTGCATGAGAACACTAATTTGTACGCCATATGATCTATACGAATCCTCAAAATGTGCGAAATGCGGAGCACTTTTTTGCATAAGACTGAAAGAAATATAGAAGGCGTAAATTTCATGAAGCTTACAGGGCTAAAGTCCAGAACTATTAACAATGAAATGAGCCCATAATGCCGAATGTTCAAAGAAAGGTGCCTCAATAATCGAGTCTTCTTTTTATGTTCACAATTGCACGAGCAGGTACTTGATGACTGGGACTAAGAAATGGCCCTTAGGCCGCAGACGAGAAAAAGTGCTGCCTCGAGCATATTAAAAGAACTTGCTTTAGGTCAAATAATGCAGCATGCACAACACAACATGAGAACTTTTCCGCATGTGCCATGAGTATGCTCCACAAGTATCCCCTCACATGCAAAAATGTTTACATTGGCCAAACAGGCCAGCATATCTATGATAGGTGCTGAGAACTCTGTTTCCTTAGTTTGGACTGAAAGAGCACATCTATCTTACTATTGTTGACAGTGTGGATGCCACACGCTCTTCAGCAATAGTGGCATTCTTGGAAGAGGTAAGGGCAGAGAGAACGCAAATATCTAGAGGCAGAACGCAATGCAGTAAATGTAACAGTAAGCTGCCACTCTGCCTTGCTTTCTGCCAGACGGTAGGCGATAGATTTGCTGTATGCTTTAGCCCACCCCCGTTTCACTGCAGTCTTTGCTGTTATTGGTTGCGCTGCACATGGCACCTGTTAGCTCGGGAATGCATTCTGCAATAAAGCACAATTCTTAACCAATCTCACTGTGTGTGCCTCCCTGATCCACATTTTTTTAGCGGTATTCCTTACAAGAAATGGCTGTACACGAATGCAAAATATTCAGCAAGTCATGGTATCATAAATGCCTTTTGTTTAGTGACTGCGATGCCACCATATGGGAAGAGAAGCTTGAAAACCACAGATCAAGCAGTAAAAGTTCACACAAAATATATGCAGTCCATCACTGCAAAGGCTTGATTTCACTAAAGCACGAGCAGTCGCTGCTGCTTACAAGTGCATTAACTACCTGATTACACTGACTGCAGTGAAATTTAAAAAATGAAGCAACATGCAGATCACCGAAGTGCAACAGTACCAAATACATAAATGCGGCTCCTATGTGCTCTGTACGCCACTTTCACATTGAAAAACAGTGCAAAAATTTAGAAGCTACTATCTCTTTCATTGATGTGTTCAAACTCCCCACTAAAAAAATTGTCAGCAAGTAGTGGCAGCTTACCATCTTGTTGTATATCCTGTTGGCTTGCTGCAAAAACAACACACATGTTTTCTTCTGTGAAGACATTTAAAGTACAAAAAGAAATCACATTTCTTTCTGAAATTTCTGTGCCCAAATCTCAAATGCTGCAGTGTAAAAATGTAAAGCAAATACATATTCCACTCTATACTAACCTTCTCTCAGAAAAATTCAGATACCAGATGCTTTGTCACTCACCGTGGCTTATATCAAATAAATAGTACTTCACTAAAATAAATGCGCAGATTTAGGAAAAGTGAAGCCTAGCTAAAAAGCATAACAACCACTATACCTATAGCATGAACATGCAACACCAGTGGCCAACATGTTGCACTTTTACATCAATCCTTTGAGGTGTTAAGACAAAAGACAAACAACCACAAAACACCTGAAACTGCCCATCCATACCTGATTCTGACGATGAAGCTGACGGAGACTGTTGTTCCAAGGAACTAACAAAGGATGCCTCTGAAGAAGTGCATAAAAAAAGTGGGTAACCACTGCTATTTCAGAAAATGCTATTTCAGAAAGAAACTACATGAACAAAAAAAATAGCTGTCTTCACATTTTTTTTAATACACAGCAAAGGTTTAGAAGTATTCCTCCATCATTACCATCCTGTGGCTTTCATGCTCTTGGTTTAGCACAAAGACGAAATAAAAAATTAAATTTTACTAACCACCAATTTAAGTTTAAGTAAGAGCATAAATGATACAAAACCACTTCAAAATCAGCCACTCTTTTAAAACTGTCATGCTTACCTAGGCTGTACTAATGCTCATGCCACCCTTAATGACACCCACATAAAGGAAACTCAGACATCGTAACCATGACTTGCAACCCAGCTTACGCCTGCACGAACAAGTTTTCACCCTCAATGAAAATTTGTGAAAATTTTCTCTGGTGGTCAAATGTATACAGGAATCCCCAAGGTGGAGTAGGTTTGTAATAAGGGAGTAATTGCTCATTGGCATCCGCCCAAACACAGCCAAATGGCTGCGTATGGCCGTATATACGGCTACAAAGGAAAGCTATACTTCTCAGAAACTTCATAAAGAAAAATTTGTCCTGGTCCAGACCAGGCTGAATTTTTCTTTAACGACGAACTTTCTGAGAAAACTCTAGACCTTTCCTTTGCAGCCTTATGGCTGCACTTGAAAATTTTTCCTCTTGTACAATTTATGGAAGGACATTTAAAGAAAGAAAGAAAGAAAGATTTATTTCAGCAGAGCAGTTACAGCATCTGCTGCAGGGGCAGAGGCTAAAGGCTGTGGCGCCTGACGAGGCCCCTGTCCCTCTGCACTGAACTTTTGAACATCAAATTTCCCATACAGATACATATGTGTATTTCGGGCAATGAAATTTCAGACACACATGACAAGCATGCTCAAGATTACTTCGGTAGCAGTAGTACTTCGTACCGAAGATTATTGGACAACAATACAAAGATGACTAAGCACCTTGCACATGGCAGACCTCAAGCTGATCCAAGTCAAACAAAAAATTATTGTTACGTCTCCGAAGATAACCGCTGTAAAGAAACCATGCCTTACAATATATAAGTTCAAATGCATGAAGGACCCAAGGAAGTTTGATCTTCAGTGGAAAAAAAACACAACCAAAAAAAGATATTCGAATATATTTCTGCGAAAATATTCTGACATACGTGACACTGATTGTGAACGGTTAAGAGACTGTGGCATCCTTGAGTGATTTTCACGAAATGATGGCTCACGGTGTCCCACTTGCAGCAGCCTCCTGTTGTCATGCTGCTGAGAACCCGATGCTAAATCAAAGGTTGTTGGCAGCTCAGAGACACTCTCTGCAATATAAATATCAAAAAGGTTAGCAAGGGCTGAAATGACGTGATTTCAGTAAGGCATATGGAAAGCAATCTACTCGAAATATATGTGCTTGCTTTTCCCGAAATTGCTGAGAAGAAATGTGATCTGTACTGCTGAAAGGCATGAGTTTGTAAACAGCATGAGTTTGTAAACAATGAATTTCAAATGGTGTAAACACGCTACAAAGTTCTAATCCGCTGTCTTAGGAAAAATATTCCTACTGATGGTTTTTGCACTGCATTGATCTTAAAGGGACAGAATACTGAATTTTAAGGATCAAATTTTCTTTAGCACCACAGGAAAGCTTGCTCTTTAAAGTGCTGTATTTTGCAAAGGTTTTATTTGAAACAAAAAATTTTACCTAGAATTTTTAAATCAGTGCATGTGTCCGTTTCAAGTATCCCGATGCTAATAACTACAATCATGAGCGAGCGCAATGGTGATTGCACGTCGGCAAAAGTGCTGCAGCAAAAAAAAAATCTAAATCACACCCACCAGACAATAAAAAGATATTTTTAGTATACAGAGTAGCATCCATTCCAGCTTCGGTACACAAAGCTGTTATGGCACAGTGATTTATGTCTTGTTGACAAAAGATTTAGTAGACAGCAGTTGCCGCTCCATCCAAGAAATTTAGAACAATGTGGCGCTATCTAGTTACAAAAGTTAAAAGGGCATGGCCGACGATGCGAAGGAAGCGTTGGTTTTCATCTAAGTGCTGTGGAGGGAGCATAAAGTACAATAAAACACAACAAACACTTTTGAACGAAAAAAAAAACAGAAAACACTGTGCACGTAAAACAAGCGATATTTTACCAAGATGCCGTCACGTGGTGGACTACAGTGATAATGACAGGTTTCGCGACAAGATGGGTTTTTATGCAATTTTCAATGCTAATTAAAGTTATAAATCCACATTCATTTGATATTGCAGTTCTCAATTCTTACAGTCTGAGGCGTGATCTGTTCATTTCTGCCATAATCTCATGACACATTTTGGCCAGTGTTCTGTCTTTTTAATAAAACAACAACGTGAATGAACTTTTTTACCTTCATCCAAAAAATGATGTGGACTGCTCGAGGTGCATGCCTCCACAGCATGAAAGCCATTTGGCTCATCTGTAATGCATTGATCAATGCAGAAAATTAAGTTCACTGCTCTAGAAATTCACTGAATTGCTTTTCATAAAAAGAGGTTATAAGGGTGATAAATGGGCCAGCTTATACCTGCAACATATTCGTAATAAAAAATAGACTTTACATTTTTTTTTACTCTACAATTACTTTCATATTTACATAAAAATGTTGTGCACCTGAAATTGACATTAGAGCTGATATGGGCCAGGAGTTTGTTGTGACCACAGCCACATTTTCGGGCAAACCTGAATTGCAGACAGTTTTAGACGTTTAGACAGTTTTAGACCGTGTACGTGGATAGCCAACCTTAAACTTCCAACTAAAATGTGCAATGTGGGACAGATTGTTTACGTTTCTCAGTTGTGAAGCTCCTTGGTGGTGGTGGTGGCTCAGCGTAGTCATCATCAGTGTCGGAGGCATACACATTCCTTCGGTGAATTCTCCTGCGTTTTCGTGCGCCTTCATTAGTTTCACTTTCTGTATTCAAATCTGACGTGTACTGGGCAACGTCCAATTTCTTTCTAGCACTGTTGTAGCAGGCTGAAAACAAAATGGGAAGTGAATATTCAAAGAAAGAAGTGAAGCCCTAATTGTTAAGAGCGAACATTTGCATTTCATGAGGTATTATGAAGAGCCTAAGTTTCATACCAAATATGCTTTTGACTTCGTTGACATGCCTTTGCCAAGAGAGATTCGGGTCAGTGTTCCTGCTGGCCATTCGTGCAGCAGTGTCTCCAATTCCTGGAAGCCAAGCACATTTTTCTTCTTAAATCCATTTGCATAGTACGACTGCCACGAAGTTTGACTCCAGGAAATGAACAACGGCAAATGCAATCTATAAAATATAAAGTACAAAAACCAAACAGTGCATGACTTCTACATTATCATTATAGCATTCTAATGTGTGGGCTGGTGGTACCTTACTGTAAGTTTAATGCATAACTCCATGAACTTAGTCTTGCTTGCTTTCATTGCTACACTACTGATGTACAAAAGAAATTGTGCTCAGTATTTAAGTTTCCTTAAACTTTCTTCATTAATTAGTTGTTTTTTCTCATTTTAACCTTTAAATAATATTTTTTCAGTAACAGGCATGCAGAATGCAATAATTTACAGATAAAAACTGCATTTTCAATGTCTCCACCAGGTAGAGTACATTAGGAATGAGGCTACATAATAATTACTTTTTTCTTTCCTTTTCAGAATGCAGAAAAAAACAAATCATGTGTGATGTAACATCCATTACATATGGTGGTTTTGTACATGAAGGCACAGAAAAGCACTCAAAATTCCTAACATATCTTTTGGTATGTGACAGATTATGCTGATTTTATACTCTACCTGCATCAAACAAGCCGCAGCAATAATGCTTCAGCGAGGCATTCTCCATTCTTACAAAGGACTGCTGCTTTAAATTCCCTTTCGGCATTTTCCCCTTTGACTGCCCATTGATCTTTGTATCATGATCTGCCATTCTGGTTCTCCGCTGCCCTTTCCTCTTCATTGTTTCTTTTTTTCCTTGAATCTGTGCCGAGTTCTTGTAGTTTGTTTCATTTCTTGTTATTGCATGGCAAAGTATATCCTCTTCAACTTGCACTTGATTTCTGTGACTAATCTTCAAAAGCTTCCTGAATTTTCTTCAGAACTCCATTATTTACACCTCAGCAATCCAAATGGAAACCTGAAGAGACTTTTTATCAAGGGTGTTTAATTTTGTGCAAATGCACACTTAACCTTTCAACTTGCATGACATCTGGTCACAAAACAGGCTTATTGAGAACAAATCGAAATATTGACATCAAACGATCATGGACTGCTGCTGTGGCCTAGTGTTTTGGTTTGGTTTATGGCAACGCGACTCGGGCCATGAGAGACGCCGTAGTGAAAGGCTCCACAAATTTCAACCACCTGGGGTGGCCTTGTGGTTAAAACATCTGCCTCATATGAGGCTGGTGTGGGGTTTGATTCTCAGTGCTACCATCCGTATACTCACGGGTTTCCAATAGGTACAAGTTTTCCCCTGACAGGGTGCTCAGCTTCTTTGGGTTGAATGCTTAAGCAATCAGTCTTGGACAAAACTGCAGAGATGAGAAACACCTTGAGTATCGACGCTCTAATTGGCGAAGAAGCCCTTCCACGATTAAAATTCATCATCCATTGATCATGAACTCTCGATGTTCCTTTCCCAAATATTTACAGAGTCTGGTATAATCTTGGTTCTGCATGCAGAGGGCTTTTGCTATCCAAATGTCATCTTTATGCATCTTGGTTACAACAATAAGGCTTTCTGTCCATTTGGGGTCTATCCATGCTTCAAAACTGGCAGTACATTACTGCTCATTCCACATGTCGCAGTGGCAACACGACATACTGCTCAAAATTTGTTACTGGCCCTTGGTGCACTGGTAACCTAACCAGCTTTGTGACATTTTTGAGTGCCCAGCACTTTAATGGTGACAAGCATGAAACCTTGTGTACTCCTAACAATGCAGAACTAAAAGGCTTGGTAAAAAGATGTTCCGTATTGTAGTATTCTTGCCCAACTATGCACGGCTGATCATCATTCCTCTGAAAAGCAAAGTTCAGCACAACTACTATGCAGTCACCAACAAGACAACAACAGTCTTATCAATTGTCAGAGTAAATGCAGGAAACCTGGCTTGCCGGTACTGTGGTGGTTTGCAATCTATAGGCAGTGGTCCACTGTTGTTTTCATCACAAAAGGCAACTCCAGTGTGCGGATGGAAAATGCAAGCAGCAAGGAACAGTTGCTCATGCACCCGATTGCAGATTTGCTGCAGGTGTTGGTTGCGCTTCCGAAGCATTTTTTTCAAGTGCTGAAAATTGTTTTCAAATCTAAAAACACTGAACGAATCCAATGCTCCATGAATTTTCACATCCTTAGCCAAGTGGATGAAGCAGTGAATGCTGTGTGATGCATGTTCAGGCCCATACAAATCACAAAAAGTCCTCACAAAGTATACAAGTAGCTCATGCACATACTGTGACTGACTGCAGCTCAGTTCCTCATCTACAAGTATGGAAATGGCACAGTGCCAAGTAAGAAAGTTGACATACTGAGGGTAAGGTAAAATACCACTCAGTAGCATCGGTATAGTGTAGAAGAGAAACAACCGCAGCTCAACAGCTTTCCACCTGTCGAAGTCTTCGGGGCCTCTGGACTTTCGAGAAAATTCTCTAGGAATGTAGCTTTTCAAAGTTAGACTGAGGGAAGATATCAACTGTCTGTCTTTCAAAGCAATGCGAGTTTCTGGTGGCCCACTAATCCAAAGACTGAGGCGCTTCTTCATTACGCCCAGGCACACTAGATGCATATAGTCTAAGGGCACATTTTTTATGGCATCAAATGGAAGCTGGAATAGCAGAGATGTCCCATTGTAGTGCTCCAAGTCACACTGTGCTCGAAATAATTCATTTGTGCGGAGTGGTGCATCAAGGTCAGGGAATGCCATCCTGCCATTTATGTACTTGCTTTACACTGTACATCTTGGGCAGCTGGAACAGCCTGCATGCCCTTTTGTGAAGAACACGAAGGATCGTGCAGAAGCATCACAATCTGGTCAAGAGAGACATGAAGACTGCGTTTGTTTAGAATGATACCTTTTTCAATGCGCTCTTTTGCTTCATTCACAAATTTTCCGAGGAAGTCATTAGCGGAATCCGGCTTTGAAGGGCAGCATAAGCTCCAACAATAAATCGTGTAATTTTGTTGCTTGTGTTTCTCACAACACACTGAATGTCCAAAATCTGAGTAGTGGAGCTGTTCGATACTGGTAGACGATCTACACTAACTGCTAATTTCAACACCTCAAGAAGGTCTTCAGTTGTTCTCAGTGCTGTCTGGAGTCCATATTCTAAACCAATGTGACAATACTGGCCTGGATGCATGTCTCTGATTGTGAGTTGCCCTCTTGCTGAATGCGCAGTCTGCAGGAGAGAGCGTGCATCTTTGGGCAACTCACAATGGCAAGGATGTTGTCTCAGCAATTTCAAAAGGTCACTAAGGGCAACGTGGGTGTTCTTGAGGGCCCAGTTCCTTAGACCTGTTTGCAGGCTGACTTAGTTTTCTTCCTCCTTGGAGCCAGATGGCTGTTCAGAGATATCATCCGTGAAGTGCTCTTGTGTAGGACAATGCAGTGGGTCATATCCGTGATATAGACTTTCAACACAACAGATTTCAGGCAGGAAGAGGTCCTCTTGTGAACCATCTGTTTCCATGTCACTACTGTGTGCCCTTGTGCCCTCATATATAACAGGAAGTGCTCTTTCACCTGAATTGCTCTGCAATGCGATAGGTGGAGAATAAGAAGGCTCTTGTGGGCATTCCGCTTCTGCATAGCTTCTGGATGAACTCGGGGAAACATGGACACAAGTAGGTGAACCAATGGATGCCTCATTGCATTGGCTACTGTGTCCTTCTGCTCTCAAGAGCCGGGATACTTGTTTGTAAGCTGTGCTTGGATACTTTGAGTTCATGGCAGCAGATAGCCCCATGTATTAATCATAATTCAAGGGTCTCAATTTCAAATGTCGCTTGCCTCTTCAGAACCATTATTGAGAATTGAAGACATCAAATGGGTATGAAAAAAGAGAAGTGGCACTCTAAGAGTTTGTTCAATACATCCTTAATATAAGTGTAGAAATCAATTACATACAATAAAGCAATAAAAGTGTTTATAGCAGCTAAAGAAGAGAACAAGCTTCCTTGAATCATTAAGTCATGACTGTATCTTGCCACGTTCAGGTCACTGAGCTGCGGGTAGTATGCACTTTTTGCCAGGTCTAGTTCCCAGTGAGATCCCAGAAGCTGCTTTTGTCATCAATTATAAATGCTCATCTGTGCGCAAGTCAGTTTTTCTATTGAAAATTCGAACTACATGTCTTATGGGGGGGTCAACTCATACACAAAATGGACTTATACACGACAATAACAGTCATAGAAAGTGGCATTTTTCTGTTGCTCTAAGTTTCCATTCAATTGCTCTAATGTCATGCGCAGTTATTATTATGTAAACTTGCTCTACATTCACAAAGCTATGATAGGAAGCTGAAGAGTGTTACTTGTGTTGAACAAAGGTATCCAGCTAACTATATGCAGGCTGAAACTATCAAAATGAGCACTATATATCTAGGGCCCTTCGTTTCCAGGTGTTATTTCTTGCAAAATTCTGGGGGTGAACACTTGACACTATTTATTTAGTTGAAGTATGGTTACACATCCAGTTTTTCAGCAAAATTTCCCACAATTAAAGTTTTTTAGGGTCCTTTTTTTGCTGCAAAAGACCATTTACTATAAGCTTTCGTTATTGTCCAGTACACCATATGTCCTATTTCTCGGTCAATTTTTCACAAACATGGAAATGGCAGGTTGCACAGAAAAACTGCTTACCAAATCAATTTTTTCTCGTCACCTCTTACAATTATGTTATTTTGTGTACCCTAACAACCTCCTACACAGCACCTTGTACACAGTGAAAACAGTCATTCAACATCAGAGTGGCCATTTCAACATGCAAGAGACATGGAGCTGGACGATAATATAACCTCAACAGCATTTCATACAACTATGCAGATTAAATGCCTGATCAATACCCTTGTTTTAGCCTATCACTTCTAAGGAGTGTTTCTCGAATGCATCCCTCAAATTAAGCCACATCATGACTAACAAGCACGAAATGAGGTATAAGATGACCAGTTGAATGAAAACACTCCTCTGGAATAAGCACAGGATATCCGCTAATTTTCATACAGAGCATTCAGCTCTGCACAAAAAAACATACATTTACAATATGTTCTTCCTTTTCTGTATACATATCATAGCGAGAACATTATTCCCTTGCCCTTGTGTGCTTTCTAAAAGGCCTATTTTCGAACAGAAATCACATTTAACCCAACTCTTAAAAAACATGTTTGGGGTGCAAGAATGGAAAAAAATCATGTTTTACTTGAAAATGAAGAAATATACATCTAATGGTCATTCAGCTCTTCACAATACCCATATTTATAACACACCACAACGGTTTCATGGAATTAGTGATATGCTTCAGAGTTGCATTCATTTTCTTCATCAATTTTCTTCATCATAAATTTTAGTTAGTGCGTCTATGCCTTAAGAACGCATGATAGCAATTTCATAAAGCTCATATTTCACATAAAACTTCTAGCCCAAACAACAATTCTACGCGAAATCCTGATTTAACGAGAATACTTTGCATAAATGTGCAGGAGATTAGCAATGTTATAGTGGCCTAAAGTTGCCTGTATAGTTATATGTGATGGATTCTAAATTTGTGGCACATGGTGAAGCCATTTTTTGAATGTAACATTAAACACAAAATGACACTTCATCATCAATTCTAACTTCACAAAGAAAACATCGCTGAACTCGCAACTAATTTACAGTAGTTCTGAAAAATGTCATGTTCAAAAATGCTCGGCATGCTTCCATTCTGTAGAGAGTTGTGTGTGAGAGTGGTTCGGGAAGGGGAGGTCGGTGAAGGCAAGCGTGTGAATATGTGTTCGAGCACGTGTTACGCGCTTTATAGTTATTCTTTTTTTTTAGTTGCGTGCGTCGTCAATGGCAGATGTTTTCTGGCATGCATGCGAGCCGCAACAGAGGCCGCCAAGGGCACCTGTTTGTTTATTTGCAGCATCAATTTAGGTTCTCTGCGTTTTTTTTCTAAAGAAAGGGGGAGAAGTGGGGGATACCTGGAACAAAGAGTAACTAGTAACGTGACACCTCACGTTACCGAAAAATGTTAACGTATGTACGTTACAGTTCCCAAATGGTAACAAGTACGTTACTAAGTTACCGAAAAAAGGAACGCGTTACCGGTAACGCTGTTATTTGTAACGCACTACCGCCAACACTGGGATATACACAGAAAGTTCTCGGTCCTACTTTTTGTTTGCGGAAGAACTAATACTTTTGTGTTGCGGTCGAGGAGATGTCGCGGTAGAATTTACACACCTGGAGGGGTAATAGAGGTTCCCTCCTTTTTATGGTACTTAAGTGCTGCCATCTATCGACTGAAAAAGTTCAAATCTGAGTTGTCTCGTAGCTGGTGAGCCCTCTTAAGGACCATCGGTTATCTTGCCTTCGCATTACAAGCCCTGCTGATGCTCATTTATTTCGACTAGGATGCCATTAAACCCGCATTTGTTCTTTGACCTACTCTGCCCGCTCGCTTATCTTTAAATGTTACGCCTATCATAGCCCTTTCTAATTGGTGCGTTTATACAGGAGGTTGTGGCCAAACACCAGGGTGGCCAAATCCTGTTCTCGTGAGGGAGTGCGTTGTTGTTTCTGGTTACCAAGATAGGCGCAACCTTAGGCCTAGTTGTACGATTCCATCAATAAGTGAACTTTTTTTTATCCAGGGGAGAATTGTGTGGCACCAGCATTCTAACCCTGGTACTCTTGCATGCGAGGCAGATGCACCGCCTCTATACCATCGCTGCACAATTACTCGAAACGAAGGACGCATCGAAAAATCAAACAAGGTTGCATGTTACACTGACTATAGCTAGCAGCCTGCCTCTTTCAAGTTGATACTTCATGGGTTCATGCAAAGTACACATTCATCACTCCCTTACACACCAATATTGGTGTGTAGCATATGCTTAAGAGAGTAGCTATGCTACTCTTAACGTTACACTTACAATTTTTCCATAGCTTGCTGCGTTGTCTGTAAGTTAAGCTTAACCCTTTTTGTCAGCCCCTACGTTTCTGCCCAATTAAACATTTATTCCTTAAAACAGCTTTTCTAGCCGGTTATTCCTCTTGTTGACTTAGACCCAGCAGGTTATAGGTGGTGCCCAATCTGAACGAGCCGCAAAGCATGCTGGGTATTCCGACTTCCGGGTCGTTTTGAGAAGTTCGTGCGTGTGCCGCAGCAGTAGAAGCACGGAAAATCGAACTGATATTTTGTTTCTTCAGGGCTCAAAAAGCGCGTACGCAGTCGCCAGAAAGGTCAATAAACGTCTCATGAGCATTTCGTTCAAATTCTACGTTGCTCTCGTGATCATAGAGTGATAAGGCATTACAAGTGCGAACGTTAAAGCAGGCATCTCCGTCTGCTCGCGTTGAAGTTTGATTGCTTTGTCACCATTCCATTACAGTGTTATTTGAGTGGCTATTGTACGGAGTTGTAAAATGCATTACAGCACATCTTTTCTGGAAGTGTCGCGGTTCCAGGAGCTCGAATACTGGGACTGCCAGCAGCTGTGGCCGTGCGTTACGTACGACGACATTGTCGCGTACTTTGTGCTCAGAAGCGGTTGCGATGGCGAGGAGCTGAAGGCGTACAAATCGCTGGAGGACTATTTGTATGTTCAAGCTGGTATGTGCGTTTTTTTACGCACTGAGCTGCATTTTTTATCGTAGCTTCAAGGCTTTTTTGCCGTGTAGTAACTCGTGGTCTCATTTCCTGCAGGCAAGGTACACAGAATTTCAGTTGCCGTTACAAAATTGGGTCACGTTATCCTAAACGGCACAGTGAGCCCCTCTAAAAAGTCTGGGCATACCTACCAGTGTTGGGTGGCTTGCACAACAAATGGAAAGATAGAAGATGCTTTCTGCACATGCATGGCGGGGTAAGTGATTGGACAATGTATGCAAGATGCATGATCATTATTTTTAATGCAGTTTAACATCTGCCCACTCACTTTTGTTCATTTTCGCAAGTTTGTGGAATAATCACTAAAAGAAAAAACTTGTAAGCAGCTGAATTTGGTCATGCTGTTTTCAGCACTATCTGCACATATGAATTATGCCCAAACAAGCACGCAGCTGCAGTGCTGAAAACCTATACTAAGGTGTGTCAAGGCACTAGACTGGCTAATTATGTGGCTATGTTGGCAGAATGAAGGCAAAAAGGCGCACACCACTTGCTAAGATTTCAGTTGTCACAGAACTCACCTGTACTACTTTTGCACAGTATCATGCAAATAAGGCAGAATGTGTAAGGTAGCTGAAGAGTTTCATAGTGCTTCAGGCAACAGACGAGCAAGTTTTATCACCGTTTAAAAGACGCCCTTTACCAACAGAACATACTACTCGGGCGTCTAGAAGTAACTTGAATCTACATTGACAAGCTCCACTGAAAGAACAATGTGACAATTTGCAAAATACAACTCACATTGTTTTGTAGAAGACATGTTTTTAAAATGTGTGCACTGAAAGCATTGTTTGGGAAGAACGAATTGTGCACCATGAAAACGTACACGCAGCGACAACTGCATCGTCATACAATTCCAAATGGAGCACCCGAGATACAGCTGCAAGAAGTTCGCTGTGCACAAATGTCATCAATTCTTACTACATGCAAAAGAAATGGTGCTATTCACTTCAGGTAAAACTCTTCTTGGACATGTAGGCTTCGGCAACAAGCAAGTACACAGGATCAAGACTAATTCCATTAACTTGATTCTTCCACAGCTCTGACTACACCAAATGCTTCAACCACAGAGGCCTTATTGAAACCAACTGCAACTGTTGCAGCACCTTCTCAATCAACTTAACATTCTCGCATGGCTTTCAGACAAACTAATTTCTGAGCAGGGAAAGGACATTGTGGAGCAAACTCGAAGGTTTGTGAGTCTTGCACGTTTGAACTGGCAGTAAAGAGTTTGCCGACACCGAACCCTGACAGCTACTGCATGCATGAAAGTAACAAAGCACAGTTATTCACTGAAACATCAGAATCAACATGGTGACGTGGGACATAACTTTCACACTAGCAGCATGCAAATTCCCATGCTTTATTTGCAAACATTGCTTGTGGCGTGTTGTATTCTACAGAGACGGTAGGATATTTTAGCTCAGGGACTTCATGATGCTTTTTAAGCTGCTGCTTCAAAATGTGCAGTGCTAATCTTGCTTTCACTGAAGACAGGGGAGAGCCTACAGGCACTGTGCTGCTGTGTGCTTCGTGCTGGAAGCGAGGTCAACGGATAGCAACCAGCCCACCCGTGCACCTACAGAGGTCCAGTGCCAGTGGTTGGCACCTCAGCTGAAAAAGGTAGAAATACATTTATATATACATAGAAGTGTGCAACCTATGTACCTTTATTCCTTAGGGCAAAAGATGAGCTTCCAGAGCATTATTCGTGATCAATTTTTTTTATGACAGCACTGCACTTGTCATTTTTCTAAATGCTCAGCCCGTCGCGTAATACAGGTGGAGCCAAAGCTTGCCGCACAGCTGCGGTACAGGCACCACAAGTGGCATGAAAAGGCAGGCACAAGGACAAAGCACGATGACCAACTAGAACCAGAATCAACTGTTGATGTAGGCAGTTTTATTGCTGAACTGCGAAAGGCAAGTTGTTCTAGTTTCTGATCTGTTGGCATAGCTCCTAAATGAGTAATATTTCATACAGACTGTCTCATAACTTTCGTATATCCCTTCTTCGGAGGGCATATAGTAAACTAGCCCAGTGTGCAAGACCTTCAAACAAGCATTAGTGGCTACCATGTAGTACAGGGCACAGAAATACTGACGCAGCTTTTCTCCACTTGCAGGAGCTTGGCCTGAGCTCGCTTCATAATTTGCTACAGGTTTGAATATCTTGCACAGTGTTGAACAAAAGTGGTTCCCCTCCAGTTTTCATTTTGGCTTAGCATCCTTGTCTATAACATGGTACATGTACCCTGGCAAACCTTGGTAACTATTCCTTGAATGTTTATTGCACGAGGTTTTATGGCCTCTGAAACTACCAGTTATGTTACATGTCTGCTACTAACTTGCTTTCTATCGAGACGGCGATTAGTGTGCCGGCTGTCTGACACCGGTCCGTAATTTTCGGCTTTATTTTCTCACTTCAGAGGTTTTCCAGTCTTTTTGGCGTGTGTCCTCGACGTGCGACGACCTGGGGGTCCCTGGCCGCCGGCACAAGCACGTCAAGCGACCTCCTCGGCGCTGTGCGCCGTATCAACGCCGACACGGAACATCACCGCCAGCTGAACTGCACGCTGCACTGATGGCAGCAGCGCCAGCGGCGGGTCCAGCGGCCCCTGTAGTTGCGGCTACAGACCAGGCCCCGCCAAACAAGAGACTGCGCGAAGACCAAGCCAGCAACGAGCCTCTGACCGACCATCCAGAGGACATGGACCAAGCATCATTTACAGTTGTATCGTACAAGAAAAAGAGAGCTACCGGTGTTCCTGTAGTTTTCAGGCCCACTGAGGAAGGAGGAAGCCTATGGAAAGCCAACCCCAACATTGTGGCTTCGGCGGTTGTAGCATCGGCTCAAGGAAAAGTCCTCAGCCATCGCATTCACAAGGATGGGAGCCTGATGGTTACAGTATCGACGCTGCCCGCCGCCAACCGTCTGCTCACGGTAACTAAGCTGGCTGGAGTGGCTGTAGAGGCCAGAGTCCCATACTCTTACATGGCAAGCTATGGCAAAATACAAGATGTACCTGCCACCTACACAGACGAAGATCTGCAGGAATATCTACGCGACCAAGGTGTCCTCTCAGCAAGGAGGCTTCTCGCCTACACTCCTGAGGATGGTGGAAAGATAAAAGCGGTACGCCGTCGCACAGTTATATTGGAATTCGCAAAAGATGCGCTGCTACCAAAACGAGTAACGCTGGGGTTCTGTAGTTACCCTGTAACTGAATACGTCGGAGCAGCAACTCAGTGCTATAAATGTCAGAGGCATGGCCACATATCAAGACACTGTAACGGCCCGGTGCGCTGCAAAGTGTGTGCTGGCCCTCACTCGCACAAAGAATGCACTTCGAGAGCGCAACCTAAATGCGCTAACTGCGGTGGCCCACACCCTGTTTCCCAAAGACATCCCAAAGGCGGCAGTGCCAGCGTTAGACCTGCCTTTCACAATGGAAGAACTATCCACAGCTATCGCGGAGACAAACAGGCACACGTCTCCGGGTCATGATGAGGTGACCTATGACGCCATTGCAAAGCTACCCCACACCTCCCGTCTTCGACTCCTGGATATTACAATTCTTCCTGGATGGCTCGTGAGGTCCCCACGGAATGGAAGCTGGCGAAAATCGTGCCCGTTTTGAAACCCAGTAAGCAGCCAACAAGCTACGCATCATTCCGGCCCATTGCCCTACTGAGCTGCGTAGGTAAGCTCATGGAGCGCATGATCTGCAAGCGCATAACTTGGCTCCTAGAAAGCCGAAATGAGTTCAGCCAAGAAATGAACGGGTTCCGTCAAAACAGGTCTGCGACTGACAATATCATCGCCCTCGTCTCATCAATTGAGGAGTACCTTTATGCTGGGTACATCCCAACAGCCGTTTTCCTAGACATCAAGGCCGCTTTTTACTCCGTCTTTCACCATGCAATTCTCGCAGCCTTTGGCAGTATTGGCTTGGAGGAAGGCTATACAAGTGGATTGGGCATTATTTAAAAGAACAAAAAGTTTTTATTACCACTCCAAACGGTCCAACACGCTTTCACGCAGTGGAGAGGGGCGTACCACAGGGAGCGGTGCTTAGCCCTCTCCTGTTCAATATTGTCCTTATTCACATAAGAAGACACCTTCCGCGAGGGGTCCGCATAACAATTTATGCTGATGATATCTGCATCTGGACCGCGTCACGTTCGCGCTATATTAGCCAGCAACGTCTTCAGAGAGCACTATTGCACATTTCGATGTACCTGGCTTCCAGAGGTCTTCGTCTCTCGCCAGAAAAGAGTGTTGCAATGGCGTTTACAACAAAAACGATGACCTGATATCCACTGCTCCTAGGCGGACGATCGCTGCCATATGTACGATCTCAGCGATTCCTGGGTGTTGTAATCGACTATAATCTGTCATGATCACCTCAGATCAAAAAACTCCGTGCGAGGATTACTGCAGCATCGCAAGTGTTCAGGTTCATGGCGGGAACAAGGTGGGGTAGCAACTGCCGATCAATGCTTCTGCTTGAAAAAGCCTACGTTGAAGGAACCTTGCGCTACTGTATACCAGTGCTTCAAAGATTATCTACATCAAGCAATAAGACTCTCAATGCCGCACGGAACAACTGCCTGCGAACATGTCTTGGCCTCCCAAAGGGTTCCTCTGCATCAGGAACAGTAGCGGAGGCAGGATGTCTCCCACTAGAGGTAATTGCCGCACAGGAAACTATGCGTACCCATCTCCGCCATGTCCTGCAAGGGAAGAAGCACTTCCTACACCGTGTCCACCTAACTCACAGCAACTCTAGCTTTGGCCAGGCAGTGCAGCTCCTGCCCCTTCCTACTATTAATCAGCCTCAGAAACTACTACCTCTGGCCTTTCCTCCATGGACACTCTCTCCTCTAAAGGTGAAGAAGTCTGTTCCAGGTGTGAATGCAAAGAGCCGCATGCCACAGGCAACACTTCTGCAAGCTACTCTCGCCTACTTAATCGAAGAATATACGCAGCACACCCATATCTTCACCGATGGTTCAACTACTAAAGAAACTTCTTCTTGTGGCCTTTATGTGCCCTCAACAGGCCATGCCCTTACTTACCGGCTGCAGCGGAGGACCTCCTCTACAACAGCTGAGCTTCACGGCATTAAGGAAGCTGTTTCTTACATCCTGCGCCGAACCGCCGGCCGTTGGGTTATCTTCACCGATTCAAAAGCATCTCTGCAGATCCTGGCCAACCTGCTGAAGAAAACGAATCACCAGCCAGTTTCCCTGGACATTGGGTATATCCATCATTTAGCTATTGCCGCAGGCCACTGCATAACATTTCAGTGGGTACCTGCTCACTGTGGCATTATGGCTAATGAAAAAGCAGATGAAGCGGCCCGTAAGGGCCATCAACATCAGAGATACATTCGAGGTTTTCTCACGAAATCTGATGCGTCCCAAATGGCTAAAAGTTTTGCGTACGAAGAAACGTATCGGCTTTGGAGTTTGCCGACACATCAGTACCAATTTCTTCACTCAATCGACCCACATCTTAGATCAAGACTCTCACCCAGAATTCCTCGACAACTCGAAACACTTTATCACCGACTTCGTCTGAATGCTGCATATACAAATGGCCTGCGATACCGTTTTGGACAAATGAACAGTCCGCATTGTGACAACTGTGCTTCGATAGAAACTGTGGAACATATCCTGCTTGAGTGCCCTGCGTATGCTAACGAGCGTGCGTACTATGAACATTGCATGCAGAACCTCTGCCCAGTGCCCCTAACAATGGACAAAGTTTTAGGCCCCTTAGCCTGCTTCAGGCAACAGAGACTTGCAATGAACTTTTTTTTACATATTTAAAAGACATTGGACATCTCGATAAGCTCTAAATTCACTTGCAGGTTACCTTCATGCATTCCTCTTGCAGTGAACCTCGTTAGCCCATTCGTCGGACTATGCACTCTATCATTCCATAGGTTACATCAATACTCGCCACTGCATCCTTAGTACCCATTTCATGGCTGCATTTTATCTTCGTTTTTTTCCACCTCTTCCACGCTGCTCTCCTTCAGTCTTTATCTCCCAAATTCCCCTCCCTACGCAGAGTAGCATGCCAGCGATATTGAAACGCCGGCTAAATTCTCCGTTTCTTCATTAAAGAGTCTCTCTCTCTCTTTCTGCTTTCTATCCCTATATACTTAGTGGCTGCCTTCTCCAAAACCATCAAGCTGTTCATCTCTCAACACCAAACGTGCCAAATGCATTAACCTTGCCTTTATAATATTCAGTATTTGTCATGAAACTTTTTTTGTGTGGTTCACTGACATTCGGGATTTTGGGTTAATAACATTTAAAACATCTCGCCTTGCAGGTTGCTCTAACAGCGCGCTTCTTTACTCTGGTTGATAAGAGTGAAAATGAGCACTATCACGCCAACCAGAGCGAAGGAGAACAAGATGTCGAGTTTGAAATAACTCTTAGCAGACCGCTCTGTGAATTCAAGCCTGAAATCCAAGAGATACAAACAGGTTACCAAGAAGTGATCGGAAAGCTTAAAATTGCCATGCCTGTAGCCTTGCAAATTGAAGTAGCAACCAGAGATCATGCATGTGCTCTTCAAAATGATCTGAATATAATTGGAACTTGGTGTAATACCTGGCTTATGAATCTAAACGTTAACAAATGTAAATTAATGAGAATTACGCGCACGACTAATCACAACATTCCGTGCTCATACTCTCTCGACGACACCCCACTGACCCAAGTTACCAAGTATAAGTACCTTGGAGTTCAAATAACAGATGATCTGTCCTGGAAGGCTCACATTGAATATATTACTAACGAGGCCAACCGCATGCTTGGCTTCATCCGTCGTAACTTTTCCCTTGCCCCTATCCCTGTGAAACTACTGCTCTACAAAACACTCGTCCGTTCAAAAATTGAATACGCTGCTCCAGTGTGGGACCCATACACTAACTCTCTCGTTGGGCTGCTTGAATCCATCCAAAATCGCTCTGCAAGGTTCATAATGTTAAATTACTCCCGCCATGAAAGTGTTTCAGAAATGAAAAGAACGCTTAATCTTCCGGATCTTGCGATACGGCGCCGCATTTCGCGCCTCTGCACATTTCATAAAATATATTACGGCAACGAAACCTTAAAGCAGTCCTTGTTTAATCCTCCGGTGCACATATCGTCCGGTGCACATTCCACAGTGCAGGACTGTCCAATATCTAAATTCCTTCGTCCCCAGAACAGCCTCGGACTGGAATCACCTGCCCTCCACCGTCGTCGTCATCAATGATTCTCAGAAATTCAAGGATACTGTTAATGCTTATGAATTGTAAACTGTTTATTTGTTTGTTTCTTTGTATTTTTTTTTTTGCCTACTCCTCTCTGTAACGCCTGACCGGCCTTGAGAGTAATAAAATGAAATGAAATGAAATGAAATGAAACAGTCCTGTGTGGTTTTGCCACCGTAAAGGACAAATCAGTGCTTCCATTTTTAAAGATGTCTGTCATTCGAAACAGGTAAAGTGCTCCTCCCTCATCAGTAGGATACTTTATCCAAAACATATTTTGAGCCCTGCGATCCAATATGGCATTGAATATGAGCAGCTAGCCAAGGAACGGGCCCTCAATACATTTAAGATGCACCATGTAGAGGCAAGGCTAGAGGACTGCGGGCTGATGATACCGCCAGAGTACCCGTATCTTGGATGCAGCCCATATAGTGTTTTTCATTGCAAGTGCCACACCCCATCACTTCTTGAAGTGAAGTGCATGTA
Organism: Amblyomma americanum; assembly: GCF_052857255.1. NCBI lineage: Eukaryota > Metazoa > Arthropoda > Arachnida > Ixodida > Ixodidae > Amblyomma > Amblyomma americanum. The sequence continues at coordinate 106,282,021 of NC_135504.1, read as the reverse complement.
CAGTCTTCAGGACGTGGACCCAGACGATCTCGTCAGAGAAGGTCAGAATAGAGTAGATTTCTGCTTAGATGCTGCAAGCAAAGTGAAATTAACCCACAAATACTACTACCAAATCCAAGCACAGCTGCAATTAAACTTTTTAAAGTGCAGTCTGTTCTACTTGTATCTTGCTGTCGACAAAGGAGGTATAATGATTCGGGTGGTGAAAGATGAAAGCTTCATGAATACACACACCCAGGCTCTTGAAAGCTTTTTTGGGAAAATTATTCTGCCTAGGCTAGGCAACTTCTAGCAGCTACATGTGTGTAAAATGTAATAAACAAATAAAGGCTGACCTTTTGCTGCTAGGGACATGTTTGTCAGCCCTGCAACAACTGTCAACATGTCCTCAAATTTTGGGACAAGGTGGTATGGAATGTTGCCCTGTAGTGTCTTCCACTTCTTAAGGTGGCCAATGGCTCTCTCCACAATAATTCTTGATGACGATACACGCCCGCACTTTGTCACTTCCATCTCAAGAAGCTGTTGCCTCCCTCTGGTGAAGGCAGGCGTGATGAGATGAACGCCTCTCAGGAAAAACTCTTCATGAAGAAGAAAACCCCCATCAGCAAGTACCTGGTCCCCTTCGTGAAGCATGTCCCGCAGACCTTTGAAATGAGAATGCGGAAATAATGTATGAATACATCAAAACGCAAGTATGCAATTCATTGCATAGAAGCTCCAAATAAATGCATTTATTCATTTCACGCGTACACACCGTATACATATGCAATCTTAAAACCGGAATTTCTGAAGGCTTTTCTTTGCAACAATTCAGTTCAACAAAGGTAAAAATTGTTGGACAACAGTCAACGTTGTTCTCTATCCAGCTTTGCATTTGCATAATGCTAAAACTGATTGCAAGAGTGAAAAATATGGCACTGAATAAAGTATTACCGCTTTCTGATGTGATCTGCTTGTCCGTCGCTCTTCCTCCATACACTGGAGACACAAACATCACTGCACCATGTGGGTTCACGCAAACAAGAAACTTCAGTGTGGAATTTTGCTTATAGTTACTCCACACCTCTTATTGCGTGCTCTGGTTGAATGGTCTGTAGGAAAAACATTTCAGTATTACGGAAAAAGTGGGCAAGTTGGTCATTATAAAGCAGTCAACAAACCCAGTAAGTGCTTATGAAAGGGACATACCTTGACAACGCAACCTCGGTGCAGTCAATGATGCACCGCAGCTTGGGAAAAAATGTCCTGTCGTTGCCTGTCAGCCATGACTGGACAACTGTCTGGTCTGGAAACTTTATTAAATGCTGGCATAATGTCTTCATTGGTCCCAGATGTGATAGCGTGAGCACCTAGCGAGCCGCTGACGTGTCATTCCGTGCTGCTGATAAGCTGCGCACGGTACGCTATCGGCGCACTATAAGAACACCATGCTCTTGGCAATAAACGTTCTTTAATTCTGGACCTTCGTCGATGCTGGTCGTAGTTATTTCACTGGCGACGAGGATGGGATCCGTCGGGACTGGCCTGCCAAGCGTGTCTGGGCAAGATCGGACGACGCACATCGGAAGCCACTAACGCGGACTGCAAGTGGCTGGCGGCCAGGGGCAAGCAGCTGACAACGGATCCTACGCACCAAGCAAGACATCGACACGATAAGTAACTGCACCGAAGCGTTGTTACGTTTACGTTGTTACGTTTGTGCACCGAAGCGATGTCGCGTCTTGGCAGAATCGATGAGTACGACCCCAAGGTCCAGAATTTTGATTCTTACTTGGAACGGTTTGAACATTTCGTCAGCGCCAATGAGGTCTCGGAAGCAAAGAAACTGTCAGTTTTTCTAACAGTACTTGGCGCAGAGGCGTATGAAGTCCTCAAGAACCTGGTAGTTCCAGCGCTTCCCGGTGAAAAGACTTTCGCTGAAATCAAGATTCTGCTGAAGAATCACTACAGCCCGCAAACTTCAGTCATTGCTGAAAGGTGCAGGTTTAACCGCCGAGTTCAACTGGAGCAAGAGAGCGTAGAAGATTTCGTTCTGGAGTTAAAACACCTTGCTCGGAAGTGCAATTTCGGAGACTTTCTGCAGGATGCCTTGCGAGACAGACTGGTAACAGGCATTCGCAATGAGGAAACTCAAAGAGCTCTGTTCACCACGGAAGGCTTAACATTTCAAGGCGCATGCAAAATTGCGCTGGATAGGGAGTTGGCCACACAGCAGGCCGCGCTATTGCAACAAAGAGGTCGCAGTGAGGCACTCAACGCGGTGGGAACGCACGAGAGGTGCGACCGAAAGACAAAAGACTCAACGCGAGGAAAAAGTCAAAAACAAAAGTGTAGCCGCTGTGGCAAGGCGCATACTTCAGACAGCTGTTGGTACAAGAGGTACAAGTGCAGACGGTGCTCGAAAGTGGGTCATCTTCAAAATATGTGCCAGGCAAGCCGTGAAGAACTAAAAGCGCATCTAGTATCCGAGTCATCGGAAGAGGAGTCCACGTTATACAGTTGCGACGCTACGCCTTCTAAGAAGAGCTATGTTGTGTCTGTGAATGTTGAAGGCCACGACCTGCCAATGCAGGTTGACACCGGTGCTGCTGTGACTGTTGTGCCGGAAAGCGTGTACGCCGCTAAGTTGTCGCATGTCAAGTGTGAGTCAACGAAATTGGGGCTCAAAACTTATACAGGTGAAAAAATGCATGTGATCGGTCAATGCAATGTCACTGCTCGCTATGAAGGTCAGTGCGCCGTGTTACCTATTGTTGTTGTGCGTGAGGGTGAGCGCAATCTGCCTATACTTTTAGGCAGGAGCTGGCTTGAGAAGTTGCAGCTTAACTGGAAATCTCTTTTCGCCTTGAGCATTGACGACAGGGTGTTGAAGTTGCATTCCAAGTTCCCTAGTGTATTTTCTTCCACTTTGGGAGCGATTAGGAACTATGAGGCAAAATTGGTTCTGCAGCCAAAGTGCACTCCTGTGTCTTGTAAGTCCCGGCCAGTACCCTTTGCGTTGCGAGAAGCGGTAGAAAAAGAACTGTCTGACCTTGAACAGAAAGGTGTAATCGAGCAAGTAACGCAGAGTGAGTGGGCAACTCCCCTCGTAGTGGTTCCAAAGAAGGAAGGCGACAAACTAAGGTTGTGTGGCGACTTCAAAATCACGCTCAATCCGGTCCTAAAAACGGATCACTATCCATTGCCCCTACCGGAAGATTTGTTCACAGCCGTTTGTGAGGGAAAAGTGTTCTGTGTGCTTGACTTATCATCAGCATACCAGCAGGTGATGCTAAGCCCGGAATCCAAAGCAACTGTTACAGTAAACACGCACCGGGGGCTCTATCGGTACAACAGACTTCCCTATGGTATAGCGAGTGCCCCGGCTTTGTTCCAATCTTTGATGGATAAAGTCTTGATGGGCATTAAGAATGTAGGTTGCTACATTGACGATGTCATTGTAGCTGGCCAGGACATAGATGACTGCGAAAAAACACGAGCTAGTTTTGCAACGATTCAACGAATACAACATTACTGTCAAGGCAGAGAAATGCAAGTTCTTTCTAAGCTCAGTGTGTTACCTCGGGCACAAGATAAGCTCTGAGGGGATACATCCCACTGAAGGCAAAGTGAAAGCAATCGCCCATGCTCCTGAGCCGGCGAATGTCACTGAGCTGAAAGCTTATCTAGGGCTACTGAACTACTATGGCAAATTTTTAAACAGCCTAGCGTCTGTAGCAGAGCCATTGTACAAGTTACTTCGAAAGGGTAGCGTTGGGTTTGGACGAAGAAATGTAGCGATGCGTTTGAGGCCACGAAACAGCTCCTTATCAGCAGCCGAGCGCTCGCGTACTACGATGCACGCAAACCGCTGGGGTTGCAATGTGATGCATCAGCGTATGGTGTTGGAGCGGTCATTTTTCATGTGTTTCCCAACGGCCAAGGGCGTCCAATTGCATTTGCTTCGCGTACCTTGACACCTGCAGAAAAGAACTATGCGCAGTGTGAAAGAGAGGCTCTAGCTCTTATTTTTGGTTTGCAGAAATTCCACAAGTTCTTGTATGGCAGGAAATTTGACTTGTACACGGACCATCAGCCACTATTGGGAATTTTGGGTCACAACAAAGCCACGCCAGCATTAGCAGCTGCCAGACTACAAAGGTGGTCTTTAATTATGTCTGCTTACCAGTTCACTCTGAAATACCGCAAGGGAACTGAAATTGAGGTGGCTGATGCTCTGTCAAGATTACCTACTTGTGGTTCTGCTAAAGCAGAAACTGCGGAATGTCTGTCTGTTTTCGAATGCACCCCGCTCACAGCGCGGGATGTGTCAAAGGAGGCTGCACGAGACGGCACCCTCAGCAAAGTAATCGAGTATGTTCGGTCGGGTTGGCCAGCAAATGTCGTGGACGAATTGCAACCTTATTACGTCCGTCGCCTGGAACTCTCCGTCGAACAAAATTGTCTCACATGGGGGACGAGAGTAGTTATACCTGAGAATCTGAGGCCCGCAGTCCTGTCCTTGCTTCATGAAGACCACCCTGGCTCTAGTCGAATGAAAATGTTAGCAAGAAGTTTTGTGTGGTGGCCCAACATGGACAAGGCTATTGAGGAGTACATAAGGAAGTGCAGAGTGTGTCAACTCGTACTACCGGCAGCTCAGCCTGTACCTCTCCAGCTGTGGCCGTACCCATCAAGGTGTTGGCAAAGAGTACATGTTGACTATGCGCAACAAGGTAACCACAACTTTCTTGTCTTGGTGGACGCCTACTCTAAATGGGTTGAAGTTTGGCCTATGACGTCAACTACCACCTCTCAGACTATTAGTAAGCTTCGCAGCCTCTTCGCAGCGTATGGTTTTCCAGAGGAGATTGTCAGTGATAACGGCCCACAGTTTGTGTCGCAGGAGTTCGCAGCATTCTTGTCTCGTAACAGTATCAGACATACTAAGACTCCACCATATCACGCAATCTCTAACGGAGCAGCCGAGCGGCTAGTCCAGACAACCAAGAAGGCGCTTTTAAAGCAAGTGTTGTCCCTAGCTGAACACGGAAAGCAACAACCCTTGCAGGAAGGATTAGACAGTTTTTTGATGTCGTACAGGAATACCCCTTATTCTCTAACTGGGAAGACCCCAGCCGAGCTGTTTCTGAGGCGACAGCCGCGAGTTAAATTGTCGTTCCTCAAACCGAGTTTTGTGCAAGACATGACTGATAAGCAACGATGCATTAAGCAGCAAAGAGACAAGGACAGGGGCTGTGAACGTGCTTTCGCCGTGGGGGAAAGGGTGTTTGTGAAGTGCGTGCGTAGTGAGGACACCTCTTGGGACGATGGCACTGTGGTACAAGTTGTGAGCCCAGTGACTTATCTCGTGCGCGTGACGGGTCAAGTTCGATTTGTGCACGCCGATCACCTCCGCCCTTCTTTTGCACGACCAGCCTCGCTATCGCAGCAGGCATCCCTACCAAGTGAGCAGCCTCGGGAGTCGCCAGGGTCGGCAGGGCCCACAGTTGAGATCACGTGCCCTGAGGAGACATCGTCGGCCGGCACCAATGCACCCGCCTCGCCACCTTCTCCGGCAGCCGACTCGACTGTGCCACTCGACGCTTCAGGTGATTCGCGAGAGTCTTCGCTGCCAGCCAACGACGACGCTGTGGTGCCTCCTCGCCGTAGCCAGCGTATGCGCCGGCCCCCGGATTGGTTCAGACCATCAGACTTCAAGAAATGACTTCGTGTTGTCTAAGGGGGGGAGGAGATGTGATAGCGTGAGCACCTAGCGAGCCGCTGACGTGTCATTCCGTGCTGCTGATAAGCTGCGCACGGCACGCTATCGGCGCACTATAAGAACACCATGCTCTTGGCAATAAACGTTCTTTAATTCTGGACCTTCCTCGATGCTGGTCGTAGTTATTTCACCAGCCACAGCTGCAAGATTGCTGTCATGGTGTTTCTTGACAGGCAGAAACGATAGGATAGATCCCTGACAGCAAATGCATGTCTCAGGTGCATTAGAAATGCAAATAGTTGTGTTGCCAGCGGCACTGTTGCATTATAATGAGGCAGGCTCTGTCCAACCGCACCTAAAATGGCAAAAAATGGCCATTGGCAAACCTGAAAAAAATGGGAAAAAAAGACACAAAAATTCAGTGGCATTTCGAAATTCTATTTCGATTTAAGAGCAACCGTGTAGTGAATGAATTTTGGCTCATGCCACGGCAATGTTGTAAGTTGCGAAACTGCAAGGCATAACTACACATTCAATAAATAAAGAAACTGTGTACATACCAGTATAAGATGCAATCTTGGCCTCTGTCATTGCAGCCACATCTCTATCCTTGGCCTTTTGCTGCTTCAGGCTCCTGTTTTTTTTTTTGCTCAGAGCTGACACACACTCCTTTAACCTTGCACATTCACTGCTCAGGTGGTCGCAGCTGACGCAGAATACCTGATCTGTCTGAGTGCCTGAAATTCAACTTAAAAATTTCAGCATGCAAATCCACTCAAAATTTCAGCGATGCCGATGGAAATAGTCAACTTGTGCCAAATACAAAGCTAGAACCTCTAACTGCCTGAACTAATTGAATGAAACGGAAACAATGTGGTTAAATTAGGAATCTAAAAAGACAACGAGGTTTGCATGGAAATTTTCACTGCTGGATATATCAGCCACGTTGGCTCGATGGTTATGGTGCTCAATTGCAGGTTCCGAGAACGCGGGTTCGGTCTCGGCAGCAGCGGAATGCAAGAGGTCCGTGTATTGTGCGATTTCAGTGCACCTTAAAGAACCCCAGGCGATCGAAATTTATCCACAGCCCTCCACTGCAGCTTCTCCCTTACACCTCAAACCATCACTACTACGCCGCCGCGGTGGCTGAGTGGTTATGGCGCTCGGCTGCTGGCCCGAAAGATGCGGGTTCGATCCCGGCGGCGGCGGTCGAATTTCGATGGAGGCGAAATTCTAGAGGCCCGTGTACTGTGCGATGTCAGTACGCGTTAAAGAACCCCAGGTGGTCGAAATTTCCGAAGCCCTTCACTACGGCGTCCCTCATAGTCTCGGTCACTTTGGGACGCTAAACCCCATAAACTAAACTAAACCATCACTGCTGGAAACGAAGTGCACGGGTGCTTGCCTGCATCGGTCAGCCTTCTTACAGCAGGAGAATCGGCTTCAAAATCGGTGGACATGACGTCTTGTTCCTCTGTATCAAATTCTGCCAGCTGTGCAGTGCTGGCGTTGATTGAGCTGTCCGCTGATAGCCCCGTAGCATCCTGTGTTGCGGCGGTTGTGGTTCCTGCAGCTGCTGGCAGTGGCGGTAGCCCTGCATCTTGACTCCGCACGGCAGCAACGTGCGCGTAACGCTGATGACTGAAGAAAAATATATTTAAGCACTTATATACATATAACTCCTAAATAAACTTTGTACCGACGAAGGCATTTTTGCAAACCTTTTAAGGACGCGGTAGGACCGAGCGCTGCTTGCGTCGTCATAAGAGAACAACTGAGGCACGTAGTCCGCGTCATTCGGATCAGAACTTGGTGCTCCTAAAGTAAAAGTACCAGAACCTATGTAATCACACTGCACACTTTTCACAAAGAAACATGCACTCAACCTCTAACGAAATGCTCAGAGCAAATTCTGGAGTTGTCAGTAGGCATCCACAGGTCGCCGTCAGCAGTCTGCCAGTGGAGCGCTACGGCCCACCGTTTTCTCCGCTCCGCGTTCCATGGTATTCGGAACATCTTGTATCCAGTCTTTGTCGAGTTGTGTTGTGTTGGGTTTAATGGCACATAAGCAGCTAAGGCTATCATGCGCCAAGCTCAAGGTATATGAACCCTTTTCTGTACGTGGGAGGAAACATGGTTGTGTAGAGGACTTAAATTGCTATTTCGCTCTGGTAGTAAATAAGAGAAAGAAATTTTATAAATGGCTAAAAATAAACGCTTGCAAGAAGGTCAGATAACCTCACTAGCCATCCTTGGCTGGGCAAGGATCCTGAGCCTCCAAACCATTCAAATAACCACCTCAGCCCTCTTCTCATGGAATGAGAAAATGGCTGAAATGCATCATATTATAAAGCAAAGCTGTGGATCAAAGTTTACAGATCCTGAAGAACACCTGCTTCTTTTAAAAAGCTAAAAACGGGAGATATGTTAACAATGGCATTTTCGCCTAAAAGCAGCGCTGGGTGTAAAGGAATGTATTCATTATAAAACTCCGTAAAGTGCTTATTTCTTAGTTTTTCGAGTTTTGCACAAGAGAATAAAATATGGTTTACTGTTAGTTCGTCTCCACGTCTTTCACAACGAGGTTTGTCTTGTTTCGTTAGTAAGAAATTGTGTGTAATGTGTGTATGTCCAATGCGAAGACGACATAAAATTACTTCAATAAATCGTTCCTGGTGCCTACAGGTCTTCCATTCACCCAGGACAGGTTTTACAAAGTGCAGCTTGTTGTTAACCTCGTTGTCCCAAGAAGGCTGCCATTTTTCTCTCAATTTATTCTGGACTAACTTGATGCAGTCCTTATGCGGTATGTTTACTGGTTTTATTTTTGCGTTAAGGGCAAGTGGGGCGCTTGCATCAGCCCTCTCATTTCCGCTGATGCCCACGTGACTGGGAACCCAGCAAAACTTTATTGTATGTCCTTGTGAATCAGCTCGTATTACATTATGTATTTGTTTCCTATTAAGGGTTCGGTTGCTTTTTTGGGATTTATTGCTCTAATTACGCTGAGGGAGTCACTGTAGATAACACTGTTCTGTATGTTTTTCTTCAATATTTGTTCTACAGCTAGAGCAATGGCGTAGCATTCTGCTGTAAAGATTGAAGCGCACTGAGGCAGCCTGACTACTTTTTCCCATTTCCCTTGCACTATCGCGCTCCCTACATAGAGTGCTGTCTTAGATCCATCTGTGTAAAAATCTGTGCAATTCTTGTATTTTTCACTTACTCCAAGAAACTCTTGCTGTATATATTCCAGTGGGGTATGTCTTTTTTTAATGTGTGTCAGTGCGAAATCGCATACACCAGGAAACAAGTACCAAGGTGGCAACCTATCGGGTCTCTGGGCAACATCAGGAAGTGCATCTAGTATGTTTATTTCTTGGCATATTTCTTCAAAGCGGAGGAGCAATGGTTTTACAGCTTGAGGTTTGTTGGTGAACAGTGTTCTGGATGGGCATTTTGTAACTATGGTGTAACAAAGATGTTTCGGTAGCGACCTTATTTTCAGTACGTATGCACAGGTAAGCGTTATTCTCCTGTTGGTGAGGGTCGGTTCATTTGCTTCTACGTGAAGGCTATTTATGGGTGATGTTCGGTAAGCACCAGTTGAAAGGCGCAACCCGAGGTTTTGTACTGGATCTAGCTTTTTAAGGTATGATGGCCTCGCAGACCCATACACTATGGATCCATAGTCTAACGAAGAGCGTACTAGAGAGCGATAGATGTGCAATAGGCACCTCCTATCGAATCCCCAACGCTTCCGTGAGAGTACTTTGAGTATATTCAGGGATTGGGTGGCTTTCTTTTTTAGGGTGTTTATATGTGGTAGAAACGTTAGCTTTTTGTCAAAAGTTAAGCCTAAAAGTTTGTGTTCTTGTTTTACTGGAAGTGTGGTGTCGTTCAAGTGGAGGGTGGGATCAATCTGCAGTCCTCTCTGCAGCGAGAAAAGAACCGCAACAGTTTTCTGTGGAGAAAACCTAAATCCATTTCTGTCTGCCCAAAGTGCTAATTTGTTTATTGTGAGTTGTAGTTGTCTCTCACAAGTTGTCAGGCTAGAAGATGTGCATGCGATTTGAAGGTCATCAACGTAGACCGAGTACATAATGGAATGTGGAATTATGCTGGTTAAAGAATTCATTTTTACTATGAACAATGTAGTAGTTAAAATGCATCCCTGAGGAACGCCGTTTTCCTGAGCAAAATTATTTGAGAGGGTTGCGCCGAGACGAACTTGGAAAGAACGGTTGGATAAAAAGTCGCTCAAATATTTCAGCATCCTCCCGCGGATACCAAGCTCTGTCAGGTCGCGAAGAATCCCGAACCTCCAGGTCGTGTCATATGCCTTCTCCATATCGAAAAAAACTGAAAGGCAGTGTTGCCTGTGTATAAAGGCCTCTCGGATTGTGTTTTCCAGGCGGACTAAATGGTCGACAGTGGAACATGTTTTTTTTAAACCACATTGGTGGACATCAATAAGGTCTCGGGATTCTAGAATAAACATTAATCTAATATTTATAACACTCTAAAAAGATTTGGCAAGACAGCTTGTAAGGGTTATAGGCCTGTAACTGTTAGGGGAGGTTGGTGGCTTTCCTGGTTTTAGGAATGGAACAATAATGGCTTTTTTCCAAGCAGCTGGTATTTTCCCTACTACCCATATTTTGTTAAAAAGTTTTAACAGAACTTCTACAGATTGCTAAGATAGATGGACCATACTCTCTGTCTTTCTTGAAGTGTAATCAAATTATTGTAAGGCTCGTTTGTGCTGCCTGCCGTAGGGAGCCTTTGTTTTTCGGTTGTGTTTTTGTATTTTAAGAACGACTGTGTATAGTGGGAAGAACTAGAAACTATAAAAAAATGTTGCCCCAAAATGTCTGCTTGTTCTTTAATACTTGTCTGAATACCAGGATCCGTCAGCAGAGGAAGGGTGAATGGGGAATAGCTGCCATTTACTTTTCTGACCTGCTCCCACAGTTTTTTTTGTTACCGAGCTGTTTATTGACGACACATAATTTTGCCAAGACATTTTTTCCGCGTTCCGCCGTATATATCGGGCTTTAGCTTTTGCCTTTTTGAAAGTTATTAGATTTTCGTAAGTAGGATACTTACGAAATACAACCGAGGCCTTATTTTGTTGTTTTTTGGCTTCCCAAAATTCTCGCGTCCACCATTCCTTGTGGTTCTGGCGCACCACGCCTGTGGACAGGGGAATAGCTAGCCGTGCAGCATCGATGATACACTTTGTGAGAATTTCATTGATTTCATCAATGCTAATTGTTTCTGAGTAAATGTCTTCTAATCTGGCATTTTCTCTGAACAACGCCCAATCAGCTAAATGTAGCTTCCATCACCGTGGTTTGGTTGGGATGACTGCAGGTGAGGATGATAGGCTTATAAAAACTGGTAGGTGATCACTCCCAAACGGGTTGTCTAAAACGTCCCACTTAAAATCGCTAAAAACAGAAGGTGAACAAAAAGACAGGTCTAAACTGCTCATTTTCCCAGACGTTGGGGAACAGTACGTGGCCTTTTTCGTATTTAAAAGACATACATTATTCGTCAGGATAAAATCTTCGATTATTTGACCTCTAGCGTCACAGCGTTCGCTTCCCCACAGTGAGGAGTAAGCATTAAAATCCCCAAGCAACAGATATGGCTCCGGAAGTTCTCTGATCAGTTGCTGTAGATCATGGAGTGTTAACGTAAAATGTGGAGGAATGTATACGGAACAGATTGTTAGTGTTTTGTAGCTTACGATACTGACTGCAACCGCCTCAAGTTTTGTTTTGAGTTTAATTTCTTGGGCAGGGACACCGCTTTGAACGACTATCGCGACGCCTCCCGATAGCCGATTTGCCTGCTCTCGATCGCGTCTGAAAGTTTTATAAAGTTTCAGGATATGTACATGTTGTGGACCAAGATTGGTCTCCTGAAGACATAAAGCTGTGGGTAACATTGACCCTAAAATATGTGTAATGTCGCTGTAATTCCGCATAACTCCTCTACAATTCCAATGGATTAAAAAGGCCATGTTTATGTTTTTGAGAGGAAATGAAAGGGGATTTACTTAGGTAGTGGGCCCGTTATTAGGGGCCTGTCATTTTTCCGCTCAAGAGAGCTGTTCCGCCTCTGTAGTGGAGGCGGAGTGGGTGCTGTATCTATCACCTCAACCGAGTTGCTGGAGGACCGCGGAGGGGACGCGCTTGTGTTAGTTTCAGGCCTCTCCCGACGGGGGGACGTCCCGCGGGATGCCGACCCATGAACCGGCGCTCCCTGCTTTGAGGGTGGCAGAGCAGCCTTCACTGTCCCTGCCTGGGGCGTGGATGGCCCTGCCACTGGCTCTGTGAAAGCAGCCTCGGCAGGTGCCGTAGTGCTGTGTGGTGCTACGCCCCCGCGCACCACATCAGCGAAGTTGGGTTTTGCTGTGAAAGAGATTGTGTTCGTAAGCGCGAAACGCCTCCTTGCTTCTTTGAATGAAATGTTTTTTTTTGTCTTTATGGTAATTATTTCCTTTTCTTTTTTCCAGGACGGACATGCCCTGGAGTACGCTGCATGGTCTCCTTCGCAGTTTGCGCAGCGCAGTGCTGCGTCACATTCCTCAGAATGCTGGTCTTTCGAAGCGCATTTCGCGCAGGTTTTGCGGCCGCGGCAACTTTGTGAGCCGTGGCCAAACTTTTGACAGTTGAAACATCGGCGGGGATTGGGTATATAATGTCTTACGTTGACTTTCAAGTATCCAACTTCGATCGTTTCGGGTAAGGTACTGGTGTTAAATGTGAGGACCATGTGTTTGGTATCTATTTCTTTGTTATCCCTGCGGATCTTGATTCGGTGAACGTCGATTACATTCTGGTCGGTAAGACCTTCAAGCATTTCAGCTTCTGTGATATGGATAAAGTCTGATTCAGAGATTACACCTCGGACTGTGTTTAGAGATCGGTGGGGGGTTACAGAGACAGAGATGTCCCCTATAGACGCAATGTTTGAGAGTTTGGAACACTGGATGCTGTCGCGCAGCTCAAGAAGTAAGTCGCCGCTGGACATTTTTGAGACCTTGTAGCCAGGGCCCAAGGTATCGGTTAAGCATTTTGACACAAGGAATGGGGATATTATTCTTGCCTGTATTCCGTCACCTTCACTGTGGATTACGTGGAACTTTGAAAATGTTTGTCTCTTTTTTGAGAAAAAATCAGCTGCTTCGTTCCGCCCTCTTTTTAGAGAGCGATCAGGTTTGGATAAGGGTGGAGCCCTGAAAAAGCTTCGTTTTTCGGTCATGGTGCCAGTCACCCACCACGAAGTCCAACAAGGGGACGGGACAGGAACTTGAAAGCAAGTCCTGCCCACGCCAGCTGTAGACCTCAACTATAACCAAATATGACTCAACTCAGGGTAGTTGGTCACACAAGGTTAACCCTCGCCGCCAGGAAAACAGGAAAAACCAAGAAGTGAGTAGGATATAGGAGAGTTGTGAGACAGAGATAGGAAAGTGAAAGATGGAGAGGAGGATAGGAAGTGGCGACTGCCGATTCCCCCCGGTCGGGTCAGGCCGGAGGTGCCGTCTGCAGGAAGCTCGGGCCAAAGTGGTGTGTTGCCTCCGCCGAGGGGCCTTAAGGGTCCAAACGCTCGGCATTGGCTCAACCACCAGGATCCCCTTTTCCCCGGACACGGCGATGCCACGCACGGCGAGGCGTGGGTGCTTGGGTCCGTGGTGATGCACAGTTCACCATCATCCCTTTGCGGGGATGTCCCTGCGGATGCTCGGGAGCCCGCGGTGTCGCCACTCACCGTCGCGACGCCTGCAAGCTGCAGGCGCCCCCCGCGGGGATTGTGTGTGACGCGTTCTCTCTTGCACTCAAGCGTGTCTTCGTAACCTCTCTCATACGTGCTTGTCTCCGCGCTTGCACATGCTTGCAGCTTGCATTCGTTATCTTCCTGTGCAATAGTTTTTGTGCACCTGGCTGGCCCATTGCACACATAAAATGACTGTAAATGTATAGAATGTCGCTTTACATTTAATGTCGAGTGAATGCATAGTTGTTCCCTAGGCAGCAATGTAAACAAAAGTAGCGTTGCAGTGGTCACCGTCATGGCCACATTCCTAGGGAAATTCCATACTGAAGGAGAGCAAAAAGTTGGGCTGGTTGGTATAGATTCATAATGGACTCTATTCCAACATGCCCAACCTTTTGTTGTACTTTCCTGTAGGATTACCTTAAGGCATTCATTTAGAGAATACATGGAGTGTTTTTTGCTAACAAGCAGCAAAAAAAGTGAGAAGCAGGTGTCATAATCAGCAGTGAGCAGTCTTAAGGCACAGCTGCGAGGGCGGAGCTAAGTGGAGAAAGCGACGGCTTTTGGTCAGTATGAACAATGAGGCAACGTGTCGTCGTAATATGACCAGAGGATCCGCCGACTGACGTGCTGTCGGCTACGGGCCACCGACACAGACGTCTGCCGAGAATCAGCGTAGTGTGGCAAAGCTAATAAAATGCAGAAACCGCATTGGCATATGCAGCATGCCAAAACTGAGATCAGACCAAGTGAGCCGCTTGGCTTCCGGACTCACTGTTGCCCGTCGCCTGCTTGGCTTTGCTCAACATTATCGCAGTACCGGGCAGCATTTCGAAAAACACTGGTATGCACAGCTTGTGTGTGAGAGCAAATGAGGCAGCGGTCTCTGTGTCACTACTTTTGGAGCTCACGTGACTACGGCTCCTGCTTTTCCTCGGGACTGACGTCATACACACCCTGGCGCTAAGAAACTGAAACGGAAATCACTCAGCATAAATGATGCGATAATAAATTATTTATTGCACGTATACGAATCGCAGTGCAAGTATCACGCACCCTGGGGCAATACGCAATGTTTCTCCACCCCTTTAAGGTTTTGGGTTTACCATATGGAGCTTGTGACCTCCTCTGTACCAGCGTCAGAAGACGCAAAAGAAAATTCGGCAGTGTTGTGGGTTGGCCAAGCTTACCTGCCAAAGACTTGAAACCTGATAATTTGATTCTCTAAATTAGTACTGGTCTGACACAGTGGAACCCTTTCGGTGTTTCAACTTCATTCATTCTCGAGTTCTGCCTTGTACACACTCCTTTTTGTGTGTGTTTTCTCCGGCACATGTTGAACAATGTTGCTTTTATCCTTTTTTGAGGATCTTTCTAATGTCCATACGCAAAGCCACTCCTTGCATGCATTCAGTTTGTGGTTTTCTCTTAGTGGTTTATTAGTTGCATTTCACTGTTCTGAGCTTGCGTACTTTTGTTTTCATGGCATCCAACCCTGCATACGACTGACCCTAGTGGAGGGACTGCAGCAGCCGACCTTGCATGACGCGGGATTCTCTGGTTCAAGGCACCTAATTCCCCGTTCCAGGCTACTGGCTCAAGAACGTGCTCACAAGTCTGCACCTTGGCCTACTAGCAGAGTGGCAATAGACCCACGCCAGCGAGAACTTCCGTGCCAAATAAAATATTCCTACCGACCTGCCTTGTCAGCAATTAAAGAAGTGTATGAATAGATTAGTAACAACTTCTTCAGCCCTATAGAAAAACCTTTTTAAGACCATACCCAGCCACCACATTGTTTCCCCTGAGTAACCTGATTATCTTGAGATAAGTGTTTTCCATGTGTCACACCACAGTCAGAAGGTTTGCTGCAGAACCGCATATTGCCTTCCTTTTTATGCCATTGCAGCAGAAAAGGCTCCACAAAGCTAATGAGGAAAAAAAGATTTCGCCAACACGCTGCTTTGATACAACTATTAAAAGGGTACTGAAAACCAAAAAAATGCAAACCAGGTAATGAACAGGATGTTTGTGGGCACCGCACGTGTCCACTGTTAATGCATAGGAGAGGCTAATTTTGAGTTTTTAACAGGTGGGTAGCGGCTTTTCTAATTGCAATATCCCTGGGTGTGGGATGCTTGTACTGATACTGCCACTTCATTCAGCACTTGAGCTGACAGCTGTTGCTGAATATTGTAATCGGGGCAATTTTAATTGAATGGTCTTTGTAGGCACTTGAAAAAGGCAAGGCAATCGTCCTGGCACTACTGGGATTCCAACCCACTGCCAATGAGGCAAATTCTGTAGCACTGGGCTCTTGCTAGCAGTTTGTGAAACTGGCATCACCCGTAACCACCGTAAAAGAGCATAAGAAAACGATGTCTTCTACAGTAATTCATGCCCTGCAACAGGACATCGAACCCATCACATGGCCAGTTTATCCACACCCTTGAGATTGAAGACATCTGACAATTTCGATATGGTAGCTTCAGCCTGTTGCACTGGCAAACTACATTTCTCTTGAAAGCACTTTTTGAGCAGGAATTACTTTCAACCCCGTTTTCATGATGTATACTTCGGGTACACAAGCTAACAGTTTCTGATCCATCATTCCTCAAGTAGAACAGTGGCCTGAGCTAGGTGGCTGATTGAATTCGCATCACTTGTTAATGTCAGATTAATTTTTTCTTGTTCTAAAGTTTATCAGCAACTAAGAGCCGTTACTGACAGAGAGGTATGTAAGGTGTGTACTGTACACACGCAGGGAAATCGGTTAATGCAAACCTGTGGTATTTATAGACTGGTACCTTGTCCCGTCAACATCACATATTTTCAGCGCCACAAAGCTGCCAGTAATATAAGTGTATGCAATGGCCATACAGCTTACCTGTCCTGACCGATAAAGCATGGCACTGCAGCCATCGTACAGAAGTACTCGTCTAATACCCCTGTCACACGGTGAATTCAAAGGTCTTCGGGAGGATAGTCTATGAAAGGCTATTACATGCAGCATGTGCACGTTGCCTGGCGTGGGTTGTTGTTGCTTTACTGCAGTTTCTTTCCTTGTGCTCCTGTCACGACCTGGGACCAGTTTATTTTAGAACATGCGGGGCCGATCGAGTGGAATCAATGAGGTGCCTCTATTAATGCTGTCAGCCCCGATGAGCGGTCGCATAAGGATCAAAAGACCCGTGAATGCATCAGCCCATATGGCCGGGCTCTTGTGAAACTCATTGGGCCCCGTATCGTAAAGAAGGACATTCAATTTTGTAAGGCGATACCTCCGGATCACAGCCTGGCGCAAGTTATTAGGTAAGAAGAAAAATATCTTCACTGCTAATTAAGTGTGCGCCCATATTCTTTAATGTTGGTTAACTTTTTTATTTTGCTCTTTAAACAAAAAGTTGTCATGCCTGATGCAGCAATTTGTGAAGAGTACAGAATAACTAGGAGCGCGAGGAATGTTAAAAATTTGCCTCATTTTTATGGTATCTAACGAGTTGATTCTTAAATTTCAAATGGATTACAGTTGGAGTTACAGTTGAAACCCGCTATAATAAACTATAAATAAAGTAGTGAATCGGCTCTACATTTTTTTTGTTTATAGAAAAGGCATCTTTAATGAGCTAAAAAGCGTCGGCTCATGATAGCAGAACAATGCCGCTGTGGCAGGCAGTCTGGGACATCTTGGAGCCAAAAATCAGTAACGGTGCAATCACAAGGCCGGCAGCAGGAACCAAATGGACTAAGCATTTATAAGTAAGACGGCGCTTTTTAAGATGGCTTAACAACAAGGCTTTGTGATGCAAGGGGAAGCAACCTTTTTGAAGGCTTTGGCCACAACCTTTTTCTCTGCATTATGTTCATGGTGTACTTTCTCAACACTGAGACGAAATCAAAAATGTGATGTCATTAGGACATAATGGGATAAGATAAGGTTGTGAGCTATATTTAAGTGTTCCTTTTCAAACCTACACTCTATGTTTAGTTTGCAGGTATTAATTACTTGATATTATCCTCACATGCATGCTATCAGCAAAAAATGATATTGTAACAATATTTGCTGGTTCGAGCAACTTTACCATAGATCGGTTTTACTGTATTTCAGTTTGTGAAATAGATTTTTGAACTGGAGGATACTGAGGAATAGTGCACATTTAGCATCTGCTTTGGAACCGAAACTGTGCAAAATGTTTACTACTTGGTATTGTACTTGCACAGCTAGAATATTTTGCCTTTGGCTCCTCTTTCTTTTCCCCTTTTTTCATATTTCTGGCAGTTGCAGATACTCTCCGCTCTTCAGCATTCAATTCCTTGGCTGGCAAATCAACAACATGTACCGTTATCTCAGAGCTTTGCCGGGCCATTTGGGAAGTTCTCGGTCCTGTGTACGTTATCACACCATGAACTCCAGGTGAATGCTTAAGGGTAATTCCTTGCTCTCTGTGCTTTGTACCCATTTGATATTGCCTGAACCGTTCACAGTATTGATAAAACAGTATTGATAAACACTGAAGCCTTCCTGCCAGTGCAGTGAATAAAGAAATGAACATTTATTTCTTTACACAAAATGCCCCTAAAGACCCTCACGAATGAGGGTATTGCATAGGGAGGGTACAGGTGATAGAGCACAATACCAAACAATGAGACCACAAAAAAAAACTATTTTCTTTATTATATCAAAGTGGCATCATGTGGCATTGGAATAAAAATGCTAACTGATTATAATTCACCATTAAAGGTGTAAAGGTAAAAAAACAAAAGCATTACCAGAGTAGCAGACAGTGAAAAAATAAATACCAGCTAATAAAAATTTTCCGCGTGTGTTCTTTTCCTTGTAATGATGCGTAAGGCATCAGTTTACATGGATCACCATGTGGTATTCCCCTAGGATCGCTAATAAATTGATAATAGAATTTCTTTCTCGTGCTGTTTGGGTTTTCAATAGCCGAACAATGACTGACATTACCGTGTGCTTATAGGTAACGTGTGGCATGAAAAAAAGATATAATCACTGCTTCTTCATTTTAGTTCATTACAATGCTAAAGCCAGCCTGCCTGAAGAGCCGGAACAGCTATAAATGTAGAAGCAGTGAATACATTGCAGTTTTTTATGCACACTTTGATATAACAGATAAAACACCACATGCTAATTCATGCATGGCAGTGTCTTCCGTATCCTTGTAGAGAAGAAAACAGTCCACCAAACTTTGGCGTATACACCCCTTTAATACCAATAGAAGCATTGAAATGAAACAACAGGAAACATCATTAACAGATATACAATGCAAAATGAACACAATGCACTGATGTTGAACAAAGTAGGCAAGAAGTTAAGCACTGCTATGGCAGACATGAGA
Source organism: Amblyomma americanum (assembly GCF_052857255.1). Classification (NCBI taxonomy): domain Eukaryota; kingdom Metazoa; phylum Arthropoda; class Arachnida; order Ixodida; family Ixodidae; genus Amblyomma; species Amblyomma americanum. The sequence continues at coordinate 106,263,163 of NC_135504.1, read as the reverse complement.
GCGTAAAATTTAACAGGAACAGTGGCAGCTGCAACCCGTGAAGGAAAGCGTGCATGTTATGGATGATGCGCGTAGCTGAATGTACGACATATAATCGAATATTCTAAAAAAAAGGATGGTATGATGAACTTTCCCATATACTGGCTGCTCCGTCGTGCAGGTCAGCCCCCAACAACGGGAAACGAGAAAAATAGTCGACCAATGGGAACTCCTAGCCACAAATACCCTAAAGCAATCGGCAAGGCATATCACAGATTGAAGCAGCAGCGGAGCAGGCAGAAACTCCTCGTCAAAGACTGATTCGGTTTCGCAGTTTTGCAATGTTACGTTGCCAACCTGAGTATCATAGAAGCCAAATCCCAATCCATTCAAAGTCAAAACTACAGTCAAAGCATCGTTCTTTGTGTTCATTAGGATCCCGTGCTTGTCACAACATGTTCGTTCACAGTTAGGTTGTTTCGACTGCTTACTGCACACTACACGATGTTAACACGTGCTAATTGTGACGCTCGTTTTATGAGGAAAGCAAAGCAATCCTGATAACTGAAGAGCTCAAAACTTCTGAGGCTGCTAGACGACTAGGTGTGAACGCGTCAACCATCCGCTGGTGGCAGCTGCAGTGGGAGGTGCTTTTAATGTGAGCTTGACCACAAAGGCTTCCATGGCCTCGCCGTGGCCGTCATGTCGAAGTGGAGGAAAAGGTGGCGGACTTTGTAATTGAGCAGCACAACCGCCTCATGGTGGTCTGTGTCGAGCTGATCTGCTGGAAGGCTAGAGATGTTGCTCGGCAGATGGGAATCCTTGGAAAACATTAACATTAAAGAGTCTCGTCAGTGGGCCAAAAATTTCATGAAAAGGAACGGCTTCTCACTGCAATGAAGAACTTCGATACGACAGAAGCTGCCTGGAGACTTCAAAGCAAAGCTGCTGAAATGTCAGCGCTACATCATCAGCCTCATCATTCATCAAATATGCCATTGGGGCATATTTGGAAATGTTGACCAAACTGCAGTGTATCTGGACATGCCGATGGCCGCGACTGCGCACAGAGTAGGTGCCCCAGAAGTCCGCATTAGGACCACTTGGAACGAAAAAACCAGATTGACGGTGATGCTGGCGTGCCTAGCAGAAGGCCACAAGCTGCCGCAGTACATAATTTTCGCCACAAAGCAGTACCGAAAGAGATGTTCCTGAAAACTGTGATCATCCGCTGCCAGAACGGTGCTTGGCTGGATTAAAACCGTGTGGGGCCGTCGACCAGGCGCTCTCACAAAGTCATGACTCACAGAGATGCCATGGTTGCCAAGCATGTGCGAAATGCTCCTCACAAGAGCACATGTCCAAGAACCGTTAAGCAGCACCATGCTGTGCTAACTGTGAAGGAGATCACCCTGCCTATTCAAGGTCATATCCAGCATAAAGAACTGAAAAAGTTAGTTAGTTATATTGATCTTAATGGCGCAAAAGCAGCTATGGCTATGATGCGCCAAACACAAGGTTAGGTTTTTGTTAAATGTTACACTTTTTATACCTAGAGTTTGTTTAAAACATTGGCTTCATTAAGAAACTTAAAAATACTTGAAAGATCAACCAGTGCTTGATCACCTAAAAGCAACTTGGGGTGCAATGGGATGAATTCATTGTAGAGTGTTGTAAAATATTTTTTTCTCAGTTGTTCCAGTTTTGTACATGAAATTAAAATGTGGTTTACAGTGAGTACATCGCTGCACATTTCGCAGAGAGGTTTGTCTTGTTTTGTCAGTAAGAAGTTGTGTGTAAGGTGTGTGTGCCCAATGCGTAGCCGACATAAAATAACTTCGGTGAAACGTTCTTGATGTCTACATGATTTCCATTCTCCTAAAACGGGTTTTATAAAATGCAGTTTGTTGTTTGCCTGTTCTTCCCATGCAGCCTGCCACTTAATTCTGAGTTTACTGTGCACTTATTTCAAAAAATCCCTGTGTGGTATGTTATCTTGTTTTATTTGATCAATTCGAGCTTGTGCTGCGCATGCATCTGCTCTCTCATTACCGACAATTCCAACATGGCTGGGCAGCCAGCAGAATATAATGTTATGTTTTTGTTTTTTTATTTTAATTATGTTATGTATGATGTTTCCTATAATGGGTTCAGCAGCGTTTCTACAGTGCAGCGCTTTGAGCATACTCAGTGAATCGGTGTAAATGACGCTATTTTTAATGTTTTCTTTTACTATTTGGTCTACGGCTACAAAGACTGCATAACTCTCGGCAGTAAAAACCGATGCATACTGTGGCAGTCGTATCATTTTTTCATTTTTTCCTTGAATTACTGCACTTCCAACATGGCTTTCTGTTTTTGATCCATCAGTGTAAAATTCAGTGAAGGTGTCATATTTTTCTTGCAGTTCAAAGAATTCTTGTAGTATGAGCTGATGTGGCATTTCCTTTTTATGTAAGTGTGTCAGTGTGAAGTCGCACACTGAAGGCAGGCTGTACCATGGTGGTAAATTTTCATATTTTTGTGTAATATTCGGCAGGGCATCCAGTACTCCTAACTCTTCACATTTATCTTCAAAGCGCATTATTAGTGGCCGGATGGATTGTGGTTTATTGTTGAATAATCTTTTGGATGGGCACTTGGTAACAATGGGATGGCAGAGATGTTTAGGAAGAGAACGGGTTTTTAGGACGTATGCGCATGTCAGTGTGACTCTTCTATCCTCTAGTGCAGGCTCATTAGCTTCAATGCAAAGACTGTTTACCGGGGATGTTCTATATGCTCCAGTTGATAGTCGCAGACCAAGATTATGAACAGGGTCCAGTCGTTTCAAGTAGGATGCTCTTGCTGAACCGTATACTATGCACCCTTAGTGCAGCTTGGAGCGTACCAGAGAGCGATAGATGTGTAATAGGCATGTTCTATCGGACCCCCACCGTTTTCGCGAGAGCACCTTTAATACATTGAGGGCTTGGGATGCTTTCTTTTTAAGGTTGTTAATGTGTGGGAGAAATGTGAGTTTCTTGTCAAAAGTGAGTCCTAAAAATTTATGTTCTGGTTTAATTGGTAGTGTGGCTTGATTCAACTATAGGTTGGGAATGAATTGTAGGCCTCGTCGCAATGAGAACAGAACAGCTACTGTTTTTTGAGGAGAGAACTTGAACCCATTTATCTCTGCCCAAGCAGCCAGTTTATTTAGTGTGATTTGTATTTGTCTCTCGCAGGACGATATGCGGGAGGAAGTGCATGCTATCTGTAGGTCATCCACATAAACCGAATACATTATGGACTTGGGTATTACTTTGGCTAACGAATTCATTTTTACTACGAAGAGTGTCGTGCTTAGAATGCAACCTTGGGGTACGCCATTCTCTTGGGTGAAAGTCATGGAGAGAGTTGTTCCTAGGCGGACCCTAAATGTGCGGTTAGCCAGGAAGTCGTTAAAGCAGTTCAGCATCCTGCCTCGGATACCTAGCTCTGCTAGGTCGCGGAGGATGCCGAACTTCCACGTGGTATCGTATGCCTGCTCCATGTCGAAGAAGACCCCGATACACTGCTGCTTGTGGATGAACGCCTCCCGTATGGTGTTCTCTAGGCGGACAAGGTGATCGGTGGTTGAGCATGCTTTTCTGAATCCACATTGATGAACATCTAATAGTTGCCGAGATTCGAGTACAAAGGTGAGTCTAATGTTTATTACACTTTCAAAAGATTTAGCAATGCAGCTGGTGAGGACTATTGGTCTGTAATTGTCAGGACTTGTTGGTGGTTTTCCGTGTTTCAGAAAAGGTACTATTACTGCTTGCTTCCACTCCTCATGTATTCTGCCAGTCATCCATATTTTATTGAAGAATTTTAACAGTGCCTGTACAGCATTATCAGAGAGATGGGCAAGCATATTGTAATGCACATTGTCTGGGCCTGGTGCTGTCTTTTTACCGGAAGATAATACCCTATTTAATTCCTGTAGCGTAATGGGCTGGTTGTAGTCTTCCTGCATGCCTGTTCCGAATGGAAGTTTTTGTTTTTCAGCTATAGCTTTGTGTTTCTGGAATGTGTTTGTGTAGTGGGATGACCTTGAGACTTCAGCAAAGTGCTCGCCCAATAAATTGGCCTGTTCTTCCAACGATGTTTGTGTACCGGGTGTTGTCAAAAGTGGAAGTGTGAAGGAAGTACGGTCACCAGTGAATTTACGAACTTTGTCCCACATTTTCTTTGATGGTATTGGTTTCGGTTTATGGGGGTTTAACGTCCCAAAGCGACCCAGGCTATGAGAGACGCCGTAGTGAAGGGCTCCGGAAATTTCGACCACCTAGGGTTCTTTAACGTGCACTGACATCGCACAGTACACGGGCATCTAGAATTTCGCCTCCATCGAAATTCGACCGCCGCGGCCGGGATCAAACCCGCGTCTTTCGGGCCGGCAGCCGAGCGCCGTAACCACTCAGCCACCGCGGCGGCTCTTTGATGGTATTGAACTATTTATAGAGGACACATATTTCTGCCAGGAGGTTTTCTCAGCATTCCTGCGCACGTACCGCGCTCTCGCCTTGGCCCTCTTAAAAGTGAGTAAGTTCTCTGCAGTGGGGTACCGACGCAGGGTGCCCCATGCTTTATTTTGCTGTTTTTTGCAACTGTACATTCTTGTGTCCACCATACTTTGTGTTTCTTCTGTACGAGTCCTGTTGTTTGTGGTATAGCGAGTGTTGCAGCAGATATTATGCATTTAGTAAACCTGTCATTAATTTCATCTATGCTGAGGTCTTCAGAAAATTCTTTATCTAGAGTGGCACTTTCTGTAAAAAGTGACCAGTCGGCGAGGTGAAATTTCCAGCGCCGTGGTCTTGTGGGGATGACTGGAGTGGAAGACGAGAGTCTGATGACAGTGGGTAGGTGATCACTTCCCAGAGGATCATTTAAAACATCCCATTTAAAATCGTTAAAAAGCGATGGTGATGCGAAAGCTAAATCGAGAAAGCTCATTTTTGCCGAGCTTGGGCAACAATGAGGTGCTTTTCCTGTATTTAAAAGACAGATGTTATTTGAGAGGATAAAATCTTCGATTGTTTGCCCCCTAGAGTCGCAGCGCTCGCTTCCCCAAAAAGGGGAGTGAGCGTTAAAATCCCCAACTACCAGATATGGCTCTGGAAGTTCATCTATCAATTCTTCTAGCTCATGGACTGTTAATGTAAAATGTGGAGGAATGTATACGGAACAGATTGTTAGTGTTTTATAGCTGACGATGCTGACTGCAACCGCCTCAAGGTTTGTATTGAGCATGATTTCTCGAGCAGGGACGCCGCTTTGGACGACAATTGCGACACCTCCTGAGAGTCGATTTGCCTGCTCGCGATCGCGTCTAAAAGTTTGATAATGTTTCAGGATATGCACATGTTGTGGACCAAGATTGGTCTCCTGAAGACATAAAACTATGGGTAACATTGACTCTAAAATATGTGTTATGTCACTATAATTCCACATAAGTCCTCTGCAATTCCATTGAATTAAAAAAGCCATGCATCCCCAGGATTCTGGACCATGCGCCTCGAAAAACCGGCCGCGCCATCTCGCGACAGCCGGCGGCGCGGCGACGCGTAACTCAATGGCGACGAAAAATAAAAATTGATATTTCGTCGCGCATAACAGTTAGAAATTAGCTCTCTCGCCTAGATGTTAAATGCATCCTAAAGTTTCATTTAGTCGAGTTTCATCGATGTAGCTTACATATTGCGTTTGCCATGAGCAATGATCTATGACAGCATGGAGCCTATGGCGAGGTCCTGAAAAATACCCCACTTGACTTCAATTTATCGCTCACTACAGCCCTATTTTAAAATATATCGACGAGCTCTAGCAGTTTCACGTAGGGTAATGTCCTACCTTTAAGGAAGTATAAGGTATTTTACATTTCAATGGCGTAAAAGTCTTCCTGCGCTATTTCACTATTGATCATGCATCATCAGCTTTTTCATGAAACGTGTGGCGCCCTCTCTCGGTGCGTTGGAAAGGCACACGTCCCTGCTCGCGGCCGGGCTCGAGTAGCGGAGGCGGCTCGATTACGGCCGTGCCCTGCTACAGTGTCCCTGCTTTGGTAGGTTGCTTTGGGAGGTTGAGCCTGCCGTACGAATGCGCAGTTTTATCAAAAGTGCCCCCATCGGAGGGAGGCTATGGCCATGGGCTGCTGCATAAAATGCTACAAGAAAGCGTGTGCCTTCTATGAGGTATATAGAGGAAATTATAAGAAGACTCTTTTGCTTGACAGGTACATTTTTCATTAAGCGCGTACAGTGACCACACCGGCATAGGTGATAGTGGAATTGCGTACGCAATAACAGTGCAAAGCAATGAAGCTTCTAGGTACTTTCGTTCAAGCAGTGAAATTTGTAATTCCCGGACGCTCATACTTAGAGCTCACTCAGCGATACTTGTATATGGTTCTTGCACTGTGCATTCAAAATTGTAAAATCGTGTCTTAATGTCTACATTTCAACACTCATGTTATTAGCCTCAATAGCAGAAAGCTCTTCCAATCTTTTGTCGATGTGGTGCAAGTGCAGCAAGGATGCGTTGAAGTGAATGTTGCATGTGTTGCACATAAGAGGCGGCAAACCTTATGCTGCGTTTTATGCCAGTAGGTTATTTGTCCAATGTAACAATTAGTAGTGTGGTAGTTCACATTTTTGTCTAGGTTGGTAAAGTGCTTCTCACGATTCGATCTTTCGCCGTCGAGAAGGGGTTTACCATTGCTGTAATCGATGCTAGTTTCGGCCATTCTGTCAAAGATGTACGTGAAGGATGAACCGCTAACGAAGACTTCATAGAGTGGCATGCTGGGAACTATTCTGAAGAGTGTGCCATCAGTTCGGCAAGCCAGTAACTACGCCGTTACCCAGAGCAGCAATCAAGAGTCAAACTCTAGTTAAATGTTCTTGATTATAATTTAAATCTGCTAAGAAATGAACAGAAGTTATTGTCGGATAACACGATGTTTAAAAGATTACTGGTTTTCTCCAGTACGGTGACTCGGCGCTCCACCCAACCCGTTTGTGCAATGCGCCGCTAGCGCGATTCATTACCGACAGGACGCTACATGCTCGCGGCCCTGAATATGCAGTGAATTTACCGTGTTGCGAATATGTGCAACAATACCCATAAACACTTTCGCACGAGTGGCGCGACAATATTTTTTTTTTGCATAAGTTCCAACCTACCCTCGTTTTTTTTTTTTCTGCCGCTCTCCTATCTACTTTTCGCTATCCTCTCTTTGCTTTTAATTCCACCGGTTGCAGTTCCAGTGCTTGAGGGATTAGATAGCAATCGCTGGGCCGGCAACATTTTTAGCTTCCTTTTTGTATTCTCGTCAGTTGTTGTTGCCTCTGAATCTGTTGGCAAACTACTACTTCTTGGATGTGTGACTCCCGGGGAGTTAGCGCGGCTTTTTAATCGCACAAACCGCGGGAGTCAGAAGAGGGAGCCGTTTCCACGGAACGATCCAGCGACTTTTAAATGTGCCATGCATCTCCATGTTCCTGGTGCTGGCTCCCTTCCCCTGTCGAGCGGACGGAGAGAATTTCAAGCAGTGGAGAGAAGGGGTTGGGGGCGATGAAAGAACAACTTAAACCGCGAAGAAAAGTTCGGGGAACCTGAAATAGCTTCAAGCCATGAAGAAAAGAGCCACCGAGAGCCCGGCGATCCTTCCATTGTTATAAACCGGACCCCCCTTCCAACGCGTACACGAGCGCCCGCGCGCTGATGCCGACATCTAGCACGGACGCCTCACATAGGCTTGCTGGCGTCTCCTGCAGTGCGCATGCGCAGACCGGTTTCGGCTTACGCTAAGAGCGCGGACGCTGAGCGCGTACGCCCAGGAAGGGCCATTCGAGTTGGCGCCTCTAGGCCTTTTTTGGGGTGGGATGACTGTCTTTGAAGTGGCACAGGAGGCCTCCGATAATGATGTCCGGCTTGTGTGTAGTTTGCATCCCTTCCTTTCTGAGAACACTGGCCAAGGTTTCGCAGACACCCTTTACGTACTAACTGCATACGCGTTTTTGCCACCAGCGTGTCCTTAGCATAAGCATATCGAGTTGTTTTCGTTGCATCCTTTTCAGTTTTAGATGATACATCGAGTGAAGAATCATGGGTATCCATTGCCTAGAAATGTTTTCTTTTGCTGATGATGAGTTTTAATGGCGCACTGGCAACCTCGCACCAAGCGCAATGGGTTGAAGTGTTTTCTTCAACACAATGTTAGGTGGAAGACCATTTTCCGAGCACTTCAACTCAAAGAAACCAAGCGCCAGGCTTCGAGAAAACTTCTACCCATTGGAAATCAGTGGGTACACGGCGACACTGCGGAACGAATCACACACCGTCCTCGAGCCGCATGCTCTAAGCGATGTGTCATTGCTGTTGTCGCTGATTTTAAAACAAATATGCAAGAATTGGGAATCGTCTTAACCAAAACTTGCTTGAATTCCACTCTACCCTTAGGGCACAATTTTCAGCACTGTTCCTCCCAAAAAGGCTACGGGAACAAGACGCACAACACGCAGCATCGAACGGATGAAGAACATGGAGAGGCGGTAACGGAAAGGGCCAAGGATGATTTGAGCAGGTGCATAGGTACGGAGAAATTCTTTTTCAAGAGCTACACGGGCAGCCGGTAGCAGGGTGGTAAGAAGGAGGAAGAAAAGGACAGTGGGCAGGGGTCTCCTGCTGTGCCTTTGCCTGCCTTTCTTGTTTTTCTCCTTTTACTTTTCCTCGAATCGTGGAGCGCAGTCCATGGTTGCTTTTTGGATGCGCTATGTTTCTGTTCCCTATGGTGCGAAGCACGAGCTGCACGACATAGTCGGCGCCTCTGCGAAAACGGCCCGGAAAGGTCATGGACGCACTCTTGCCTCCAGGCTGTCACAAAAAAAAAACTTACAACCGCTAATGTGTCAGTCCTGGCAAAGGGTTTCTCCACACGCAGACAAAAATCTCCCAAAAAAGACATCAGAATTTCTGCAGAAGATTCTTTACTGCCTTCCGCCAAACTAAGGAATTCCACCAGCCTTGTTAAAAGCAAAGCGCATGGCACAGGTAGACAGTGCCACCAAAATCAATTTCGGACGAGTTAGCGTGGTTACGCCAGTTGCAACTAGGAGTGCTAGCACTTCGGTTTTCAGTGCTGTTTCAGTGTTCGGTTCCGTTGCGCATAGATGCAGCTGATGAAGACGACGATATCCAAAATACAGCGCAAGAGACTGGTATTTTATGGCGCAGAATGTTCGGCTGCGGCGGTGTGGCAGTCGACGGCGGCAAAAAAGCGCTCCGCTGCCGCCGACGCCGGCGAATCGCCCGGAAAAACGCTCCATGCGGGCCACGCTTAACGCAGCAACCAGCAAAACGTATGCGTTCTCGCCGCCTCGGGTTCGAAACTCACTCGCGGCCGTAAAACATTTTCGATTTTTATTTCAGGTCAAGTAAATTTCAGACATACAAAGAGGCCACGTCGAAATCCAAAATTGAAGCCTCAGTGCTGCAATGAAAAATGCGACCCCGTTGCCCGCTGTTCTACCAGCTTGTGGAGGCAACGGTTGGTACCAATGCGGCCACTCGATGGAACCGCATCACCGAGTGGCCGTGGCTCTCATCTGCTCACTCACTGAAAAAGGCAGCGCGTTGGAAATGTTTTCCTTAAGCCCCAACTTGATGGGCACATCCTAGGCGTACGGCAGAGCGCCTGCGCCCCCAGCCCCGCGCCGCGACGAGGCAACACAAAGCGGACGTCCGACAAATGAACCGTGACCGCAGCGCTGCGGCCGAACACTGCGAGGAATGCGGCCACCGAATGGACGTTGACGGCACTAATGTACTGGAAACCGAAGCTAACCCGCACAGGAGGCTTCTACTTGAGTCGTGGCACATCCAACAGACAGGGAAGAATGTTAATCGCTCCCTGGGGACACTTCCCGCTTCTTACATCCATGGTTTGCAGCCACTGACCCGGATGTCTTCAACACGAGGGCTTAAAAAGCCGAGGTTCGAACCATCCGAGGGTTTGTCGACAGCCCGGCGCCGAGATGCGGCGATTTCCCTGTTAATCCCCGTCAGCAGGAAGCGTGCATGGCGAGGCAAGCGGGCGTAGACCGGCGAAGGCAAAGACCGAGCCAGAGGAAAGGAGCCAAGACGTTTTCCCGAAACCGCCCGCCCCCCTTCGCCCGTCTAAGGAAACCACCGCAGTGATAGCGTAGCATAGCGCATGGTCAGCGCGGACGCGGCAAGCAGAATCCGCGTCTAAGCCGCGACGGCGTCGAAGTCAGAGGATGGGGCATACCAACGGGTCCCGAGAAGCGGGCCTGCTTAACGAAACGCTGAAGCGTGTTCAGAGGCAGCAACGACAGGCTGGCGCCTCTTTCCAGATTTTGCGGGGACGCCTGTCAACAGTCGTCCCGAAGACGAGTAGTCTACTACTCGCAGCGGTAGCGATCGGTTGAATATCGGTAATTGGCGTAAAGCTGGGAGCCGCATGGGAATGTTTTGATGTATTTTCATATGTTTCTCTTTATACTTTTTAAGGGAGAGAGTTTGAGTAATACTGTGGAAGAATGGGGCGTGGCACGGAAACCTGTTGGCCCAAGCATTTCGAGGGTTCATTCCCGGAATTACATTTTCTTATAGCAATTTAGATGTGCTGTGTATTTCAGGGAGAGGGTTTGAACCTTGCCGAAATTGGAGGGCGTGCCATGAAGTTTGTAAACCAATGATGGGTTAGTTTGCTGTTGATTGGGCGATGCAAGAGGTGGGCCGGGTTTCTAGGTCTTTAAAACCAGGGTCCGGAGCCATGGGAGATCGTTCTGAGCTAGATTTAGATCCCTTGCATCTTCGGCGGTGCCAATGAAGGAAGATTTTCCCTTAGCCAGTTCCATGTAACCGCCATCGCCCCCCATGCACCTTGCCCTCGTCTCCCGCATCCTTTAAGCTCCTCAGGACCTGGCAGTCTCGCTACTGTCTGTCATCAGCTGCATCTGGTTAGCCAGTTCCCTGCGTCCATTGACTTTCTTCTGCTGAAGTTTTGATGTACCACCTGGTCGAGAGAGTCATTGCCAAAACGGTAAGTAACAACCTTCCCAAGCCATTTCTTTAAGCACCTCGGTCCATGCTACGTTTTGTGTTTGTTTGCATGTCCTGATTACACAATTCAGGGCGGTCTGTAGAGCTTGTTGGTAACTTTTTTTTAATTCCTACAGCATGACAAGCGTAGAGCTTACATGCGTGTGCAATCACTGTGGATTTGGTTTGTGTGGAAGGATTGTCACGGAAATTCAGTGTGGGGTCATCGTTTCGATTAAAGATAAGAGGCTTAGGCAGAATTCGACACAACCACTAGGTTGCGAACCAAACGCGCTCGAGGCCACAAGCACGCTTTGGTGTTTTGGGGAAAGGAAATGGCGCAGTATCTGTCTCGCATATCGGCGGACACCTGAACCGCGCCGTAAGGGAACGGATAAAGGAGGGAGTGAAAGAAGAAAGGAAGAAAGAGGTGCCGTAGTGGAGGGCTCCGGAATAATTTCGACCACCTGGGGATCTTTAACGTGCGCTGACATCGCACAGCACACGGGCGCCTTAGCGTTTTTCCTCCATAAAAACGCAGCAGCCGCGGTCGGGTTCGAACCCGGGAACTCCGGCTCAGTAGTCGAGCGCCCTAACCACTGAGCCACTGCGGCGGGTAATGATCTGGGAACAAGAACAAACAAAGGACGCGTCATCGTTTGGAGCTATCCACGAGGGCCACGATTAAACATTAATTCTTTCGCATTCCATGATTTCACAAGCAGTCTTCAGTGTTCTCAAAATTTCTTCGTTTTTTTTCTGACATATAACTGCGAATTTGTAAAGATAATACTTGTACATAGTTCCTGACCACTCTCCCTCCTATAGTTTATGGCTATAGTTATTTCATTTCTCTAATCTGCCTGATATTCCTTTATTTGCGCTGCCCCAGCTCAGGTGCTCGCAGCAGGAAAAATCTTTCCCTTCTTTTCTTTTTATTATTTGGATAAAATCACCGATACTACTACTACATAGAATTGCCACCCATCACAGTTAGCATTCAACATTGCACATGCGACACGTGACACGCCGCCGCGGTGGCTGAGTGGTTATGGCGCTCGGCTGCTGGCCCGAAAGATGCGGGTTCGATCCCGGCCTCGGCGGTCGAACTTCGATGCAGGTGAAATTCGAGAGCCCCGTGTACTATGCGTTGTCGATGCATGTTAAAGAACCCCAGGTGGTCGAAATTTCCCAAGCCCTTCACTACGGCGTCTCTCATAGCCTGAGTCGGTTTGGGGCGTTAAACCCTCATAAAACAACGACCATAAAAAATGTACACAACGACCGGTCGTTCATGTTTATAGCATGCAAACAGCTTAAGGCCCTTGCTTACATGGTGCTAATTGCGGTTTACGTAGTGCTCTCATATTTTATTAGGTAAAATTACAACATTTGGCCAGAAAAAAGCAGTACAGGGAGACGTCGGAGCAAATGTATTATTATTCCAAAGGATATGCAAGGCACTGCAGATAATTTAGCGAAGCTTAAAGAGATAACATGCAAAGGTCCGAATAATGCAGAAATACAGCAGGCGCCTTCTGCTGGACATAATATTTCTGAAGTACGTAATTAACAAGTAGCGCTATCTCTCTTGTTATTCATAACTTTAGCTCAACATTTTCAACATAAATGTAGACCAAGTGAGCACTTTATTTACTAATGTACGCATGCCAGTGTTACCGGATACGTTGTCATTCACAAGTAGACATGATGCAAAGCATGCAAGGCGAGCGAATTAAAGAGGAATCGCTCGTGGGCGATGTAAAACGGTATAGCATACCCACTGACAGAGGAGTGAAGCGGCAAGATTTGACACATAAAAAAAAAACCTGCAGCTGGTTCGCTTTCCCATCTCGAGGAATAAAAATAAGCGCACAACAATATGTTTGGATAGAACAGATGACAACCTAAACCTTGCAAGTGCAGAATATTTGCAGCGCGCGCATTTGTTTCTTCAAGCTTTCCTTAGCATTAGCTGAGCGACTCTGAATACCAGGTGTTACCTGGAAGACGTTTCAAAAATATGCGTTTTGGCTTTAAAATATGGCTTTTACGGCACAGTATTACCAGTGTGAATTGTTTCCGGTGAATCGTTTTAACTATTCAGCTGATTAACTAGATTTTAATAATTAACTTTTAACAATTGCAGTTAGGCGCTTAGTCGTAATTTTAGATTTGTAGCCGGTAGTTAGTAATAGCCATATAAGTTTTTAGAATTTCCAAAACATGGTTACCTTTGGCCATATGGATCGACAAAATTTGGCTGTTTCGACTAGTTACGCGCACTGGAAAGGTTTCTTTGCTTGCATGCTTTCGAAAGCGCATGTATTTTGGCGCTAACTGGTTCTTGAAAATTGGCTTTTGAGGAGAGGAAATGACACAGTAACTGTCCCGCCTATCTCGGCGGGCACCCGAATTGCACCGTAAGGGAAGAGATGAAGGAGGGAGTTAAAGAAGAAAGGAACAAATAGGTGTCGTTGTGGAGGGCTCCAGAATAATTTCGACCAACTAGGGATCTTCAAAGTGCAGTGATATTGCACAGCGCATGGGTGCCTTTTGCGTTTCGCCTCCATAGAAGCGCAGCCGCTGCGGTTGAGTGCCAACCCGGGTACTCCGGCTCAGCAGATGAGCACCTTAACCACTGAGCCATCGCATGATGTAGCCAAATTTTGTCGAGCCACTGCGATGAGGGTAATCGCGTTTTCGAAATTCTAAAAACTGATACGGATATTAGTAACCTACCTCTAACTGCAACTAGGCGCCTAACTAATAGTTAAAAGTTAATATCAGAATTAGTAAACCAGCTTTCTCCCGGTTTACTGCCTGTTAACTACTGGGTAACTACCGGTTAGCTACAGTTTGCGGGCACTGGTATACTATGCCGCAAAATCAATATTTTAAAAGCGAAAGCTTTTCCTGCTTTCGTCGGAGCGATTTCGCCGTCACCTCACGTTTGATCTTGAACGTCCTTGCTGCGCCGCTGCCATAGCAACCCAGCAAGTGAATTCGCCGCGCCGCCAAGCCTAGTCTTCGCCGTCTCTGCGCAGGGGCTCCACAGCCGTGCAGCGGCTGCTGCCTGACCACGTTATCTAGCCGAGTATCAGCTGGATAAAAAAATATTAGCTGTTGCTCAACTACTGCTGAACCTTGTTAGAGAGCGAGAGCTGTGATGTATCGTGCAAGCAGACGCGGCTTAGCATCTGTAGCGTTGAGTGCGTTCCGCACACTGGATGAGCAGTGCGCCCAACCTGCCACCCTGGCAGGTGGCATTTGAATTAATGGCTGATCGCGAGAGGTTGGTCAGGCTGCGGCCTATTGCTGCAGTGCCGCGTGTCTGCCACAACGTTGTCAGCGCTAATGCATGCAGCCCACATCTTTCTCTCACCACCATCACGTACCTCAAAGCGCTATTGAGGCGCCCACTTACACAGGTGGCCAGTTATATGCGCCCTTCCTTTCCACAAAATCACCAAGAAAGTTGTCAACGCCAACACCAATGAACACAATGAACGCCGACGACTTTCGCTTTGTTAGCTGAGCTAATCCGAGAAAGCTTAATTTTGATGATGACTTAGTCTTCTCTGTAACACCTGGTATGTGTTACTGCTGTTATCTGTATAAGAGAGCCCAGAAAAATTCAAACCTTTTTCTTTTGCATTTGTTTATTGATGTTTGAAAAAATGTTGTTAGCTTGCATATAAATAAGCTGCGAGGAATATAAACTTAAGAGGTGTCTTGATCACGTTTTGTTTAGGTTTTTAGGTTTTCATTGACTAAAATGTGTTAGAGAAATTGGTAAAATTGCACAGTAGGAGGCCCCAAAGCGCGGCAGTCAGGGAGACTTCCTATAACAAAATGTCTCCGCAATTGGTATACCGCCAGTTTTCACTCGGACTCACAAAAGGGACGACGAAAGGCGCGAGTGGACTACCTGCGCCGCACACACCGACAGGCACGAAATGCTGTATACGTCGACGCAGCCATGTACCCCAATTCCACGAACGCGGTGGCGGTAGTTTTGGACACCAACTTCAAGGAAATCGCCTGCGCCTCTCTACGCAACTGCTCTCCCACAGGAGCAGAAACGGCCGCAATCGGTCTCGCCATCCAGCACGGCGATACCACGCGGAACGGACTAAAAATTGTTAGACTCCCAGTCGGCGTGTCGGCTCTTCCTCACTGGCAGACTTCCACACTCCATCGCTCCCATTCTGACTACCCCACAAGTTAAAAATTCCACATGCAAGCACCAAATCACTTGGGCTCCTGGGCACGAGGGGCTCGAGGGAAACGAGGCCGCGGACAGTCTAGCTCGAGATACACCAACCGAGCGACTAACCTCCCCGACGTCACCCCTCTTCCCTCTATGTACGGCGAACGCCTCCTCCTTCTCCGAACGCAAAGGCAAATCTATCCCCCACCACACTCGAAGCTAACGGCGGCAGAGGCGAGGGGCTGGCGACAACTACAGACGAACACCTTCCCAAACCTACACAAATACCATATCATGTTTCCCGATAGATACGACGGAATCTGCCCCTGGTGTGGCGGAATTCCAACAACATACCATGTAACATGGGGCTGCTCCGGTAGCAAGCCCCCCCGAACTAGACAAATATCAATCCGAGGAACAGTGGGAGTCTGCCCTGCTCAGCTCCGATTTGGTGACCCAGCGTAGCCTGATATCCCAAGCAAGAGCAACTGCGGTGGACATTGGGGTCCTGAAATAAGGACTCCACCCAAAATCTGTTTTTTCCCGCCTCTTTATCCTACCTTTCTATGAATAAATGTTTTCTACTACTACTACTACTACCGCCAGTTTTGAACACTCGACTTCCAAACTTAGTGATGATGCCAGAGACAAAGCATTTTTCATAAATATATTTTTTCGTGCTAAGCGGGCAGCCTGAGTCCAGTAAGGTAGATAACGCGGTCAAGATTTTGAGCAAACCCTTCAATCCCCAGTAACTTAAGTCCTCTAAGGCACTCATTTCGTCACAAATGGATATGTTAACATCTGCATAAATTACCATTCAAGTTCATTGGCTCTTCATTTCGTAGTGACATATCTTTCCTTTGTCTTTTCTTTGGTTCACTTGTGCTTCGTTTTGTCGTTCCTCGGCGTGTGTGAGTTTTCTTGCGCTAAATGTTTCACCATGCCATCTTTTTTTTACAGAGCAAGGGATACCTTATAAAATGGAAAGGATATTCCAAGTGGCATTGCTCCGTTGAACCAAGAAAAAATCTGAACGGCGCCTGTCTCCGGGAATTTAAGCACCCAAGCAAGCCATCGCCACAACGACTGGAAGCTGCTGCTGAGGAATTAATTTACGCTGTGCAAAAGAAACTTTCCAACAGCAGTCGATGCAGCGGGCTTGTCAAGGTGAACATAGACCTGGACATCTTTAGATGGGTTTTCAGTAGGAAAGGAAGGCCGCTCGAAAGGGGTTGGATTGTTTGCAATGAGTCAGACTTTTCAAAGCTGAATCTTCCCTTTGGGTGGCATACTCGAGAAACGAAACTTGGCAAGGCTGCTGTGACACGACAGAAAGCTTGCAAGCTCTTTCCAAACGGCTATCCTGTGGAAAGTCTGCAAATGTTCCTTGTGTCCAAGGTTGTTGCATGCAGAACCTAACCCACAGAAATAGTGAGCCTTCCGCCTTTCACATATATGTTGCCAGCAAACGTTTTGGAACTTTGTTTTTTTTTCGATATAGTATTGATTCTTGCATTTCAATTTGTGTTGTTTAGAATTTCTTAAAAAATGAGTTCGGGAGCTTTGCGCTTAGAGATTTATGAATGTGCAATTTCATTTACATTGACAAATAAGACAGTTCTGGAAATCTTTAGCAACAAAACGGTTTTGGAGAAATCTTATTTTGAGACAATAACATCTTTTATTCCACATGGCATGTCCATCCCAGAGAGTTTAAAGGTTGCAGTAGAGACAAGATTTAGAAGCCTCTGCTCCTCGGTAGATACTCAGTACAGAAAAATTAATGGCCGAGCAAAAGAGGGGTTCTTTAAAAAAGAGCGCCCTGTAAAAATTCCCTTCGATAAGGAAAGTTCTGTTCAAAATTCAAATAACAGTATCAAGGACATCATTATTCAAGCTTTACAAGAAGTGAAGCGAATGGAGGGTGTATCAGAACGGTCTCTTTCTGAACTGCGTAAGTCCATTCAGGATTTTGAGGCAAAATGCCTTCAGCTGCAAAAAGAAAACAAAAGCCTGTCATCGCAGGCAAAAAACTGCCGCTTGCTCAACAACTGCGGAAAAAGGGTCGGGGAAGGTTCGAAAAGCACCGATAGAAGAAAGCTGCATTCTGTAGGCAGCGTGATAGTTCAAGGGCTAGAAGAAATTTTGGAAAGCTATGGCTTGGACTTATGCCAGTTGGTTGTAGAAGACCTTCGAGGGCTACTGCACAAAATTACTTTTTCTGACATTGACAGAATCTCCGTGGAGCGAGGAATCAAAAAAGAATACCGCAGTAATGGTAAAACTGACTATCAGGATCTTTCTTCCCCCGAGAAGAAAAGCGTCCGTGCAATCACCGCGCTCTTAGACAACCACTTTGTAAGCAATGTTTTTTGGGAAAAAATGTCTTCAGCTGTCTGTAATTTACCCTCGCTCCGTGTCATCAATTCATACAGGCAAAAACTAGACGAAAGCACTGCTGTGTTTAAAGCCCTAGGAGAAGCAGCTGGCGCTCAGGTGTCTTTTGTGCACGAACTTGAAACTGCCGTTGCGGAGTACGCAGTGAATAGAGGTATGACAGGAGAACAGCTCAGGTCGCAGCCAATTTTGGTCAAAATAGAAGGAGATGGCTGTGTAGTCAGCACACGAACAAGCTGGGCAACTCTATCTTTTCTCCTGATTGACAGCAGCCGGAGGCTGCAGAGCCATACCTTACATCGCCTTCTCGCAGTCGTCGAAGTCTCTGAAAACTATTTTCAGATTAGAGAAAATTTGAAGGATTTGATAGACGAAGTTAACAGTGTTGTGAAAAGGGGCAGTGTCAGCTTGGAAGGACAGGAAGTTCCCGTCATAGTCTGTCTGGGCTCAGATCTAAAATTCTTGCTCATGGTTCAAGGATTGCAGTCAGCGTCTTCTAGGCACCCATGTCCTTTCTGTCGTATTAATTTAAAGGAACGAAGCAGAGCTGGGGCAAACACAGAGGAGTGTAGTAAGCCGCCTCTTCTGCGCACTCTAAAAAACACGAGGGAGGACGGCATTGTTGAAGAATTCGGAATGAAAGTCGTTCCCCTATTCAACATTGAACCTGCATTTGTGGTTCCAGACATTTTACACATGCGCATTAGAGTCGTTAATCGCCTGGTTGATGGATTGATTGTCGAAGCAATGGACAAAGACAACCGCGATAAAGTTACGAACTTAAACACCAAGAGCACTCACGTGGAAGCAATTGTGCAGGCAATTAATAGCTGTGGTGTAAAGTTTGAACTGTGGCAGGACGAAAGAAAAGGAAAAAAATTTCACCTGTATTCAAGGAGACTCCTGCGAGCGCCTACTCGAAATGCTGCCAGAGAGGCTCACTGGAAAACTCAGCCCGGAAACAGAAAAAAAAATCATCTCACTTTGGAAAATGCTTAGTCGCATTTTTGATCATTTTGAACATAACACGACCGGCGAAAGCATCGAGCAAGAAATAGCCAAATTCCATAAAACGTACTTAGAACTTGGAGAACGAGGGCATAAGGGTTACGGGGCTGAAAGAATGACGCCATATATGCATATTCTTGTCTGTCATGCCTCAAATAAGCATAAAGAATTCAAGTGTTTGGGGTGGTTTTCGAGCGAATGCATTGAGAAAAAGAATGATATTCTGAAGCATTTGCATCATGCAAGATCCAATAAATGGAATGCGGCCGCCGATGCGCTAAAGCTGGCAAAACGCCTTGAGAATAGCGCGCACGTAACAACAAGTCGAGCGTACAAAAAACACGATCGTTCATACTGGGTTGAGGGTATGATTGAAGAGAGTCGCACAAATAGGGCTCGAAGCGCTCCTGAAATGGAGCGCGAGGATACAGCTCCCACTTGTATCGAGGATATGGACGCGGTTGAACTGCGGACCGAATTGAAAGCTGCTGGCATTTCAACGAAAGTAAAATCAGTTCCCAAACTGCGTGAAATGCTTCGCAAAGAAAGAGAAAAACGATGTTTTCAGCAGTCGACTTGACTTCTATTAGCAAAAATTGCCTGCAATTAGCAATTGCCTGCTCGCGATGTTCCACAAGTATGTATGCCTCAGTTTTATCATTTCTTACTTTTTTAATGAAATATTCATCAAAAATGTTTGTAGTGCAGTATGTGCACACTTGCAGCTAGAACGGTTTACTATGTCTCTTCACTCAATGCAAAAACTCGCATTCTCGCTGGTACGACTAAACGAGAGTGAAATGCTTTGTTTGTGCTTGTGGCGACTTATATGTGCAGTAAATGTTCTTCGTTCTTCGCCATATTTGTGATAATCTTCCTTGATGTGCAATATTTACACGCTGTATCTGTATTCATGTATGATATGTTTATATTTTTTGTGTCGCGCCACGCTGTGTTGTTTTGTGTTTTTTGGGTTTCATCAAGATTAGGCCAATTGTGTTTTATAATTACTGCAGTGCACGCTTGAAATGCCTTCGCAGTGCACCTCTGGCTGCCTATGTTCCCTGCGAAACTGCGCGGTTCATGTGGCTGACCTCATTGTAGCGGGAATGTTGCACCTCTCCTTTCCTCACAACCAGCCTAGTGATGTGTGGCGGTTGCAAGTGGTACACGTCTATGTAGAAAGTGTAAAGTTTTGCCATACTTAATATTTACTACCGACACTTTCTCAAGCTGGTTCTGTGCATAAGTGCATTGTGTATTTCTAGCAAACTGTCGAAATGTATCGTTTAGACTTTTTCGGCGCCATGATGTGATGCGATAATAAACGTATTCTGTCATGTCAAGCAAACTGCCGCTTTGATTTTTTGTACGAGTTTTTGTAGCGATTATTACGGCAGCATTTCGAGCCTTCAACGTGGCGGCGCCGTGGTGGTGGCGGCACCGCCACCCTGTGGCTGCGTTGACACCCTGTAGATGCGCCGCCACCCTGTCACGTGGTTGGTCACGTGGTGCGGCTGATCACGTTGTAGGTCACGTGTTTGGTCACGTGACCAATGTCCACTCGGGCAGCTGTAGCTATCGCGTCACTCCAGGTTTAACCAAAGTTAAACCACCGTTATTTTTTTTTTGCAACTTGCACAAAAGGACAGGAACAAAGAATTGAGCAAAACACTCAACTGGTTAGGAAATTCGGTAGGCTGAAGAAGTTAAACTGTATGTACGCATTGCTACATTTAATTTTCGCTATTTTCAACTTCACTCCTGAACCTAATATGGCCTCCTTTTGGAGATTCTCATTTGCGATGGCATGTTCTATCTGCGGCCGCCTCAGCACTCACAGTTGACGGCGAGGGGACCGAATTCCCGGGGGTATTCAGCGTCGGTCGTAATCGAGTCACGTCACCATGCTGGTGAGTAACGTCATGTAGATCCGGGCGTCAGGGTACGTTAGTAAATTTCAGCTTTAGCATAAGTGATGTGTCTCCACTTGGATCCCCATTTAGATCAGTTACGAAAAACAACAGAAGGAACGAAGAGGACCGGGTGGGACGCATTGCTGCCGTTATATGATCTCTAATCGTCTTTGAAACATTTGTCAGGCACTGCTTTCAAATACGTGAAAAGGTATGTTTGGCGCATCACAGCTCCAGCTGCCGCTGAGCGAGTTCTTACAACGTGAAAAAGCAATGCTTGCTTTCCGATCCCTCATAGTTATGTCACACCCAAAAATAATTGTGGAATCTCCTTCATCACGCTTTTCCATAAGCCGTATAATATTTCCATGCGTTTTGGTTTATGGTTTATCGTCCCAAAGCGACTCAGGCTATGAGGAACGCCGTAGTGAAAGACTCCGGAAATTTCGACCAGCTGAGGTTCTTTAACATGCACTGAAATCGAACAGTACACGGACCACTAGCATTTCGCCTACATCAAAATCCAAGCGCTCCATAACGATCGCAAAATACAACATTGATGACTTGACTACACAACTCCTCATTGCGGCAGCACTATGAGCAGTACTTTTGAACAAAGAAAAGAAATCGCGCTGAAATTAAGAAATTTGGGGAACACTTAGCTCTGCCTTGTTGGTATGATGCTATAGCATTAACAGGTCTTTTCTGCGGCTTGGTGTCCTCTGCATATTTTGTATTCGAAATTTCAGGCTATTTCGCATGGTCACATGACGTAACATTTAGCCCGGCGAGCAATGAGCACTCGACCGTATAACCAGCCAACAGCCACCCGCTAGTGCACCTCCCATCTCGGACATGTGACGGCGCTTGGTCATGTCACCAGGTATCGTAATCTAGTATCTTAACCCCGCTCAGCCACAGCGTTTAATGCCGGGATGCATGGGGCGTTTTTACGGCGTGAGGCCGGCGATTTTCACCCGATGGTGAGCGCCGCCACCAATGTGGACCTACCACATAATTTTCGCACGTCGTCCGACGACGGTTGATGAGGCGGCGGCTGACGCGAGCGAATAGGTGCGCAGAAAGCCCGCTCTTTTCCGATATGACTGCTTGCGCACGTCGCCGTCGACGAGGTCGCCATGGCCGACGAGCACGTGGCGACTTGGGGGGCGGGCATGGAAACGTGACTGTCTTGAAGATAAACGATTCATCAAACATAGCATGTCTTTTTTTTATGGGGACATGAATTACTGTCGTATGAAAATGGGCGCGCGCGTTTCCTCAAGGCCGGTGGAAGAAAACCACGCGCGCAAAAAGCCTGTGTTGTCTCGAGCGTGTGGTTCTCGATATCTGGACATGTTCATGCAGAGTAATGTGATGAAAAAAAAATCCGAGGGATCTGGTTGCATGTTACATTCTCGAATTTTCTGTTTACATTATCCCTACGTCATAAGACAGGCCGGTGATCAGCCATGGAACTTAAAAGCTTCACATCCTGAGCCGGCCCTCGCCCTCCTAACCAAGCCAAACTTGCGACAAGCCAAGTGGGAGCTCCGCGTTTTTGCGCCACTGCATGCAATGGACTCTACCGTGGCGCGCGCGCGCACACCCACACACTCAGCCCAACACACACACACACACACACACACACACATGCAGAAAAAGGCAGTGAACTAGGGCGCCAGAAAGTCACGTGCATGCAGGTACAATTCCTATACAAGGGCATCCCGAAAATGGTTACACGTTTAAATGGTATTATTCAATAATTTGTACGCTGAGCAACCTGTCACCATACTTGTGTATAAATGCAGGAAACACATGTTGTGTGCAAGCAGCCTAGGTAAAATGATCAGCGCCGTTCGTAAGTAGAAGGCAGCATATTTTCATTTTTGCGAAAGCATAGCAGCTCATAAGGAGAAAAATCAGGCGTTGTCCTCCCCAGAGGTTTGGAAAAACCACGTGACCTAATCAGAAAAAGAAAAATTAAGTTTCGTAAATAAAATACTTTCCGAAGTGGGTTCCGCACCCACGAAGGGAAACCACCGCATTGGCTCAGTGGATAGGGCGCGATGTCAGTGCACGCTAAACATCCCCAGGTGGTTTAAATTATTCCAGAACCCTCCACTACGGCACCTTTTTCTTTTTTTTCACTCCCTCCATTTTCCCTTTACGGCGCGGTTCAGGTGTCAGCCGATATAAAAGACAGATACTGCGCCATTTCCTTTCTCAAAAAACCAATTTTCAATTTTTACTTTCAAGGTTAGTTTCTAAAATTGGTTTTGAGGAAAGGAAATGGCGCAGTAACTGTCTCACATATATCGGTGGACGCTCGAACCACGCCGTGAGAGGACTGACCTCTGGCCGACTTGAAGGTCAAAACCGTAAGCACCGCGAAATCGTTACGAGGTAGCATAGTGAAGCTTTCGCATCAAAAGTGAAGGAAAATAATGTTGCCGGCCGTGGCAATTGCTATCTAATATCTTAACCACCCGAGCTGCAGCCGGCGGAGGAGAAAGGGAAATGATATCGAGGAGAAATATAAAGGGGAGCGATAGCAAGGAAGCACAGGATCGAGTATTCGGGTGTGGCTCAATCCCCGGTCCGCTTTCAAAGGGGGATGCCATTCACATACCTGGCTTAATATCTCATATGGGCCCTTGAGGCTTGGGTGTTACGCATATTTTTGAAAGTATGGCGGAGTGCTTGGCGTAACGCACTCTGGCACAGGTCAGCCCGGTATTGCACTGCCTCCGGGATTGGCCCGTGGCCTACGGGCTATTGCGCGCGCTTTTCTTCTGTCTCTTTACTCCCATCTTTCACCTCCTACTATCAGCACGCAGGCAGCTGGGCGTGGCTCCGCATTGAGCCAGTAAGCAAGCCCGTGCTTTTCCTTTCGTCCTTCTGTCGACAACTCAACTCAACTCGAAAAAAGGAAGCACAGGGGCTCGAGCTGGGTTTGGGTATCGTCGCCTTCATCAACTTCCATTCGGGCGGCGTGAACTGATCAGCTTGGCTGGCCATTGCATTAGAGCAGCACGCCATCGCCGCAGCCGAACACCACGCTGCAAGCTTTCTCCTTCACAGCTCGTCAGTAGACTTAATTGTTGTCCGTAATTTTTTTCCCCGTTGCGAAAAAACTTGACAATTATGGTGAGTCAGGTTATAACTGCAACCTCTTTCGAAAAAATAAAAACACTGACGTGTAAACAAATGCGCAACACAAGGTTCTTACTGATGCTTATACGGCCGCTAGTTCTGTTCTGTCACCAGTCATCAGATTTTCTGTACAGCAAAACACCATTTACCATGAAGACACAGACCGTCCCACGGGGAGAAGTTGGGTGCAGCGCTAAAAAAATTCTATTCCACGCATTATGCTCTGGGCTCACTGAGTGATAGCTGGGCCTTGGCACAATTCAGGAACGTTTAGCCATATCTTGTGAGATGTGCATATATACCGCCAGTAGTTTTTGACAAATGGCCCCTCAAAGTCGGACAAAGACGGGGCGTGTACACCGCTTCAACCCCAACCCGACTTCTTTCTTTTCTTGCACCGCAGTAAAGGAACAGACTAGGGGAGCCGCACAGTCAGCCCGTATCGAACAGGCTGGGTGGAAAAAAAAACAGACACGCGAAGGGTGCCCCCCTCCCGAGGAGCTTGGCTTTAGGGGAGGACACACAAAGCGGACAATGGGCGAAGCTTACTAGCGTCTCTCTCTCAAACCGGGAGGAAGAATGTAAGAGAAGGAGGAGGAGCTCAACTTCATGCGGCCCGTGGTGGCGGCGTTGTGAACTAGGAGCGGATGAACCAGAATCCTGGCCATGCTTGTGTTTTTAAAAGAAAATGAAAGGAGATTTACTTATGTGGTGGGCCCGTTATGAGGGGCCTGTCTTTTTTTCGCTCAAGAGAGCTGTTCCGCCGCTGTAATGGAGGCGGAGTGGGTGTTGTATCCATCACCTCAACAGAGGTGCTGGAGGACCGCGCAGCCGCGGTTGTGTTAGTTTCAGGCCTCTCCCGACGGGGGGAGGTCCTGCGGGATGCCGACCCATGGACCGGCGGTCCCTGCTTTGGCAGTGACAGGGCAGCTTTCGCTGACCCTGCCTGGGGCGTGGATGGCCCTGCCATAGGCTCGGTGGGAGCGGCCTTGGCAGGTGCCGGAGTGCTGTGCGGTGCTACGCCCCTGCGCACCACATCAGCGAATTTTTGTTTTGCTGTGAAGGAGAATGTGTTTGTAAGCGCAAAACGCCTTCTCGCTTCTTTAAAAGAAATGTTTTCTTTGGTCTTTATGGTGATAATTTCTTTTTCTTTCTTCCAGGATGGACACGCCCTGGAGTATGCAGCATGTTCTCCTTCACAGTTTGCACAGCACAGGGCTGCGTCACATACATCAGACTGGTGATCGTTAGAGGCACATTTTGCGCACGTTTTACGACCGCGGCAGCTCTGTGAGCCGTGGCCGAACCTTTGGCAGTTGAAACACCTGCGAGGGTTTGGTATGTATGGTCGTACATTGATTTTCAAATATCCCACGTCGATTGTGTCGGGCAGGGTGCTGGTGTTGAACGTCAGGATCATGTGTTTTGTGTCTATTTCCTTGTTGTCCTTCCGGATTTTGATTCGGTGGACATCTATGACGTCTTGGTCGATGAGCCCTTCGAGCATTTCTTTTTCAGTTATGTGAAGAAAATCATTTTCTGATATTACGCCTCGGACAGTGTTTAGTGAGCGATGAGGAGTCACGGAGACCGGGATTTCCCCTATGGACGTTAGGTTGGAGAGCTTAGAATGTTGGACATTGTCACACAGTTCGAGCAATAAGTCGCCGCTGGCCATTTTTGACAGCTTATAGCCAATGCCTAGGGTTTCAGTCAAGCACTTTGACACAAGGAAGGGGGATATTATTCTTGCCTGTTTATCTTGTTGTTCACTGTGGATCACATGATATTTGGGGAAAGTTACTTTTCTTTTTTGAAAGAAGTTGTCTGCCTCGTTCCGCCCTCTTTTGAGAGAGCGATCAGGTTTTGAAAGTTGGGGAGCCACAAAAAAACTGGTTCTCGGTCATGGTGCCAGCCACCCACCACGGAGTCCAACAAGGGGACGGGACAGGAACTTGATAGCAAGTCCTGCCCACGCCAGCTGTACACCTCAACTATAACCAAATATGACGCAACTCAGGGTAGTTGGTCACACAAGGTTAACCCTCGCCGCCAGGAAAAAAGGAAAAACCAAGAAGCGAGTAGGATATAGGAGAATTGTGAGACAGAGATAGGAAAGTTAAAGATGAAAAGGAGGATAGGAAAAGGCGACTGCCGATTCCCCCCGGTCGGGTCAGGCCGGAGGTGCCGTCTGCAGGAAGCTGGGGCCAAAGTATTGTGTTGCCTCCGCCAAGGGGCCTTAAGGGTCCAAACACTCGGCATCGGCTCAACCACCAGGATCCCCTTTTCCCCGGACACGGCGATGCCACGCACGGCGAGGCGCGGGTGCTCGGGTCCGTGGTGATGCACAGTTCACCATCATCCCCTTGCGGAGATGTCCCTGCGGATGCTCGGGAACCCGCGGTGTCGCCACTCACCGTCGCGATGCCTGCAAGCTTCAGGCGCCCCCCTGCGGGGTTCTCTTACCAAGGCACCATACTGTCTAAAGCACATACAGCAGTGCTTTCTTCATGTGCTGCTTTTATTTTCTGGTAGTCTTTTTTTACTTTCTGTAGATACTAACCCCCAAAGCCAAGTAAGGTAAAGCCGTTTTTCTGAAATTTGCTGAAAGCTTTGTACACATGAAGTGAGATTAGCGAGTTACGAGCATTGCATGCAGTTACCTTTGACAGCTGTACTACTGTCAACAGCCAATATATGGCAATTGCAATGTTAACATCAGAGCGCAGGTTCTGCAATTATTTTAAACTGTTACATGAATTTGACCTTGGTACTCTGCCAGGTGCTAACACTTAGTCTCAACTCAAAATGCACTCAATGATCAATGATCATTTGGACATTATTTTGCATCCCTTTCAGTCTGGCATGGCATTTTTCCTTTTCCTGCAGGTGCACCTGGCCAATTGTTTTGAGATAACCAAAGAGGCCTATGACAATTTGATGGTGTTGCCGAAGGACTCGCTTTTTGTTAAAAGAGGGGTAACCGTTTTGTGGTTGACTGATGTGCTCATTTAGTGCAGCTTTACTTGAACACTGTCCAACAGAATCCTGGCGGAAGGTGGGGACAAGGATCCATGGAAGCCTCTGACACCACTGAAGGTGGACATAATAAGGGGTAATTTTTGTATTCTGCCGGGGTTAGCACACATGCATGCTGTCATAATGTATTAACGTATAAAACGATGCAATCTTGGCCTTGGAGATAGCTCACGACAAGTAATAAGTATGAAACAGTATCTGACACACATTAAAATGAATCGGCTCGCTGTGGAGCTTCTGGTTGTGCACCAGAATTGATATGCAGTTGACTATATGAAAGGCACATTCAGAAGCATTTGGTAGATACGAATCAAAAAGCTGCTCTTAGCTGAATTGTGGTTTGGCCCGAGGATGCTCCTGATGAACACATTTGTGCTCCCATTTGTTGAAACACTCAAGAGACTTTCTAAGACAGGTGTTGTGTGGGAAGGCTGCGAAGGGCAGCAAAGAACGGCGTCAGAACCTCTGGGCTGAGCACAACATGTGGTGACCAAGAGCCACCTGATTCCATGCTGCCCCGGTAATTCGAGATAGCTGCAGCATTGCCATTTTAAGGGAAAACAGTGAATCTGGCCCCAGCAGTGGACCCTTTAAATGTTGTCTTGAGTTTTTTGATGTCCTAGAGCTGGACGCCGAAAGTGAAGTAAGCTGCAGGGAGAAGATAGCCAAGCAATGCTAGGAACTTCATGTTAAGAACCCCATGTTGGGAACTGCACTGTAATGCCCTTCGATGACTTGGACTGTTCGAACAATGTGTCGCGGACATTTGGTGCAAATTGTTACCAGCCTCATCAACAAGACTAGAAGAGGCAATCGTTTTGGATATGTCATTTCTTGGCCCACAGACTATCAGCTGATAACGGCAGCCCGCATACAGCCCGCGGGCTGCCTGCGGGCTGCCAGAGTGCGCCGCCAGGCGCTCGATTTTCTCGGGCTGCACCGCACACTTTCGGTGGCTGCCCAGAACGCGTTCGTTTTTCTCTGGCTGGGCGGTTTCGGGCAGCCAGCGGGCAGCCAGACTCGCCATGATGTTTTATGCTGGCAGCATCGTCTGCTAGCTCCACAGCTCTCCGCTGTGGCGGCTAGCAGACGACAAAATGTAGGGAGGCACATTCGCGACAGCTTGGGTGGTTAGCAGCTAGCGCGCATAAACGGCCCCGTTTGCGTTCATATCTCTGTGCTGTTTTTCTAACATGATTATGCGTATCTTATTTCGAGTCAAATCTCCGAGCCGCACCTTGTTTACTCGTTTCAACTAACGTTTCTTATTTTGGCACCTCCGCACGTCGTCTCGTGCGAAGCATCCTTACCTCTATTGATTACTTGATAAGATGGTTTGGTTTCCGGTCGTATTTTATTTTTCGACATGCATGTCAGCATATCTCTCTAACGTATACTGCATGCATGTATGAGAGCTTTTGTACGTTGGCTTGCAGCTGGTATATATCTTCTCTTCTTGCGGCGTCTACGATATATCTCTAATCTTGTATCAGCCGTATTTATCTTTGTTTCGTGTCTTGCAGGTTCAGCGGTCGCTCCCGATTTGTTTTTCGGAAGATGGCCGCGCTTCGCGATTACGGCAGTTCTTCGTGGCATCTAGCTCAAACTGGCGCGCCATTATCTCTCTCAAACTCGTTAGCGCATGCTTATTTCTTTTCGTTTGCGCGCTGCGTCTGTCATCACCTCTGGTATCAGCTATAGCTGTGTTGTATATCTTTGCTTTTTTCTCTTGCAGGCTCAGCGATCGCTAACGACGCCTGTTTTGTTCGCATCTCTGGGTTTCGGCTCGATCGTATCGGTATATGCGCGCGCTCCGAGCGGCGACCCCGTATATGCGCGAGACGCGCAGTTCACGGCAGATAACGGATGCATCAAATTCCACGGAGTTGGTTTCGGTTCTTGTTTTATCAGCACATACGCGCGTGTCGGCGCGCTCCCTCTGATCTATAGGCATGCACGCGTATGTGTCGTGCATGCGTTGTAGCGCTTTTTGCTGCTGGCTTAAGTGGTATCTAATTCTTAGATTGCGGCGTCTACGATATATCTGTAGCTCTCTTCTGGTATCAACGTATCTTTGGCTTCGTCTCTTGCAGAGGTTGAGCGATATCGTTCTGTTTTGGACAGCGCTTCGGCATCCAGCTCTGCGCGGCCCCCGCGTGATATCTCTTTGGTGCAGACATTCATGTGTGCACCTGTGTTGGTGCAAGCTTACGAGTAGTATTTTATTCCGTTTCTTTGGCGGTTTACGGATTAGCAGGAGTCACTCGCTCGGCATGCTATCTTTTGCATCTTCTTCGTCCCTTATTTATATGTCAGCTCGATCCCTTCCAACGCTTTCACTTCATACGTACGTTCATTTTGGAGGAGACACAGGATGGCCGCGCCACTGAGAATCCTTTTGGAAGGAGTGGAGACAAATATTTCAAATAGTCGACGACACGCAGTGCACCCATTGTTCCCGGAAACCAGCACCTTTATGTGACAGCAGGTACGTCTTTCTCGCTGTGTATGTATATGCAATATTTGATCATGCAGTACTTAGTGCGCAACATATATGCTTTCCTTTGGTTGCAGACAGCGTGCACGTTTGGCTAAATGCGCCGGCAGCCCCCGTCCCATCTACCACCGAGCCTGAGGAGTTGTGGCCTCGGGCCAAAGTTCTGTTCCTGATTGAAGAAAATAAAAATTTCAAATCAGACCCTTCTAAATGCCTAAAAACTAAAGACAACTCTGGAAAAATTTGCAGATTTGGTGAATTCAAGATTCGGATGCCA
Source organism: Amblyomma americanum (assembly GCF_052857255.1). Taxonomy (NCBI): domain Eukaryota; kingdom Metazoa; phylum Arthropoda; class Arachnida; order Ixodida; family Ixodidae; genus Amblyomma; species Amblyomma americanum. The sequence goes on along the minus strand of NC_135504.1, from coordinate 106,233,584 downwards.
TTTGACCCATTCGCAAATTAAGAACAAGTGGCGGGGTCTGGAGAGAAAATATAAAACGATGCTACACCATAATACCCATTCAGGGGCGGACCGGAGAACATGGGACTTTGAAAAGTAACTATTACTTGTATACGTAGAACATGGTATCAGAAGAGTAAATTAATTTCTACTGAATGGAAAACTTGGTATGTTTTCCTGATTATGCATACGTGACTTTTGCCCCTGAAGCAGCTTAGTCATTCCACAAAACTGTGAAGAATGTTGCGGCATTTTTTACTTTTTGGGTCCAGGTAGATTGTGTGACAGAATAATTAACTGCACCAATTTTGGACATCTTGTCTAAGTGGTTTAATTCCTGTTGTAATTTTAAGGTATTATAGATTACACAGCAACATTTGGATGGTTAAATTGGCCATCTTTGTGTCAACTGCATACGCCCACTGAAAGGCATAAACCCTGACTTTGTGCTCATGTCAACAGCTCTGCTGCTCGGCAACTATCGAGCATTATGCATGCCGTGGTTATAGGCTAGCTGTTCAGGTGTCTTCTCTCGCTGAAAAGATATGTCAAGCTTCATGCATGAAATAGTGTGTTTGGAAAGAGCTGTACACATTAAGTGATGTCATATATATGTGTTAAATGGATCCTAATTTTTTTGTTCTCAGGAAGCTCACTGAAATTTTTGAGAAAGCTCACAGCATCAACCCACCCTACCTGCTGGGGCCAGGACTCGTCCAGAGCATCCAAGAGCGATTCATTTTTTTTCTGCACACGAGAAGTGCGACAGGAATTTGCATGCATTGTAGCACAGGCTTTGCCGAAATAAGTAACTAGTATATTGGGCTTGCCTCTCAGCCATACAGTGGAGCCCTTAAGGCACCACCACACAGCAAATGGCCTCCTCAGATAGTGAGGAATGGTTCTCCTTACAGATTTAAGGTTTAAGGAGTACCATGCATGTGCTCCAATACATGCCTAAAGAACAAACCTAGTTGCTTGGTTACTTTTGGAAAAGACAACGCATGTCGTGCAAAACATATTTGAAATCAAACACCACCAGGGGTTTCCCCAAGCATAAAATCAGGGGATGTTGCTGATGTAGGGGACTAGCGGTAGTTATTTTTCAGTTTTTAATTGTGTCTTGATGTGACACGTTGGACAAGAAAGGCCCATGACTGCAGCACTACACTCATGACAAAGAGTGCCAACAATTGCTTCGTTTTAGACAAGGATACAAGTCATATTTATCAAGAGACAAAAGTAAGGAACAAGGACTACATGAGATGTGTCCAGAAACAGTGCAGTAGCTCGGACTACTAAAAACCTTACAAAAAAATTATCTGTGCTCAACACCAGTCACTCTGCAAAACATGCATCTTTGCTCTGAACATAACAGACCGAGTCAATAATTAAACACACACACCAAGAAGTCTCATGTGCATGCTAAACTTTGTACGCACACGTGGAGGGTGCACATCAGAGGTTTGATGTCAGCCGTGATGATTTGCATGACACTGACACATCTAGGTATCAAAATGTATGGCTGCCACTCACAGTTGGTTGAATATGTACAAGCACAAGGTTGAATATGTACAAGGCTCTTCGTACACTCCGACTATTCACTCAATAACTATAAACCAATCAAGAAATATAAACCAAGACATGAGTATATCTGTGTGTTTCCTACTAATAAAATAACTGAACTGCCATAAATATATGGCGCATTCTCAGCCACATTCCTAGCAGTTACATCCGCGAGTTAGGTATGAAAACAAATTCAGTACCAATTAAGGAAGGGCCTACAGAAAAACAAGGTGGTGTGTACAGAAGCAAGCCGCCACTGAACCTCAAACAAAATATGTGGCAGGCAGTAAACAGCTGGTTTAGGGCACATGGAAGGCCATATACATTGAAAAATTTGACTTCGTCTACAAATGAGTGGTTTTTCTTGCTTAATGTGGCAAAAATGTGAAATAGGGGGCCAATACATCAAGAACATTATGGCACCACATATGTAAGGCTTCATGTTTTGAGCGATATTGTGCCATCGCTCTCAGCAATCTAGAGTTACTGACAGTAAAATGTTTGCACTTTTTGATAATGGATCTTGATACATTTGATAGGACATTAAAGCAGTTGAATTTATTTTGCACTTCTTGAAAATTCTGTGCTCTAGCTTTGTAAATGTACATGTGGTATGAGCTTTATAAAGTTTCTTCTATGGCTGTTTAGGGCACAACCATAAACTTGACAGATTAATTCCATGGGGTAGACCTTTTTGAACAAAGCGACAAAACTATCTGCAGTGTTAAATAATTTTTTTGGCCAACTTGAATTGAAAGCCTTTGATAGAAATTTAATTCCTGTTTCCTAAATGGTTTGAAAGATGCTCCAAGCTGACTTTTGCTGTGAGCAAAATTATATGTACGAAATCAAATAACTAAATGAATTACAGTGCCCTTTGTGTAGGGACTACAGAAACTACAAAGGCTCTGTTCTTTAGTGCAAGGAATGCATAATGATGTCGCATTATTTTGCCACCAGCAGCCAGGCTGAACCTGCACCCAGCCCCCAGCCTGGCCCCAGAAGGGTAACTGTCACTGTGAGCCCAATTCCTGGCAGCTCGCAACCGAGCACGAGCAGAAGCAGCACTACTGCTGGAGACTTGCAGCCCCCAAGCCCAACCACGCTGCCAAGCCCCCTGCAACAGCAACCAGGCCCAGCCAGGAAGAGGCCCAGGACAGACACCTCTCGTGCAGTGCTCGAGAGTGCCGTCACCCTTCTTGAGGTGGCCGAAGCTAACACACAGCAGCGGCACAGGGCTCTTGAAGACAGGAAGGTTGCTGCTGTAGAGAGGAGGACTGCAGCACTTGAATGGCAGGCGCTTGTCTCACTCTATTCTCCGATACGTGCCCCAACTCATTCCCCAATCCGTTCTCCAATTCACTCTCCAAGCCCTCCTTACTATAATGCTTAATTTTAATGCTTCGTTTGTTTTCTAGTGAGCGCTTATTTTTATAATTTTCATTCATAATTGCTGTTATATGTTTGTGTTCAGTTCTGTATATTTCCGCTAAGTTGTTATGTATGTTTGTGCACGTGTGTACACTTAGACACATGTAAATTCATCTCATTCTAGGTTGCGCTTCATATTGTGTACATACTTTAATAAATTTTACAACCCTCTAATAAGATCTGCATGTTTCATGTAATGTACATTCTGATCACTTGCTTCTGTGTGTAGTGATAATGAATTGGATGGCAGCAAAATTTCCAGAGCATACTTGTCTAAATTTCTCTAGCACGCACCATCCTTCCAGCAGTTTATCTTGCATGCTTGTCATTTACTGTTATTTACTGTTCAGAGGACACAATGCAAATTTGAACATGTCAGTCATCTTATGGTGACTGAAGCTAACACACAGCAGTGGATGACAATTGAAGAAAGATTGCTGCTGACTAGAGGAGGAGTGCAGCACCTTATTGGGCGGCTGCAGCACTTGAGCGATGAACCTCCTCCTCACATCATTCTCCAAGCCTCATAAATAATGCATGGTTTTTAATGTTTTCTTTTATTCCATTGTCAGCAGTTGACATTTATTATAACTTTCATTAATTAACTGCTTCTGTATGTTTCATTCTGTTCAGTTCCATATATTTCCACTAATTGGCTGCATGTGCGTGTGTCTACGCACACTAGTAAATTTGTCTCTTATCCTCTATTAGACTTCAATATGTGTGTACTTTAAATTATCCTAAAGCTTCATCTTTCTATATATTCTAAAGCCATGCATACGTAATAAGATCTCGGTGTTTCGTTGAATATCCATTCTGATTACTTGTGCAGCACAACTGTCTAAAATTTCTCTATTGCACACCATTATTCCAGCAGTTTAGCTTACACACAGCCTCTTGTCATTTACTATTCAGGAGGCAGAATGCAGGAATATACGAAGAGAAAACTGAAAGGCTGCTCTGTATGATTTACGCATGAAAATTTATTTCACGAATATCACACATGAACATCATTTTGTGTACCCATATCCCTTGCTACATTAAGCAGTCTATGCAGGTGACAGGCAGCAGCATACTCCAAGAGGTAAGGAAAAAAGAAGGAATTAAGCCACACTAAAATGTGTCATCCTGCAGGACCACACAGCTAGATTTGCCCATAGAACACAGAGCTTGAAATGTAGTATCGTCAACAAGACCAACAACAAAGCGTTGCAATATACACAACTTATATGAGAAACTTATACAGCTCACATTCAAACTCTTACCATGGGTTAATGATATACTCCCTCATTAAGGGCGGGCCACAGGTGTTAGTGCAGTATGGTTAATAATTAAGCAATGTTTTTCATTAAACTTAAGCACTATTTATGCAATTTAGTGCATGAAAAATCATGAGATTAAACTAAAAAATTTTGTTTGTGCACGGGTCAGGAACACCATTACCACACAACAGAAAAGGCTGCCAATTCAACAAAAAAAAGTTCTGAGCAGGAGCTAGCAGATCCCACTTCAGAACCAAAAGTTCCCAGTAGGGACCAGAAGATGAGCCCAGCACAAAATCAGCTGCTCTATTAGGACCATATGCATACACTAAAAGAAAACCTATTCCTTCTGGGACAAATAAAACCACAGAAAACAGCAATTCCCATTCGCAAATCAACACCTGGGATATTATTGTGATGAGGTAGAACTGTTTTTGATATAAAGTAGGATAGGATGGTCAAAGCCATTTAATTAAAGTGCTGTTGCAATTAACAATGCAACATTCTTCACCACATCATCTATCTGCAATGTACATAGCAAATATTTCAATGTAAAAAAAACTGAGAAATTGCATGCAAATACAAAAGTACAGAAATGAAAAGGACAATAAAAACTCTTGGCAAAAAAATCTAGGAAGACCACTCCATTAAGAAAAGATAGAAAAGGCTGCAAGTCAATCATTGTACATGCCAATTGCGTTGCTTCATTTATAGTCCAAACAGGCAACATATACAACACATATTTTTGTTGAAAGCAAAATTATTTTAATTTTTCTGCTTTCAGCCTAATTTTATCTTTAAATGTAATGGAGTGATGGAAGCTCACACTGCATAAAACTGAAGCAATGAAGAAAATAAATGAAGGCAGGAGAGGAATATATACTTCACGATTAAAGGCTCTTAGCTACGCTGTCGCGCAAAGTACCTGTCGAAACAGAACTCTCTTCCTCGTCGTCGGCAGGCTCGGTTAGCGACGGCGACACGTTAGTTCCGCTGTCCCCCTCCTCCAATATTTCTATAGCACCGCCGCACCTCCTTGCCTTGTTGTGCAGCACGCAAGCTGCCAGCACGATGTGCACCGCCTGGCTTATTCTGGCGATGTCGATGTAGAGAAGCCGCTGAATTCAAGCCTTCAGCAGGCCGAAGCTGCCCTCCACAACAACCCGCTTCCGAGTGTGCGCATTTTGAATGCCGCCATCCAAGGCTGCCAGCTGGTAGTGGACTAGTGGTACGGGGGCAGCAGCAAAGGATACGCAGCGTCGCCCAAAAGGTGTCCTAGCTCCTGCGCGAATTAATGTGTAAGAAATAAAAATTAACGAAAACCTCCTGCGTATATGACCGACCATAGAATATGTAGCAATTTTTAAACTCGTAATTCCGAGCATCACTATCTATACCTGTTGCTCACAGTTCAGCTTGGTTAAAGCTAGCGGAAACGATCCGAGACGATTATTCGATATCTTGCAGATATGCACGCGCCGCTTTCAGTTTTCTGAACTCTATTCCGCGCATCATGCATGTATTAAACACGCATAAGTGAAGTAACAATAAGAAGTTCTTTAACACATTTCCGCATTTAGATTCTCCGTCTTTGAAGAGGAAGCTTGCTCTCACGGAGAACTCTGGAGTCGTGCGCGCTGCCGGGGAAGCCGACGAAGACGTCTTGAAAACCATGTCAGCGTTGCAGACCCCCTGGAGTATGATGGAATGAAACCTTTTTCGATTATAGTAACTTTCCTCCGACTCTGAGGGTCGAGCAATGCGGACATGGGATCCATCCATGGCCCCGATGGCGTCCGCGGCAGCACTAGTCCGCGACGGCCGAGCTGGCAGAAAGCAGTCTTGCTGCGCTGCCGCTCGTCGGGGTCTGGCCAGCATATCTCTCTCTCTCGCTTATCGAGAACAAGAAATCTAATACCCGACATATTGCACCGTGGACCATCGACTCACTCACGTCGAATTTGTCGGCAATCTGGTACATCGTGGTTTGAGTACCGATGTATACGTCAGAGCGATGAGCATCGTCTTCTGGGCAGATATCTGGCGCCGTCCTTGACATCCCTCCGGGGAGAAGGCAGATGCCTCAAATTTACCAGCGAGATCTGCGCACAAGTTTCTCGAAATACGAAACAGTTTACGGAATTCAAATTCCAAATATGCGAGCACGACTCGCTCAGTGGGACCCTGTGACGGTCCTGCCTCTCTACATGCGCCGCCAGGAGAAGCACGAAACACTCGTCGTCGTCGTCATCTTCGCTGTCAACGGACTCACTCCGGTCAACAGCATCGGTGAGTGCAGCAAGAGCAGCTACCTCTTCGCTCGACATGATGAAAGTGATCAGCAGACGACGCAGCAGGCGACGCGGACGCGAGAGCCAGCTGCTCGAAACTTTCCTACAGTTTCCGGCGGCTGCCAGTTCACGTGACCATGACGCGATTTCCTGTCAGGGGCTAACTTGCTGGCAGCCAGCGGGCTGCCCAAGCGTGGAAAATCGAAGAGGCCCACTGTTGATGAAGAAACAGCTGACTTGTTGATGGTTACAACACATCGGGGACTGTTCCGTGTAACCCGTCCTCAATTTGGCGTGGCAGTGGCTATTTTTCAGAGGTACATGGAAGAACTGTTGCATGGAATTGATGGTGTTCTTGTTTTTTCGATGAAATCTTGATCGGTGGAAAGGATGAGGTGCAGCACCATGTTCGTTTGCAAGAGGTGCTCAAAAGAATCCATGAAGACGGTCTGCGACTGCAATTTGACCAATGCCAATTTTGTGTTGAGGAAGTGTGTTACTTGCGATTCCGCCTGAACTCTGTAGGTGTGCAGCCGACAGGAGACAAGGTGCGTGCTATTCACGAGGCCCCGGAGCCTTCATGCAAAAAGGAACTTCAAGCCTTTTTGGGAGCTCTGAACAAGTTTCTTAAAGGAGCAGCTCATGTCTTGGAGCCACTGTAGCGGCTGTACGGCGGCTTTCCCGCCAGTCGGTACCCTGCCTCAGGCAATAAAGGATGTAACACTAATATTCACTCAAATCACTGTTTGAAAAAGTTCAATAATTGATATTAAAGCGATAGTGAACGACCCATCAAATGACATATTAAAAACACAGTGCAGTTTAACTTCCACAGCAAGGGTTCCAGACTTTCCTCACCTATGCACTGACACGCTCTGTTAGTACTAATCAAGGTGCCTTTGATTGGTGCGATTGACAGGTTCATTTTGCTGCAACACACCCCAGGAAAACTCAAAAGTGCTGATGGACACTGATCGCCGACACTGAGAAGCAGAGTTACTAAGACAACTGCATTGATTTTGTCTCAAAAATACACTGCAAATTCGTTTTCCCACGAGGTTTTTCGAAATGTAATCCTAACTCAGATGTCTTTCTGTGCATTTTAAGATGGTGGCTCTACGGAGATATGAAGCTTGCTGTACAGCTGGAGATGCCAGTAAATGGTACAAAAGGGCAATCACATCCTGCAACTTTGGAATACCTGAAAATTGTGTGATGCCGTAGGACTTGTGCGCAGCAGCTTTGACCGTACACACGGCGCCACCTTCTGTTCGCGCCGTGCGTTCCTGCAAGCGTTCTCGCCATTGCATGTCTATGGTACAGCCACTGCCGCCAAAGAATGAACGACATGGCATCGAACAGTGATGCTAAAAATGTGCGTCCTAAAAGCAGGTGTTCCATCTACTGCAGTGTGCATGGCTTCCAGAGTAGTTACAAGAACACTGCCGGGAAGTTGCCAAAGATTAAGTTCTACAGATTTCCTTGGAAACCCTATGAGCAAGAAAGACGGAGCTGTGTTGTCAACAGAGACAATCTGCATTTCCCGAGCACCACCGACCGATGGGGACCGGGAGACACCGAGCTCCATCTGGCCGCCTTTCTCCAGTTACCTTGGTCCCTCAACATCCAGTCAGAGGGGCAGCGTTGTTTGAACTCTTCCCCCGAAAGTACATATTTGCTGTACCTTCCACATAAAGGATGTTTTGTTTCAAACATTTTTTTCTTGTAAGCATTGCAGGCAATAAACCTACACCTTTATTTGTTTTCTTCAAGAGTAATGTGTTTTATAAAGCTGGATTAAAGTGGTGCCCCAGGCAAGGCAAAAATATGCGGTTTCTTAACGCTGTCAAGGGCTTACATATATTACTGCAATTTAAAGCCCCAACGGCAGCTTGGGGCAACTTTGCCACTCGTATCTACATTGCGCATTTCTTGGGAAATGAGATAAGTGTGTTTGCTGGACACCCTGTTCATGTCATTATGCCGTTTCCAACAAGTTATGGGAGGGGCGATGGCGTCGGTAGCAAGACGAAGATGGGGAGATACAAGAGGTAAGCGTCGCTGATCATTGATAAGAATTCGTAGTTCTGCCAGTTGGCATGACGGCTGTTGGTACAGCTGATATGTGCAAATAAGAGTGCTCTTGGGACTCGTTAGAGGTTATAGCAGAAACACTAAATTTTAACCTGTTCAGTCCTCAATCCTGCTCACAAATTTTTACTAAGAGTTTGGAGCAGGGGCTTGCCTACTGGACCCGCTAACAAACGGAAAGCCATTGACTGTGGTGCAAGCATCATGCTACCAAGTCTTCATTTTCTAAAGAGATGGCTTGTCTGCTGAAGTGCCAATACCTGAATACCTAGAGACCATGGTTGGCACACGGTGCCGCATGGCTCGAGTCACAGGCACAGGTGAACTCCTAAGCTCATCAGTACATGCCAGTCCCATCTATGCTAAGTTGCTTTCCATATATAGTTTGCAGGCACACCCTACAATATGTATGATCCTTTCTTTTCATCACGGCATTTATGATTCGCAGCCTCGTTTGTAGATTACTCCACATAACATATTATAGATTAATAGGTGTTCCTGTGTTTTCTGCAAGAATTGTACTCTCTCATTTTTTTTACAAATATAGGCATTGCAGAAAATGCAAAGAACTGCATTAATCTCTACATGAACAGTTTCTTTAAGGGGGCATTGGTCTTAAAACTATTTTTCTTATTTACTGGCCAAATTTGATGAAACTCCACTGAATCATTCAGTTTTTCTCTGCTGATTTTAAATATGCAACAATTTTTCTTTTAGGAAAACTAGTCCCTGAGGTATAAGAATATTATTAGAAAATTATTGCCATTGTCTGCCCAAACAATACGAAAAACTGCTCATCAGAAATTTATTTTCAATATACACGTAGATACTATACACCTCCTGCATGTTTACAAACAAACGAGGTGGTCGAGATAGCTCTGCAGCCATTTGTGACCTAGGGGTAGGCAAAAAGCGGCGAAGCTGCAGCCAGTTACAGTGCGACCAAGCTAGGCGAGTGAGCTGTATGTGTGTTTTTGCCTGCACGATTAACCATGCTATCCGCGAGCGATTATTTCATGAGCCCGAGCGGTGCGGACCAAAAGTGGTACACATACGAACCCATACGCCATACCGGAAAACGAGTGGGTGCAAGTCATAGAAGGGAAGCGTCGGTGTTCGCTGGAGAAGATAAGCAATGTTGTTGTGTATTTGGTGTTTTCACCAAGCAAATTCACTGCAGAAAGCGTTGAGAATTACAAAGCTCTGAAGAATTACAACCACTTTCAGTCAGGTAATTGGCCGCTCTGTCTTCTCGTGCATAAACAAACGGGGCACGCACACCACGCAGCATGCTGCGAACCAAGCATTCCGCACAGTATTTCATTGCTTATAGCACCATCGCACGGTACTTACAACCGCATAGAAAATAAGTGTAGGTAAGCATGGCAAAGGTAGCAACGCCAACATGCCGTCTTGACCGTACGGCTAGGTAGTCCCTTGTTTAAGACGGCTAAAATCAGCATGCTGTGTGGTGTTTGTATGCATTCTGTATGTACCTTTGTGGCATCGCTGTAGGTGTTAACTACCGCATTTCAAAGAACAAAAAAGAACATTCTCATATTCCGGCAATGGTGCCTTTCAACCGTTACTTCTAGTTGACTCGATGCGGTAGCGCAGTAGCAGATGCCTTCGAGCAGCAGCGGCAATACATGGGCGCGTTAAGAGCTGTGCGTGTACGAAATTAATCTCGCGCCTTCTACAGTAGTTTGTGTATTGTAGGACACCTCCTAGACGCTAAACTTCGCAGACAGAGCTGTTATCAGTTAAGCCCATATATGATGTAGATACAGCTCCTTAGACCACCAACTATGTTCGCCTTAAATGCTGGATATTTTACGCATTTTAATTTTTTTTCGCTCGCTATGCCTTTGGATGGGAACATTGGGATTACAAGCACATGTGTTAACCTCCTGGTGTTTTCCACTATTGTTCGTCTGCAGGACAGGTCCGAAAGTGTCGGCTATGGAGGCCTGGTGATATGAAAATAAGTTTTGTCCACACCGACGTCATTACTTCGCAAACTGTAGCTGGAAAAGGCAACGATACTTGGGTGTGTGTGCTGAAGACACATCAGGACAAATACTGCCAGGCTACTACCAGTGCAAAGCTGGGTAAGTTGACTTCTTCCACTAAATCCTTCTTATGTCAGAGTAATCGAGTGCATTGTTATGCAGGCTAGGTGAACTGTTTGTGCTTGAGGCCGCGGCTCGTGAGCATGCAGATGTGTCATGTACATGTAGTCATGTGCTTGGTGTGCAGCTATGTACAAAAAAAGTAAACTTAATATTAGCATGACAAAACTTTCTTGAAACAGGTAACACATGCACTAAGTTATTATTGTGCATAACTGTGTTATATTTTAGGCAACCATGGTCCCAGCTGACCAGCTCAGCTTGAGCAAGCCAGGCAAGAAGGCACAAAAACTTGCTGCGGAAGCCAATCGCACATCTCAGACCTATGACGTGAGATACATTGAAATATTTGAGCAAATGAAGAAGGCAAGCTCGAGTGCTGTAGTTTTCAGAAGCATTCCAAAGATGCATTAAGAGGACACTCTGCTTTAGGGGATTAAGAAATGTACACGTTTTTAAGGTAAACGAACACCCATCTTCAAACATTTCTCATGTTTGAGCGCCTTGAACTGTCTTCAAGAAAGCTCATTAGCATAAAACAGCAGTTTGTATGCATTAGTATGTTTTGTTGTGTTTTTGCTGAATGGCGAATTCTTGTTGCCAATGTCATGCATAATTCAGTAAGAGTTCAAGATCAACCCAGGATGTTCATGTTCTGCTATTGCTTGCTTTTAGACTTCTTTCTTGATATGTGAGTTTCTGTGCTGCGTCAGGTAGCTGCTACTAGCAGCAAAATTTTAAATCAACGTGCAGGGGTGTCCACTGCTAGATTGAACACGTGAGCGGCATGGCTACGCTCTCAAGAGCGCCAGTGTGTACATTCCACGTGTGCATCAAAGCGCATGCGACAAGAAGCACGAGCTCTAGGACCTTTCTTGCTCCTGTGCCGCTTTACTTTGATGCATGGCCATGTCAGATGCACTGGCCATCCGAAGAGCGCTGCCGCACTTCTCCCATGTTCAAGCTAGAAATGAACGACCCTGTACCTACTCTTTTGTAAAAACAATGTATCCCAGAATTTCAGCTGCCTTTTGTGATCACGTGAGAAGTGAGTGCATAAATCTGGACCTCAAACTCAAGCGCATTGATTTGCAACGGAAGCTGCAAAGTAAAATGAATAAGAGCATCTAATAAAACCAGTAACAATAACAGAACACACTGTGGTATTGTGAGTTTCAGTTCTGGTTCCCAGTTTGGAATAGTCTTGTCTTGTATGTGCACTTGAGATCGGTGTGGGGTCACATCACGTGACCCGAGCCTATAATAGGTGATGCCACGGTGAGTAAAGAGTCTTCATCAGAGTTCCACCACATCGGCTGCGTCCGGCTGTCTCACCCGGGTCAACCCAAGCCCCAACACAACGCTAGAAGGTGGACAGTTGAAACAAGTGAAATAAGTGTGCACACGCACTTAACTGCGAATAAAGAAAAAATGGGTACTGAAATTTTCTCGCCATGGCAGAGTAGGCACTTTTTAGGCCTGCACGTCTAGCTCTGAAATTATCAGCTGGTGCATGAAAGCTAATTGGTAAAGGCATGGCTAATTATATGTCACTTAGGGTTCCATCAACATAGGCAATGAGCACTGCACCTTTGACATTTTTTGCACAATATTTTATTGAGTCGAACTGAGATGCTCAACTTCAAAATATAGTCTGCATGCTTTGGGTTGGAAAAAAGGATGCTTAATATTTCACCCAGGAACGCTAAGAAAGCACGGAGCCCGAAGGAAGACTTCTTTGAAAATATGTTTCTTCCGCTGAGCGAAACTGAACGAATAGAGAAAGACACGAGGCTAACAACCAAGTCACCGTTGTGGTATGAAGCCAGGTACAGAATGTCCACTGGCACCACCAAGCACTGGGTGAGAATTCATTTTTTACTTGTAACTATTTGCTTGTAGTGAGAGCATAGAAGCAAGTGAAGTAAAAGGGCTGCGTCTTTTCTTTTAGATCCGAACACTGAAGGCACGCACAGATGTCCAGGGCCTTTTGGACAGCGTCCCGCAGCAGCGGCCCCACTAAACATTCAGGCTGACGAATGGGACTGGGATAAAGAGAAGGTGGCCAAGGAGCAGTATTTATAAGTCATGAAAGCACGTCATCTCAGCTTCGAGCTCCATGAAATCGGCTTTGTGATCGATCCAGATGTATGTTTCTGTTCAATTCACATTCAGTTAGTGCCTTTGTAAGGAAATTGATCATGGTCATGTTCATTTTTTGTGGTGTTCATTTTATGTAGCGCATGAATATACCTTCGCAATATTTTTGCCCAGGCTCCCTTCCTTGGTGCAACCCCTGATGGTCTGTGGCACTGTAGTTGCCATGGTGTGGGCTACTGGAGGTCAAATGTCCTTGGTCTCTTAAGGAGCCCCACCACCAGGCATTGGAGGCCTCATATTTCAGTGCCAGTTGGACCTTTCTGGAGAACCACACATATTTCACGCAAGTCCAGACGCAACTGCAGATTTGTTGGAAAACCATGTGCCATTTTGTGGTGTGGTTGCCGCACCAATTTGCAACTGTGGAGGTTCCATGTAGCAGCAACTTTTTAAAGCCAGTTTTAGAAAAAGCTCGTGCTGTTTGGACTGAACATGTGCTCCCTGCTATGTTCTAAGCTGGCCTGGAAATACTACAGCTCATGTTTTATTTTCATACATGCAGTTCATTTAATCTTATTACTTAGTAGGCTGTGTTGAAAGGCTGAAGTACGAATAAACAAATCCCTGCATAAAATGTCCGACCGCCAGAATCAAGCTTCAATCAAGGCTCTGATGCACTACCAAAGGGAGGGCAACACAGGGTGCACACGGGGACATGAAGCTCGCTGCCCACCTGGAGATACCAGTGAATGGGGTTAAAAGAGCCATCACATCTTGCAACTTTGGAATACCTGGTGCTGTAGAGCACTGCAGCTTTGACTATACATGTGGCGCCACCTCCTGTTCACGTCGCATGTTCAGCTCCCTGATTATAAACTAAAATTCGGTTACATCAGATTTCAGAAAATTGTTATGTTAGACTCTCTCGCGTGTTCAGCTCCCTAATTATAAACAATAATTTACATCATTTTTTAGAAAATTATTTTGTTAGACTCAGCCACCCAAAAATAGCATAAGCTCCATACTTCGGTTCTTTGTGAATTTAACGGCATAAGATTAGTTGAAACTGTGCTATAAAAATGCAACGAAAACTTTTATAAGGCTAGTCTTCTTGGCAAAGAGCGTGAATCTGAGAAAATGGCATTTGAAATGCGCGCGCCAGCCATTTGGAGGTCTTTGTAGAGGCCCCAGAAATCAGTGAAATGCGGATGTTACAATATTTCTCAATAGTTAGTAATACCAATATGTAGGAAAGGGATCCAGCTCTCAATAAGACGAAGATGGCAGCCACCAAGGACGCGGCTGGGGGAAGCATAGGACGCAGAGTGCTGCCACGTTTTCCTCTGAACTCGCTACTTGGGCACATTGGACGAGTCAAATATATCGATTTTGTAGTAGTTAAAGGTTGACTGAAAATATCAAACTTTGCAGGCAGGTGCTCTAGAGTCTACTTAACTTGAACATCCCGTTTTTGAAAAATCACAATTTTCGCACTTTTTTTACCGTTTCAAAAGACACATCTCCCCTCAATCTCTAAATGAAGTGTTTCTTTAAAAAGGGAAGCTTTTACCACAAACAAGATTATCATTTATTACAAAAAAGTATAAAGTAATATTTTACACAGCCTTTTCTTAATATCCAAGACAAACAAAACTTCTTCAACATTGTGCCCTTACCCAGGCTACTCGGAATCAACAGTTTTCTCCAAAAGGAAACTGCACTCTCATTTTGTCAATGGCTTTAGAAGGCTGTGTGTATATTCATGTGTGCCATTGGGACACAGTAGAATGTGGCATTCAGGCCCAGATTGCCTCGAAATCATCATCTCCTCAAGAAGAGGAGCGTGAGCAGTTGCACTTTTCTCTAATACGATTTATTCTGACACAAAACGGATGCATTCCGGAAAGTGCGTGGTGTCAGTGCAAATGTATTCGCGTTTCTGTTGTCTATGCTTTCTCAAACTTCCAGCTGGCAAGTAAACGTTCCCATGGCCCAAAAGTTGGCTGTTTTCTTGATGACGTTAATGCTTGTGATTTCATTCGCTATTAATGCAGTCCTTTTTGGCCTGCACTGTAAAGCTGTTAACAGACTTTATTTTGTTTTGGGCAGCACGAAGGCTGCTTTGCAGAACTTTGTTCCCAACCCGCCACGAAAAACCGTCCAAGCATCAGTGCCTCCTTGCTTTAAGTGTCACTACCCTGGTTGCTGGTTTATTATTGACTGTGCTGAGGTTGGAACTGAAGAGCTGCCTATAGTGGAAGAAAGGCATTCCTATTTTCACACTAGAAAGACAGTTAGATCTTAAAGTCTTTGGTTGTAATTTTAACTGACAGTAGAATTACATTTGTGTCGGATGCCTATTGGGGTCAAGCTTCAGACACCCATAAGACACTCCACTCCGGATTTCTAGACCGTACACAGCCTGAAGATATGGTGCTGGCAGACGAGGCATTTTCTGTAAATAGGGCTCCAACTGCAACTAACTGAAGTTCTAGTCTCTCCTCTTCATGTTCTTAAGACAGCGGTGCTCTGTCATCAAGGTCATACCTAAAAAAAGCTCATTTTCCGACTTTGTGCAGCAAATTTCACTATAATATTTCGTCAAGAGAGAGATTAAGAAACGAGGATTTCAAAAATAAGCACTGAAAATTCTGACCAAATTAGCCATTTTATTTGCGTTGTCTCGTTTAAGCTGAGCTGAGCCGCAGGCCAGCACTTCTTTTTAAGTTCTCGCGCCAGAAGCCACACCAGACAAGGACGAAGTCTCTGTGTACAAGCTGGCATTCACAGCACCGAGGCTCTGAGGCACTCTGAAAGTGCCCCCGTTGTTGGGTTACCGGTCCAGAGACCTCGAGCCTTGGATGGAGCACAGACGTGAACTAAAGCCAAGGAAGCTGTGAATGGAGCTAGTATTAATTATTTGTGCCTTTCCGCACAGAGAGAATGGTAAGCAACACAGTCCATTTGCTTTTTATCCACCTTCCTTCCAAGCGTGGCTTCCAATGTGTAGTTGGATGTCCTAGCAAAAACAGTGAGGAGCTTTACCTCTTTGGGCAAATGGCTGTGGATCTGTAAATGGCGTGCCTGCAGTGCGGCAAACTTGTAGAAGTGACTGTCTGTCAGTGCTAACGGTTTGAATAAGTTTAAATGTTTGAAATTGCTCAAGGAAAGTCAGCGGCACTGCATTTTTTCGTTTCCAAGCATCATGAGCGACTTTGGAGGCAGCCGTCCGGCAACGTCTCCGTTTTGGCAAACCTGCGAGAAGGTGAACATTCTGTTCTCAAAATTCGAAAGGCGACGCCTCATATTTGTAATGAACGAATGTGTTTGAGGAAATGTATGTCGAATGTGCATTGAGATGATTCTCTGCACAAGATGGCCTTCTGATGATTTGGTTAGTGCCAGATATATTTTAAGCCGCCAGGCTGGCTCAGTGGTTATGGCGTTCGGCTGCTGTCTCGAAAGACGCAGGTTAGATCCCGGCTGTGGCGGTTGCATTTCGATGGGGGTGAAATGTGAGATGCCTGTGTACTGTGGGATGTCAGTGCCCTTAAGGAACACCATATGGTTGAAATTATCCACAGATCTGTTCTACAGCATCCCTCATACCTGAAGTCAGTTTCAGACGTCAAAACACTATGAACCAAACCGCAGCTGTAATGTTTTTGGGAAGAAAAATGCCTCATAAAGAGACTGGCTGTTCATTCGGAACTGCTACCTTCTTTCAGTGTATTAAAATGTATCACAAACAGCCACGCTAGCATAGTCCCAGTGTGGCTCAAATGCTTCAGTAGCTTATTAGGCATTTCGCAATGAAGTGCTTGCATGTATGCAATTTTCTGCACAGTGCATATGTGATGATGATGATGCTAGGTTTTTAATGGCGCAAGGGCAACTGGGGTCAAAGAGCGTCAAACACAAGGTTTATGGTCGACTCGGGCTAAAATGTGTGCAGATGGTAAAGTTAAAACCAGGTGTATAGGGCCTAAGAGTACTGAGTATGTGCATGGTTATAGTTGGAAGAGGGTGTTTAAATATCTGGTGGAATGGCTTAAAGTGATGTAGCGCTTAAAACTTGTTTTAAAAGGAGTTATATATGAAAGACGAAGCCAGATAGCCTCGACCATAATCTTTGAATGAGCAAGGAGGGCGAGGAGTCTTCTGGCAGTTATGGGTAAGCTCAGCACTCTCCTCAGCAATGAAGAGGTGCTGAGATTACTTTGAGTATGAAATCCCTCGTAAAAAACCTACATCAGTTAAAAAATTAAAAACCCTATCCAATGAGAACATGCGGTGATCACCTAAAAATAATGAAGGGTGCATTGGTACTTTAAATGTGTACAGTTCAGGGAAGTGATGTCGTCTTTGTGTATCCAGTCTAGGGCATGTGATTAATGCGTGGACAACCGAGATGTGGGCTCCACATCTCGTACATTGCGGTGCCGGAGTATCATGTAGAAGATGTGAGTGTGTGGTGAATGTATGTCCTATCCTCAGTCTGCAGAGAGCAACTTCTTTGAATCAATTTTGTTTATCTGTGGCATACCTCCCAATACGTGGTTTTATTGTGTGCAGTTTGTTGTCTGTTTCCTCATCCCAATCCTGCAGCCACTCTTTGCGAAGTGCAGTCCTAATATATGGCCTGAGGTCCTGGTACGGGAGTTCGTTTATATCTATACTACTCAGTTCGGCACCTGATGCTGCAAGCCTATCAGCTTCTTCATTTCCGTGTATTCCACAGTGACCTGGTACCCAGCATACTGTAATTTTGAGGTTAAATGTGCATGTAGACTTAAAGCATTTCAAGAGGGAATTCATTACAGGGTTTTTACAGGGTTTTCCAGAAGACAGGGCTATAATGACACTTAAAGAATCTGAGTATATAACAGAGCTTGGGATTTACTTTTCCAGGATGAATCTAACCGCCAACAGAATACCATGACATTCCGCAGTAAATATGCTTGTGTGTCTATTCATTGTTTTTGTTTCAGAAAACGGATTATTGTAAACTGCACATGAAACTGAGGATGTCTTTGAGGCATCAGTGTAAAACTCTGTGCACTGATATTTTGCTTGTAGGGATAAGAAATGCTTTTTTATGGCAATTGGTGGCCCATTCTTACCAACCTCACGAAAAGATGTGTCGCAGTCAACTGGATACACCTGCCAGGGAGCAATTGTGTCTTTAGTAGAAGTTACTAGAATGTTGGACACTGGTATGTTCATGTCTTGGACAAGTGTGGCGACTCTAATGGGTAAAGGTGGGGTTTCAGACGGTCGGTTTGCAAACAGCAGTGTACTGGTTGGGTTTCGCAACAGCGCGTTGCATGGATGGTCAGCATGAGATAATGTCTTAGTAGCATACGTTATAGTGGTGTATTTCCGTCGTCGTTCAAGTGACCATCGGTCCGCCTCAACGTACAAGCTGGCAGTTGGGCTTGTACGTAAAGCACCAGTAGCCAACCGCAGACCCAAGTGGTACACAGCGTCGAGCGTTTTTAAGGTGCTTTTGCGTGCTGACTCGTACACTACTGAGCCGTAGTCTATACGTGACAGAATTACACTATTCAGAAGATTCAGCAGACAGTCTCGATCTGTACCCCAGGACTGGTGGGACTGAATTTTTAAAAGGTTCATTGATTTAATGCATTTAAGTCTAAGGTGTTTAATGTGTTTGATGAATGTAAGTTTTTCGTCGACTATGACACCAAGAAATTTGTGCTCTCTTTGGACAGCAATACTCTGCCCATTAAGTGTGATGTCGGGTTCAGGCCTAATACCACGTTTTTTTGTGAAGAGTACGCTTACAGTCTTTGATTAATTGAGCTTAAATCCATTTTGGTCTGCCCACTTTGCTACTTTGTTTACTCCTAGTTGTATTTGCCGCTCACAGATGGACAAATTACATGACTTGTAACTTATTTATATATCGTCGACATAAACGGAGTAGGACATAGATCTAGGCAGGACGCTCTTTAATGAATTCATTTTCACTATAAAAAGAGTGCAGCTGAGAACGCCGACTTGAGGGACACCATTCTCTTGTATAAACTGCTTGGATATCGAATTTCCTACGCGGACCTTGAATGTTCGTTCAGACAGATAACTTTGAATGGTGTACAGCATATTTCCCGAGATCCCAAAGGCGAACAGGTCACGGATGATACCATAACGCCATGTGGTATCGTAAGCTTTCTCTAAATCAAAGAAAACAGATAAACAGTGCTGCTTATGCACAAAGGCATCCCTTACGTAGGACTCGAAGGCAACGAACTGGTTAGTGGTTGATCGGTTAGCTCTAAATCCAGCTTGGTGCTGGTCAAGAAGGCCATTGATTTCAAGAAAATGCACAAGGCGACGATTTACCATTTTTTTCAAAGAGCTTACATAAACAGCTGGTTAGGGCAATTGGCCGATAACTGGCCGCAAGTGTGGCTCCTTTGCCTTGCTTTAATACCGGAATAATAATTGCTTCTTTCCAGGCTTTTGGAAGGTGTTCAGCAGCCCATATCTTATTAAACAGGCACAGTGCATATGTGATAATTTTTTCTGTTGTGGAATTTGTTTAGGATATGTGTTCTAATGAAGACTTCATGGGCTTAGTGCGCGTGGTTGCTGCACAGATTAAGCAGTGAGTTTTATCTGGGGCAACAGACAATACTGTACAGACGAATGTATTGACCGCACTCATGTAATAGCCGTGCACCTGACTTTGCAAAGAAAATTGGGAAAAAATTATTTAAAAATTACCTCAGTAAAAGCCGCACCAAATATTTAAAAGGGTGGGCACTGCCATCTACTGTGCGGTGCAAGAAATTAAGAGCGTTTTTTATTACTGCCATCAAGTGGGGCGCAAAACTTACGCCACACGCACATCGAGAATAGACAGCAACAGCTCATGCCACAGCAGTCTGTTCATGCTTCTTGTCTTCCCTCTTTCGCCAATCGCGCACAATCTCGAAATATGAACGTATCGCTGCCATTCGCTGTCCTGTTTTCTCTTGTGCTCGTGAGCAGAAGTTTGTTTCTGGATGGGGAAATACGTAAGCTATACCGCTCACTTTAAACTGAAAGTGGATGACTTTGCCAAGGAAGAAGAAAAAAGAGCGGCTGAACGAAAATTTGGGGTTGACGAAAAATGTGTACGCCGATGGTGCTCCCAAGAAGGTGCTCTCGGGAAAACAAATCTTCAGATGCGCGCTTTCCGAGGGAAGCAGAGCAGCCGGAGATCGAAGACTCACTTCTCGAGTACGTGACAGAGATGTGACGCAACGGCTTTGCAGCTTCAACTGAGATGTTTCGCATGAAAACGTTCAACATCGTACGAAGCAAGCGGGTTCTGGCCAAGGTGTTTAGAGTTTAGCAATGGATGTATCCAGCGCTTCATGAAGCAGAAGAACCTGTCGCTTCGCCGTCGCACAACGATGTGTCAACATATGCCAGAGGAGTAAGAAGAAAAGCTGCTAATGTTCCAGAAATTCATTATCCAGAAGCGCAGAGAGCACGAGTACCTGCTCTCTCAGATTTGTAACACCGATCAAACCCCAGTTTGGTTTAACGCACCCAAGAATGTGACGATCGAGGCAAAGGGAAAGAGCATGCGTGTTCTTACAACGCGAAGTGAAAGACTGATGCACGGTTATGCTTTGCATCACAGTGGATGGGTGCAAACTACCGCCTTATGTTGTTTTGAAGTGGAAACCTGAACCCACGGAGAAATTTCCTGATGACATCTTTGTTATGGGTATACAGGACTAACGATGGATCAGCTGGTGACAGACTGATTGACGTCTGTTTGGGAAAAGTGGCCAGGTGCAAATTTTGACAAGCGTTCCCTACTCGTCCACGACACGTTCAGAAGTCACCTGACAGTCATTGTGTGGAAACAGTTTCACACATCTAAAATGGTAGAGTCATACCTGGAGGCATGACTGGCATGTTTCAGCCTCTGGCATTTTCAGTAAACCACATACCTTATAAGTGCAGATTTCGGATGACCGTCCATCAGAAGACGCCGACAGGTCAACTGAGGAAGGCATCAATTGTGGATGTGTGCTACTAGATACTCTAAGCTTGGGGCACAGCTTTGTTCATGACCGTGGAAAGAAGTTCCGGCAGACATCTTGACACAGTGAGCTAGAAGCTGCTTGCGGACGTTCGTGTTCTGCACGTTACGGGGGAATGGCTTTCATTTACCTCGCTGGACAGACTGGAAGCATTCAGGCATTCGGCAGCAGCGGCGACGGACCGTCTTCTTGGTGCGCCCTAACAAGCACATCTTTTTTGCTGTGCAGTTGGCCATTCCTTCAAGTTGCTCTTCGTCGACATAGATCAAGCTGTGCCCTGAAATATCGGACATTGATGACTGGTGAAACCTGTTGCCTGGTTGCCCGTCAACGGAAACTCTGTCTGTCCATCAAAGCAACACCCACCGGCTCCTTCAGGAATTCGGCAGCAACGGCGACGGACCGTCTTCTTGGCGCGTCCTGACAAGCGCATCTTTTTTGCTCTGCAGGTTGGTGCGCTGTCTTCTTCTACTTAGATTCGGCCGTGTTCATTTGCCGTTGTCGCTGCTGCTGCCATACATGCTGTCACTCCTTTCATTTGCAATTGTTTCTGCTCAACGCAAGTAGTCATGTTAGATACACCAATTTGTTTGTCTTGTAAGCAGACGTTCACTGATGGCAGTCCGTTCGCCACCTGTACTGAATTTGACCTTAAATACCACTTTGGAGCCTGCTCAGGGGGCTACGAGAAACCTGGAAAGGGTAAAGGCCCCAAAGATCCCTGGAGGTGCCCGACCCGTTTAAAGGCGAGAATGAGAGGCACTAAATCATCTCTAAAGCAAACTGGCGAGCAAAAATGTGAACACGTGGCTGAGCTGACTGCTATCCATAAAAAATTAACTCTACTCTTACAAATGAAAGCTCAAGTGGATTGCTTACCTAGGTTAACGGAAGCCATGAATAGCCTTGAGGGATTAGTCCTAAAGATGTCTGCTAAATACGATGACATCCTTGCTAACGAAGGTAAACAAGATACAGAAATTCAGAACGTGAAGAGGCGCCTGGACCATTTGGAATCATGTGAACAGAACTCAGAGGTAGCAGCACTGAAACAGCAGTTGAATGTCCTTGAACAATACGGACGGAGGCAAAACTTGGAGATATACGGTGTTGAACAGAAAGTTGAGGAAAACCTGATGACTGTGGTCAATGAGCTAGCTGCGCCTTATGGTTTAGGCCCTCTTTGTGACACTGGTGTTGAAGGCATTCTTCGACTTCCTACGAGGACTAATAAGCATCCGCCCCCCATTTTCATTCGCTCCACTAACCGGAAAACCAAGGAGCAATGGCATGCTAAAGGCAAAGAAATCAGGAAAAATGACAGCAATATTCGCTTCTATGATAACTTGACAGCTGTCAATAAGCACAAAGGCAAAGGCGCAAGGCACAAAGGCGCACAAAGGCAAAGAATCTTGGCTACCAGTTTACCTGGAAGAAAAACGGAAGGGTGTTCACGCGAAAGAAGCCTGGAGATAGCTTTATCGTCGTGATGAAAGGGACCTTGATAAAATTCAGTATCCTTTTTGCAAGCTAATACTTTGCCCTAGCATGACAATGCACATTGACAAGGGATCCTTTAACAAGCAAGTCAAAGAATTTCTGCAGCCTAATGTTAGTTTCCTGTCAGTTATTCACTTAAATGCCCGAAGCCTCCGCAACAACAATAACTGATGGGCACGTTGGTCTGACATGATTTCCAGTGAAACAGCGCTACGGCACAACGCCAGAGGACAAGAAAGGACGATACACAGCGCTGACTAACAACAGAATGTTTATTCAGTGAGCAATGCTTATAAAGGAGCCAGGAACACTGAAAAAACAGAAAAAAACACACACAGAACCGTGACAGATATCCCTCCAACCAGGCACGTATTTGATAACACAATGCTAACACGTGTGCAAAATTTCATGTTCTTTATGCAAGATAGCGACAGAAGGGGTGCTTACGCACCTCTAAACCAGCTTCAAGATCTCAGACGCTTTGATAACTTCTCTAGTCAGCTGATCTTTGTGTCTATCAACAATTCTGCTTTTGTCATACAGAGGCTGGCACGAACAATCACGACAGTGAACACCAATGTGGCGGGCAGCGTTCTTGACATCATTTTTGTGCTCCCTCAGCCTATCGTTCAAACAACGGCCAGTTTGTCCAACATATGAACCACCACAACTCAAAGGGATCGAATAAACCAGATTCTCTACGCACTTCACAAATTTTACCTCATGCTTTTTTTTGTGCAGATGGGTTCACCTTCATTTGACTTTTTGGGGCCATTTACACGCGCGCACAGACTTCTCAATTTCACAGGAGCTGAAAACACAACATCTACTCCGGCTCTCTTACCTATTCTTTTCAAATTATGCGATACAACATGAATGTAGGGTATCACAGACACATTTTTTCTTCTGGTACTAAGGTCGACAGCGGCGGAAAGTTTTAACTTTTTCAGCATCCCCTCCGCTACAGCTGCTAAGACGTTGAGGGGTATCCTGCAGTAACGAGCCTCTGAACCTGATAATAAAAACAATTGGCAGTCCTGTGGGTGCAAGATTTTTTCATGGCGTTACTGAAGCAAGACGCTACAATGCCCCTTTTTACGAGGGGCCCCGTGCCCTAGTGGAGGTCATCAGCATTCTCAATGTATGTAATCTACTCAATTGTTGAATTTGTGCTGTAGCGCAATGACTGTCATTTTCGCTCTGTTTACTACTCGCAACCGTGGACGTGCCTAATCTCCACATTGCACACTTCTCGAAGTTGAAACTTTCTCAGCTATTCCTGCAGTCAAGTTTTCGGCTTATTAGACATTAGATTTCTTTATTTCAATCTTCACACAGAGAAACATTCCAACCAGCATGTACAGTACTCACGGATTCAAATAGGACATTCGCAGCGTGTGGCCGTCGTTGCATGCTGTGCCGCCCGTGGATGCTCATGGAACAAGGTGCTGCATTGTGGTATAGCGCGAGGGGAAGAACATCTGCAAAGCAGAATTGCTCCTTCCGTTCGCCAACGAGCCGGCCTGTGGTTTACCACACTTGCCTGCGTGACGCTGCAAGGCGTGCGCGGCTTCGCGTGCCGACCGAAATGGTTCGGCGGTGTGCACTGCCCGTTTTGCGGCGGCGTCTGCTTGCACATTCCTAATCCTTTCCGAATTCCTAATCCTTCGAACTGCCTTCACAAGTTGATCGAAAAAATTAGCTGTCCCTTTCTGTTTGTTTTTCGTAAGTATGTGAAAGCTTATTTTCTCATAACGCATAACCTGATGCTGTTCTTCTACTGTCAGCTGCCTCTCACATCTACACCTCTCTGCTTATTTGGTTCGACAGGTCGGTTCGGCATATTATTAGTTGTGTACATAGGTTTGATTTGTGTGTTCTGATGCACCGTACTTTTTTTTCCTGTGAACTCTTCTTCTATGTATCAGTAATGGGGATGTACTGTAGGCTTATTAGTTGTGAAAATTGTACGTTGTAACCATTTGCGTTGCTGTAATCGGGACATTTTTTTCTTACTTTTGTTGTATGTGTTTGGATGTGATTCCTGCTGCTGTGCTCAAGTGGTGCTCAGGGCCCAGTCAGGCGAATTTAATTTTTGCCTTTTGCCCTCCGCACCAAGACACCGTAATGTCTGAATTTTCTGAATAGATGGAATTCACAGGATGGTCACGACTATGCAACACAAGATTCAGTGACCGCTGTGATTCAGTAGGCATTTAGTTTTGGCAGGTGGCTGTTCCAAACAGTCACCCGTAGGCTTATGCGACCCGGGTTGGCTGTGACATAAGGTGACATCAGACAACGACACACAAACAGATGCACAACATTATAAAAAAAAGCCTTAAGACATCCTACGTGGTGTAATGCAGGATAACCATACCCAGGTTGCCACGTTAACCATGGATGGTAACTATGGTAATGCAGTTACGCCGATGGCGATAACAACGTGCAAGCCAGGGATGGGCGCCTAGGAACTATCGCTGTAAAAAAAAGCCCCATAGGAACATAATTGAGGCCCAAGCCCAGCTCTCAGGCACATGGCCTATTAGTTCGGCAAACTGCCACCACGGGCCGCTTCACCCTGAACTCCTTCTTTCTCTTTTCTTTTCCCCTTTCCTGCCTCGCATAGCCGCACGCAGGCAGACGGGAGGGCTCACAGCTTCGGGGTTGGGTTGGGCGGTTAACCATTGTTCGGATTCCACACTGTAGGAGGAGGAAGGAGCAAGTAGGGCTTTGTGGGCGAAAAAAAACTATCAATGCGGCGTGAAGCCTTCGCTGCACCTGAGGAACGCATGTTCAGTAGCAGGATATTGAGAAAGGCACCCAGTTAGAAGAGAAAAAGGGCACGGAAACGGCAAGGTGGCTGAAGGGCTTGTTGAGGCCGTTCGATAGGGATGCTGTGTGGAGTGAAAACGCGTGGTTCTTTTCGACGAGTTGTCAGGTAGAGAAGAGATACATCCCAGCAGAAGCAGGACGCAGTGATACAGTGTGTCATCTCTCACCGGGGCCGTATTTTTTCGCTGCATAACAACTAGCCCAAAGTGCCACCTCAGTGAACTCCTGGATTTAGGCTCGGGATTAGAAGCCAAATTAATATGTAGAAAAATAAAAAAAATCAAGGACGTCGAATGCAGGGATGTCAGATGCTTGTAGAAGAATTTTTTGGGCGAACGCAATGGAAGCGTCCAAAAGGCCAATCTCAACAATCATTTGGGGAGTTAGTTGCAAGATGCCATCTTGGTTGTGTAATTGCTGTCGCCTCTCTTTGTGGCGGATCAGTGAACCAGCTCTTTTATCGGCGTAATGCCATGTACAGTTTTCAGAAACACGTCGAACTCCTCATCAGCACGACTATAGTTCTGCGCTATATTTCGCGAAAAGTAACAGTTATAAATTTTCTTTATTTTTTTTTTCTGAGGACGGTTACTGACTGCAATGCTCTCCCTGAGAGAGTGATATCCGCTGTTGACTTTCTCAAGGCCTTTTATGATGTATTTTAGTTACTGTATAGAGATATTCTTCAGTTTTATTTGTCGTGCATGCTTTTATCACTGACTTATTGCCCTTGTATGTTATATCTTTGTGCCCTTCCTGCGTGCACCCAAGCAAGAGGTCTGCAGTATTGGGTAAATAAGTAAATAAATAAATAAATAAATAAATAAATAAATACAGGACTTCGTGTCCAGAACTTAGCGTAACTAAGATCAACTGGTGAAACCACGAATAGCGGCGCACTCAAGGTTTTTTTTTGTGACCATAGTGAGACACTCCTGTGCAATCTGAGGAGACTGAACGTTCTCTTGGACACCGTCTCTCTCATCGTGTACCCTCAGCGTTCATGAACTGATCGGCCAACAATGGCTTTGCGGGACAGTTGTACAAACACATTGTTTAAATTAAGGGGCTCAGATGGAGCAATTGCCGACAGACCACAGTAAGGGTAATCCCGCATGTACATTGAAACCACCACCACTGCTCTCCCAACAAGCTGCACAGAGCATGAGTAGGATTGTTTCTTGGTTCTGTTAGGTAGTTATCAAACAAATCCATGTACCATTATTTGCGCTTGTTTGTTAAATTATCCTAGCCCGAAGACTCGCCGCGGTGGCTAAGTGGTTATGGCACTCGGCTGCTGGCCCGAAAGACGCGGGTTCGATCCCGGCCGCGGCGGTCGAATTTCGATGGAGGCGAAATTCTAGAAGCCCGTGTACTGTGCGATGTCAGTGCACGTTCAAGAACCCCAGGTGGTCGAAATTTCCGGAGTCCTTCACTACGGCGTTTCTCATAGCCAGAGTCGCTTTGGGACGTTAAAACCCAATAAACCAAACCAGACTAGCCCGAAGCAAAAGAAAAAAACTAACCGTCCTCACCATGTTTTGTGTACTACAGCTCTTGTACATCGTAATCGGGCCGGACGGTTATTCAGAACACTGACTTCAGTGTTGCGACAATATTAGAAGCGCTGCAACGCCATGCGTCGGGTTCCGACTTTCTATCCCTCTATGGTTGCCTGTCTCAGTCTCCCACTGCATGCAGTTTGTACATTTGCAGCATAGTTTCAGAAGGGAATCTGTGGATAAAATTGGGACATGCAGCAACGTAACCTCCCGAAAATGGACACAATATTGCTATACAGAATACGCGGAGTGTAATACGCTTCTTACCTGTGCAAATGTAACATTTGCATCGCAGTCTCAGGCTGCAAACAATTATTACGTTAGAACCAGAAAAAAAAATCAGGGGGCACTTTGTTGAACTAAAGTGCGGTGAGGCGAAAGCCTTTAGCACGGTGTTGCTGCTTGTGTCACTGATGTGGGGTTAAGATGTTAATTAAGTACACAATTGCTTGTGAATCTTAAAGGCTGGAGACACTGCAGGGAATTTGGGAGGCATCCATCTGATTCGACGCCCTTCTGCAAACACTCTCCAGCGTCCTAGACAAGCAGAACTACATATGAGTTGGTAGGAAGTAGCGTAGTCGTTAGCACGCTTGGTTGCGGAACGGAAGGATAATAGAACTATTCTGAGTATTTGCATGATTGCATTCATACTATTATGCTTCTGCAAAAGTGATGAAACCGTTTGCTGTATTAGTTGCCGGCGGCGACACCATAACAACAAAGTAAAGACTTCGAACGTTGATTCCTTGTCAATGGACTGCTATCAGTGAGTGTTTGCGACCCGATTTTAGGATAGTGTCTCGCTTGTGAGAAGAATTCGTTCTTAACTCACTCCTGAAATCTTTTAACAAAAAAATAACTAAACAGATAGCCTCACTAGAGAGAATACATGGGTAAGCATTTACCCTTCATCTCGTTATGAGAAGCTGAATTCGCGTTCTTGCTTGTATCATACACTTTTCAAAATTTTTTGCGCGTATATTGAATTTTTTTTTGTGCCTTGTTATGAACGCTGCCAAGCGGCAGACGTGACGGACGTTCATTAATGTCGGGTTGGCTGCAGCAAATAGCGCAGGCTCTTTTTCTAATGCATACAGATTTTTCTTTTAAAAGCCGTAAAAGATGCATCGTCGTGATCTGTGCAGGTGGATTGTGCGCCAAGGCGGACATTATGTACGTGATAAAGTTCATTTAAAAGACTATTATTGAACTATAAATTGAAGGCTGTAAACACCGAAAGTTAACCAAATCTTCAAAATTCTTTAATAGATACAAAGTCTTTAAAAGGATCCAATTCCCAAAGTCACTCGCGAAATGCACCGGTAGTAGCACATCTCCACTTTATGCCATGGGGATGAGTTTATCGCCGCAATAACTAAACAGCGATACTTAATCGTCGGGCCGACCAGCTGCCTTCTGCGCGCCGCGAGAGATTTGGGGAGGCAAAGCCGCTTGGGTAGTGAGAATTCCTCGCCCACATTCGACAGTACTAGTATAGGACTGACGCGCCTGACAGAGTTCCTGACAGAGACGCACCAAAATAAAAAAAAGAGGAAAACAGGGAGCACTGCAATAAAGTAGAAAAAATGGCGAATAATAAATGGCGTCGGCAACCAGCTGAAGGAACATGGGCTGGGAATGAGGGGGACACATAGGTATTTGGCTTTTCCCGTAGCCGCCTTTGTCGCTTCGATTCAGGCGGCTGGAATGCGCGTTTTGACATGGATGGGTAGCAGGTGCTCGTCACGTGCAAAGCCAGTTTAGAAGAAAAACTTGACGATTCTGCTCATCGGGCCTTTCCCCTTTGACGTCAAGCTGTTTACCCCAGGGATAGGTCTCTCCCCGCTGTAAAGAAAGTGACAATGCTTTGGTTTACACAACCGGATTCATCAGAAGGTAAAGCAAAATTTAAAAAAAAAAGGAATTCTTTCGCGATGTTTAGTTTCCGGGAGACGTCTTGGGAAAAAAGGGAAAGCACGTGAGCCTTGCACGTGACCCCGAATCCTTGACGCTGTTTTTATGCTAGGTTGTTCGCTGGAGTACTATAAATACAGTACCATCGAGATGCTGAACACCATTCGTCCACACCCAGCAACTGCACCTCACCTTTCTGCCAGAAGCAACTGATGTACCACTCCGTCGAGAGAGTCATCGCAAAAACGGGAAGTTTTTAACTTTTTTTGTTTGAATATTGTAACATTAAAACCTTTTTTTTTACATTTGTAACGCACTACTGGGTACATTTAGTAATTACCTGTGGATTGATTTTGGTATGTGCAGCCATATACTTCATCAGAAAAATAAAGTGCATTTATTCCATCTGCAGCACTAAGTTTGAAACCTAAGTAATGGTCTTTCAGAGATTGTTAAAAAGGTACCCTGGAAAACTCGCTCCATTTAAAATAACGGCAACGCAAGAACAAAAAATAATTACGCATTGTATTAGATTATCTGCTTTAAGTGTGGATGATTCATCTATCACCGAACACACAGACTTGTTGAGGACAGTATGCATATGGTAGGGAATAAAACAACATTGAGGGTCACTTATATTTACTCTGCTCACGTATCATTTAGTCTAATAGTTGTGACTGTTTTCACCCGGTTTAGGAACGAGATGCAAACTGCATTCCCATATTCAAATGCACTTGCTCCACTTTGCACCGGACTAGTCCCGAGCAAGACAACATCGTATCATTCACAAAAATGTACAAGTTCATGTGCATATCGTTTTCTGTAATGTTGTTATAAAAATGTTTGTTGCACTTCTGTTATGGGTCACAACATTTTTGCGTAGTATTGAGTGCCGGGAAATAGTTGTTCAATTTAGTATTTGATATTAGTAAGTCGCACAGACCTTAGTATACCGAATTCAGTATTATACCCCTGCTACACGGGCGCTTCGAATGCCTTCCAACCTAATGTCCTTCGACTCGACTGCCGAACTTATGCTGCTACATGAAGTTTCTCAACGGCATTCGGTTCGGATGACATTCGAGTCGACGGAGCTCGGCGGAGACATTCCAGATTTTGGAATGCCGTCGAAACGCGAACGCAGCCCGAACGCAGCCCGAAACGCGAAACGCGAACGCAGGCGTTGCCGCCGCCATCGCTTCGCCCCGCCCACAGCCGCGCGAGTGCTTTCGGCTCTGTGGCTGCTCATTTTGATACCTGCTGCTCGCTTTTTCCTGCTCTTTGCTTAACAAATAGCTCGTGTTCTGTCTACGTAAGTGCTTGAAGATAACAGTGCACCAAAGAACTTTTACCGCGTGAGCATGAAATTTCTCCAGCAGTGTGCCGATGAGGACGCCTACGCGCATATACTATTGTTTACATCGCTGCGTACGAACAGCTAGCGCTCGTTTGCATGACTTAAAACACATTCTGCGCTTTAGTTCTATTAAATAATCTCATCTTTTTTGTACTGGTTGTACCCGTGGCTTGTTAAGGCAGTGCGACAATCTGTGGGAGGAAGCGCCGATACGATCGCTCGCCTGAGAAACACTTGACAGCTGGGCTACTGACATAGTGTACGATCGGCGCTTGTCGCTAATTGTCCCGACTTCGTCCGACGCGATCAGTAGTTTATTTTAAACTGCTTTATTCAGAAATATGATTGGGGACCGTTCGCGGTAATTGAAAAGGCATAACTTGTTATCCACAAAATAGCAACGGCGACGACTGCTGCTGGTCGTAAAGCAGTGCTCAGCGTTTTGGGTCACAACGGCGCTTCCCGTTCACCGTATGCGCGCCATGCGATGTGAGCAATAGTTGATTTGAGGTCACTGTTGTCAAAACTACACTCGACGATCATTTGCGTTCGCTCAAACTTGTGAATTCGCTCTTCACAACCGCCGAATTCGAATACATAACCCTGCGGACTCGCTAGGCATAGTCGTCGCGGAAGAGAAGGGAGTCGCCGTCGATTAAAATTAATTTGGCAAGCGCTTATAGCTGGTGAGTGTTCGACTGTGCACATGTGAAATATACCCGTTCCTTTCTCTCATTAACAATATAGCTAAGGTAGAAGGGCGAATATATTCACACCGTCGCCTCATCAGCGTGTTTTCGCTCAGCCACCGGCCTGCCGAGGACATGAAGGCTGACAGTCCGCCGGTCGGATTCGTCGGTGTCGTTGGCCTCAGAAACTTGTCCCACTACAGTCATATATGCTGCTGTTGAACGTGATAGTGTCGTTGTCGCACTAGTGTGACCACCGCCGCCGTCGTCATCGTACACTGAAAACGAGCTGAGGAAATTTGAAAAGAGTTTGGAAAGTGTCGTGTAGCGCCGCGGAAGTCCGTCGAGTCCGAATGCCATTCCAAGTTGCGAATGTCATTCGACTCAGGTGTCATTCGAACGTGCCCGTGTAGCACAGGTATTAGCCTTTCTCGCGATTGGCAAGGACGATTTCTATTAGCGTTTGTCGTGATGACGCTCTGCCGCCTTCATATTAGCAGCAGCATTTTTTTTTTCATAGAGATAACATGCCAATTTTCCTCGTAATAAGGTGCACGTGAGCTTGCGGGTCTTATAAACCCAATAAGTACCACAACAAATAAAATCCTGAGACTCAGTTTCAGTTTCCCTACTTTTGGTTTCACCCCCCCCCCCCTCCCGCTATCTTCAGATAAATGAAATCGTTTCCTAAAGTATTGACAAAATGTTTCCATTTGTCTTTCATTTAGCGCAAAGGATACCTGATCCATTGGAAAGGGTACTCCAAATGGCATTATACCCTGGAGCCTAAGAGGAATCTCAACGAGGCCTGTCTGCGCGAGTTCACATCACCAAGGAAACCATCGAATCGAAGCCTCCAGTCTGCCTCTGAAGAGATCGTGCACGAAATTCAAAAAAAGCTGTCCAACTGCCGTCGATCAAGCGGTCTCCTGAAGGTGAAACTTGACCAGGACATTTATCGATGAGCTTTTCACGGGAAAGGCCAACCATTAGAAAAAAAATGGCTACTCTGTGAAGAACAAGACTTCTCCAGGCTCCAACTTCCGTCTGCATGGTCGATACGGGAAACGAAACTTGGGAACACGGTGGCGATTGAGTTTCCAATCAGAATTAAGGGTGAGGTAACACTTCAGAAGTCCTGCAAGAGGTTTCCTTGCGGATTTCCTCGTGAGACCTTGCAGGTTTTTATCATGACAAAAATCATTGCTGGCACATCGTAATACAGTGATAAGTGTTTATTCCCATGGAGTTCTACTTTTGTTCTATTTGTTTTGTTTTCGCGTTATTTTGGCTTGTTTTGTACAACGTGTCACCTGTTTAGCTCACTGAGTGTTACTGTCTCTATTCCACTGCTATGACTTATTGTTCGTCAAATTTTCTAGTTTTTATTTAGTTTGTTGTTTATAGCTCCACGAAATGGCCACGCCAGATAACCATATAATCTTGTCTGCTACCTTTGACAGTTGCAGTGTCACATTCACGCTGACCAATGAGACAGCTATAAAGACAAGACACGAGAAGGACCTTCTTCGAAAGACATACTTTGAAACTGTGCAATCATTTTTGCCCCCGAATGTAAGGCTTCCCATTATGGTTAAATATTTTGAAGACCGGTTTACGTCACAGTGCAATATTGCGGATAGGCACTACGGGAATTTGACAGGCCGTGCGAAAGTGTCCTTCTTAAAAAATAAAAGGTTCATAAAGATTCACTTCGAGTCTCAATCTAGCTCACCTGAAACGAATAACGGAGAATCCATAGAGAACATCATAATTTCTGCTCTGCAAAAAGAACTCGAAAGAGTAGGAACAGTTTCAGAAAAGGCCATAAATGAGCTCGGAGACACCGTCTCTGAATATAAGGCTAAGCTTCTTAACCTAGAGCAGGAGAATGAAAAGCTGAAATCCGAAAAAACTACAATGCTACTGAACAAAGGAATAATGGTCGGCGAGGGGTGCAAAAAAAATGACCAAAGGAAGCTTAATGCCGCTGGATATTCCATCGCGCAAGCCCTTGACGCTGTACTGAAGAGCTACGGCTTAGATGTATGCCAGCTTCTCGTAACAGGCTTAAAAGGCCTGCTGCATAAAGTAACATTCAAGGAAAATGTAGAAATTATTTGTAATTGAGGTGTAAAAAGAGGTTTCTGCAGCAATGGTCAAGTTAACTTTAATGCCCTTTCTTCTCTAAACAAACAAAGCTTGCGAGAAGTTGCAGCCCTCTTGGACGTACATTTTGTCACTAACGTTTTCTGGGAGCACCTCTCCGCGAGCGTCCCTAATCTGCCTACCATAAGGCTAATAAATTATTACAGAGAGCACCTAGATAGCAGGATAACTGACTTCAAGACACCAGGTACCTCACCTGGCGCTCAGGTTTCATTTGAGGAAGACTTGGCGTTAGCTGCGCAAGAGCTAGCTGAAGATGTAGGCATAAGTGTGACAGAGATCTCCACCGAGGCACTCCTTGTGAAAATAGAGGGTGATGGCTCCGTTGTGCGTATACGCACGGCCTGGACAACATTATCATTCGTCATCATTTGCAAAACGCGGCAGCTACAAAGCCATAACCTTCATCGCCTTCTCGGTGTGGCGGAGATCTCGGAGGGTCATTTTGAAATAAGAGAGGCTTCGCGGGATTTGATAAAAGAAATTAATGTTGTCGCACGAAGGGGTAGCATATCTGTAGGAGACCACGAGATTCCGATTCGCATCTGTCTAGGGTCAGATTTGAAATTTTTGCTTGTTGTTCAGGGTCTGCAGTCTGCTGCATCACACTATCCTTGTCCATTTTGTCGAGCAAACCCACAAACAAGGTGCTCAGTTCTGACAAGTAACAGGAGCTTTAATGAGCCTCCTTTGATCCGCACTCTTGAGAACATGAAAGCTGATTGCTGCGCAGAGGCGAATGGGATGAAAAACGTGCCATAATTCCTAATGTATTGCACATGAAATTAAGAATAGTTAACCGCCTTGTAGATGGATTGCTTTCAAAAGCAGAAGACAGACATTACCGTGAAAAAGTCCGCAACCCACGTTGTACGACCATACACGTTCAGGACATCGTTGACGCCATAATTAACTGTGGGATTAAATTTCACGTCTGGGAAGAAAATGAAGGAAACAAGGGAAAAACATTCACGTCGGTATCGGGGGGCGATTGTGAGCGCCTGCTGAAGGCTTTGCCTGAAAAACTGGCCGGGAAATTGCACCCTCAAACAAAGGAAAAAACTTTGCTCCTTTGGAAAGTTATGCGGAAAATTTTGTACCACCTGGAAAATGATGTTGAAGGTCGCAGCATAGAAAGAGAAACCTCAGGATTCTTTCACACGTTCTTAGAATTGGGAGCCCAAGGTAGCAAAGGCTATGGTGGCGATAGAGTTACGCCGTACATTCATATTCTCGCGCAGCACGCTTCCGCAAAGCACGAAAGGTTCAAGTGCCTTGGTTGGTTTTCAAGCCAAGGGTTAGAGAAAAAAAAACGACGTGCTACAGCATCTACACCATGGGAAGTCTAACAAGTGGAATGCAGCCGCTGACGCTCTCAAGCTGGCGAAAAGGGTTGAAGCGAGTGAGAATATCAGACTAAGCCGAGCATATAAAAAGCGGGACCAAGAGTATTGGTTTGAGGGACTTATTCAAGAGACACGGGCGAAGAGGCTATGCTGTGCAGAAAAAGTGAGCGAAGGAAACTGTCTACAAAATGTGGACGACATGGATGCAGGAGAATTGCGCATGGAGCTTCGGGCTATGGGAATGTCGACGAAAGTCAAATCAATAGAAAAACTTCGCAACCTTGTAAGGAAAGAAAGAGAAAAGCAATGATTGTAGCCATAGGAGGAGATAACAGTTATGTAGTGAGATGTGCCTTTTAGTTTTGCGTGTTTCCTCCTATATTTATAGTGCTGTGTTGTACGTCTAGTTTAGAAAGTGCATCACTGCTTGAAGATGAAGGGTACTGTTCCTGATTCCTGATGTAACCTGCCCCTAAAGGAGTGTTCGGTGTGTACTAAAAGTAGTGTATTTGTATTATGTTTCTGTTTACCTGCCATATATGCCCTGAGCAATTTTTTGGTGTAATATAAATGTGATATGTGTGTTTTGTAAGTATTGCCGTTGTCACTTTTAAAATGATCTTTTGGCTTGTCTTTTGCGTAAGAAAATTCTTTTATGTAAACAAACCATGGATAACCGATTTATAACGCAATCAGTACAGCTAGAAAAAGTACTTGGGGGGGGGGGGTGCTTTGAAAATGAACATGCACACACGCCTTTAAGTTCTGCGGGGCAGCAGGAAAAAATTTTGCAGCGAATTTAAGAAAACTAATTGGGCTAATCGGGCGTAGATCATATGATACTGGCATCAAGTGCACAATGCGCACAAACAGGCTCGAGAAAAGTGACGACAGCAGTACTACGCACATTGAATGCCTTCATTTATGTTCATTTGTATGTTCTTTGCTGACTCATTTTGTTTGGCAACCGATTAAAAGTTTGCCTTGTTCTTTATTCTTTTCGCAAGTATTGCTTCTTTTGTATGCCATGTTGCTGTGAAGTGTGTTTAGTTATATTCATATTCGTTACGTTTGGAGTGCATCGTTCTGGTTGTACATGTAACATGAACACAAGGTAATGACGCTATGTGATTCTGACTGTACACATTTTGTTTCTAAATGTTGTATAAAAAGTGTATAATAAAATATTTTATGTCGGCACTATAGCCCTTGTCCTTGCCTTTTTGCGGGGAAGTTATAACCCCTTCCGCACCAGCTATCAGATAGTGTGGCAAGTGCAAGTTTATTGACAGCGATGCCATGAAAATAGACCTATTACATTTGCTCGATTTCCTCCCCAAAGGTGCAAAGGAGAAAAGAAATATAACCTCCAGTGCTTCGAATATTACTGTAAACGTAACAGATCACTTCCCATGAGTGTTATCGTTAAGAAGGCTTCCCCTTCATTCATGGTAATTTGCTGACATTGTGCTTTCCGCTACGTGCTATAATGACATCCTCGCCTGCTATAATGACATCCCCGCCTATTTGATATTCTTATTAACTTTGTAACATAGAATGCAATTCGTGACTTATTTTATTGGTATACATTCCTTTTTAGCGTCTGGTTTTTTTTTGTTGCGCTCTACCTCTCTATTACAATTGTATTTGGTTTGATTTACCAAACGCTGCTGCTTCCAAAGTAAGCGATAGTATTGTTCAGTGCAGTATAATTAGTTTTTCACGTGACCACAGAAATCAAAGCTGCTGCAGGCAGAGAAACCTGGGAACTGGGAAAAGCTACAATGAAATAATACAAATTCGTTCCGTTACGGGCTATGAGGAACAGCGCACTGGAGCGCTTCGAACTAATTCGACCACCCGGCGGTAAACAGCCGGAGCGTTGTTGCATTTCGCGCACGCTGAAATGTGGGCATAGCGGCTGAGTCCTGAGCCGGCATTACATCACCCGGCACCCTGTGCAAGACTTTGCCACCCCCCCGCCCGCTTCTCTCTCTCTCTTTGAATCTATTTGTGGGGGTGTTTCTCTTGATTTTTATTGGCCGTCCTAACGGGGGGCACTTCTAGTTTTCATTCTTTTAACAGTCTCAATGTAGTATTTGTACTGGCGTGGGCAGGACACTTAGTTGTTTTTTATTTTTCTTCCCCCTCTAATTTATACCCCTTGACATCCTTTGATCTTGCTACTGGCGGTCAATTTTTTACACGTTTTCATAGCATTTTGAAGAAGATGAATCTTGAAAGCAAGCTGCTTGCGATAACGCAACTCATCTATTGTACTGGTGAAATAGAAAAATTTATTGCTTAAAATGATTACAGCCCAGCCTCAAAGGACAGATGCAAACGTTCTTCAAAAGAGGCTCTCAAGACAGTCGCTTCAGACGATTGATATGACATCGCAACTAACCCTGTTAATCCGTGGTTAACCCTCTTGCACCTTGCGGCCCCTTGCGATGTCACTCTGGGAGGTGCGGGAGAATTAACTGCGATATCATGACAATCGGCCGACGAAGCAGTGTAGCAGCGACTGGCAGCGTAGCGGCTGGCAGCGTCGCAAATTGCGACAGCCACCATATTTACCATTTATATATACCGTTATGAACTGCTTCCTTGATGACGTCCATGTAAAAGCGCTTTTTCGTAGCACAGAAGTGGACACAATTAAATTCACCAATTTGTTAGCAAAAAATGGAAAAAAATTGGCGGTATCTTGCGGTATCTTTAAAAGCGAAGTTTCGTGCCTCAAAAGCGAAGCCTCATTTTTTCAGTTGTGTTACACAGGATGGATCTTGGCAATACATCATGCATGCATATTACAGAAGTCAGAATGAAAGAACAGCAAAAAAATGTCGCCAGTAGCTGCAGCAATAAAAGTATGAATAGTGATCATGCGTGAAATTTTTCATTCATACATTCATACTAATATATTTTCTATAGAAACGAGCACATTTTTTAAAATTAGTTGGCCCTAACAAAAGGTTCTGAACCCAAGTTAGAACTCTAAGTGCAAACTCGAGTCACCATATTCGGACAACGCTGGAGTCACTAATTTGAAAGCATTACAGGTGAACGTGACAGTAACAACCTGAACGTCTATCTAGACGCTATTTGCTTCTAGACTCGAAATTCTGTGTTCTGCCCGACAACAGCTGAACAGCTTCAGAAAGTTTTTGAGTAAAGCTATATCAAATTTCCTTAAATAAGTATTAAAAGAATAAACTTAAACCTTTATATCCGCGAATACTCTTTGATGTCGGCCGTTTGAATGCCGCTACGCTCTTTAAAAGTAACAAGAATAGCTAAAATTCAGGCGCGCTAGCTCTCATACCCTAATATATCATGATCACACGCCCCAATAAACTTTTTAGATAATAGCAAAGGGCTGACAATTTGCAAAGTTGTTCCACGACCAGCATATATGAACAGCCGCGAATACTTTATGTAGCTGCGTTAATGCATGGTCATCGTAACAACCTTCTTTATTTAACGCTCCGGTCGAGCCACTGGGTTCGAGCTCTGACATGTGTTCTTGTCTGCAAGGCAAAAGTCGCCCGATAAAAAGGTAAGCGTCGAAATGGACGCAACTTCAGCAGTCCGAACCATTTCTGCAGCGTAGCTCGCTACCGGGCGCCATCTTTCATATTTTAGGCAATATCAGGTTTCAATTGAAAGGCCTCAGGAAGCTTCTTGATCAAAGCTATGCCAGATCGTTGCATACCATTTTAAACACCATATATTTGGCTACCTAAAACTGGGAAGCATTTTCGATATCTATCCGTGTTACGGTGCTATACAGTTTCAAAGTCTGGAAAAATCCCAAAACTTTGGCCCCCTGCCGTAGGCAGCATCGTATAATATTCAAACGCGCTGGGAAGCTCGTGTATTAATAGCACACGACTGAAACTTCGGCACATTCCTCAGCTAAGTGTATATTACACAAATCTCCGAAGCATTTTTTTGTAGGTGCTTTTGTTCACGTTTTACGACTTTTTTGTACCCCTTCCCATTCAGTTACGCTCCCTGTCGCCACCACTGGCGGTAGATGGCGCAAGTAGTAGATGTCCCAGAAAGCTGGGCATGTTCACTCGAATGTCGCCAGAGTTGCTGAGTGTTCATTATGCATACTTATTTTTAATTTGACTTTGCAAGGTAGCAAGTCAAATTCTCAGCCATAAAACAAAATAGACAGTTCCTAGTTTGCGAAATCTTAGCTCACATGGTTCTTTTCAGGGTGGTTCTGCACGAGTAAAGTATACAACAGCTCTGCCTTACCAGTACTCGCATATGGGGTAGAAACGTGCAGGCTAATGAAAAGGGTTCAGCTTAAGTTAAGGATAACGCAGTGAGCTATAGAAAGAAAGCTAATAGGTGTGAAGCTAAGAGACCGGAAGCTGGCCGAATGGCTCAGGGAACAAACGCGGGTTAATGACGTCTTAAGTCAAAATCAAGAGGAAGAAATGGGCTTGGGCAGGGCATGGAATGCGAAGGTTAGATAACCACTGGTCCTTAAGAGTAACGGAGTGGATTCCAGGAGAAGGCAAGCGTAGCAGGGGGCAAAAGAAAATTAGGTGGGTGGATGAGATTAAGAAGTTTGCAGGGGTACGGTGGTTGCAGCTGGCAAAGGACAGGGTTAATTCGAGACATGGGAGAGGCCTTTGTTCTGCAGTGGGCGTAGTTAAGCTGGTGATGATGCACATTTTCTGCAGAGCTGTTTGGGCATTGGTAGGCACATATAAAAGTTTGTTTGCTGAGGCAGGTTGTTTGGAGCAGTGTCACTTGCAAGTGCTCGTGCCAAAGCTGAAAGAAAGGCACCTTTGAATACAAATAGGAGCTGTCTGCTTTAAACTTACTTTTCTTAGATGGTAGACAGGGTGCAGTGGCATGCAGTTGGGCAGAATCAAAGGGCAACCAACTCAACTTCAAACTACTACAATTTTTAACAGTGCCTACTTGGTTGGTTGGCTGGTAACAACTTTATTGGACTCACTTTGGTGAATATAGTGACGTTGGGTGAAGGGGGATGAACAGGACAGTGACAGGCCCTCGGGCTGCTGTAGATGACCGGGCAGGCTCCCATCACTCCTGCGATTTCATCCCTTGGAAGGGAGGTTTCGGTTTGTTTGGGCAAGTTTGATAGGGGTGTTTGTAATCTGCTCTGGTGTTTGTGCATAATTGACATGTTGGAGATTTTTCCCCTCTATGTATAAAGTAGGAAAGTGGATGTCATGGTGGTGGTTTGTTATCGTCACCGTACCATCTGCTCAGTTATGGTCAGCGGAGGGTGAGGAGGGGGTAGATTTCGCAGAAGTTTATATGATGTATAGTGATGTGATAGGTGAGGAGGTGGCCCCTTGCACTTCAGTAAGAGCGCAGCCCATCCACTGCCCGGTTGACAAGAGCTTGGGCTTGCTCATGGGTGGCCGTGTTGCCCGAGTGTCCGCAGTGCACTGGACCCCACAGGAGGGTGATGTGGTGTTTGAAATGGGGAGCCGATTGGGGAGTGCTTACAGCTGGGGCATGAATTTTTTGTTTCGCAACATTGTAGACGGCTGTCCCTGAATGAGAGAAAACAAATTCTGCGGAGGAGTGGGCAAACACAAGGGCTATTGCTGCCTCTTCCGCTATGATGGACTGGGTCAGGCTTCGAATGGTGGGAGAGGTAACTTATGAGCATTGTCCGTCACTGCAATCACGAATGCAGACTGCTGAGGATATTCAGCAGCGCACACATAGATGGCAGAGAGGGCCATTTTGTAGGCCATTCAGATTAGATTGCTCACCAGCTCGGTATCTGAGAGGGAGAGATAGGGGAGGGGAAGGTAATTCAACATGGGCAGAAGGCCTAAGGCGGCAGCCTATGCCTCTCTCATGCCCTGGTGGCGGTTAGAGAAATTTCATTAGGGTGGCAATGTTCTGCACAGATTTGCGAATAACTTTTATGGCATTGGTGTTAGTCCCATTGTTGAAAATGCAGAGGCTTAGAACTTTGATGTTTTTAACTGTTTCAATGGGGACTCCATCCGGGGTGATGTTAATTGCAGCAGGGGGTGACATTCTTCAAGATATACTACTAAATGTTACAGTTTGGATACCGAGCAGCAGAGGCCTATACTTTGGGCGTGTCTGGACACAACTTTGTAAGTTTTAATTTCACCATGCACACTTGTCTCCCCTGGTCTGCTTTCTTTTTTTTTCATCACATGTGGCATTGATCAATGTGCTTGCCCTGTGAAGTTATGCTTCATTCATAGGAATGGCATACCGTTTCAGCACTAGATACTTTATCCTAGAGTTTATAGCTCCTTTTCACTTATCCTATGGTTTTAGTCATTGCATGCTTGGTTAGTTTGGAAAATCAGTGGCGATGTGGAAGCATTTCACACATCGGGAGATGTGTAAAATATTCTTTGGTACACATGTTGCTCCCCTTGCCTGCTCCAATGTGAACTTGAAAATTTAGAATGGGGGCCTCTACCACAAGAAACGCAAAGGTGTGACAGATCAAAACGAGAAATGTTGCATTTCATGCAAGTACCGCAGGAGGCTACTCATCAACCAGAGGTGCCGAACGAGGCAGCTGAAGGGGAAAAAAGGAATGCAGCAACAAAGAAGAAAGCAAGCTTGCAGACAGTTCGCCACCTGAGAACGAAAGTGAAGACACTAGATCAGGTGATCTCACAAATGAAGGAATAAAACGAGAAAATTGAAGAGGCTTCCCTGCAGAAGATTGTTGAGCTTCCTCCAAAACAGAGGGCTACTCTCATGCAGTGTTTCAAGGCTGCAAGCCGCAAGTCCTCAAAAGGCATGCGGTACAGCCCAGAATGGCTACTTGAATGCATAATTATGCATATGAAGAGCCTACGGCTCCATGAGCATGTGAGGAGGGAAAAGATCTTGGTGGTCCCTAGCCGTACTTGTCTGAAGACATATATGAAGCAATATGAAAGCACATTCGGATTTAGTGCCAGGTTCCTCTCAGGCATTGCGCAAAAAACAGAAAAGATGACTGAGTTCCAGCGTCATGGCGGTCTGATAATAGATGAGATGAAGTTGTCAGAGAATTTTGCAGTGCCAAGAGGCACTGGAAAGATAGATGGATTTGTAGACCTGGGCACATTTACTCCACAGTGTGAGAGGGGTTACATGTGACCATGGTATGGTAATCATGTTCCAGCCTCTCTTGGGATCATGGCACCAAATTCTTGGAACGTTTGCATCCAGAGGAAACGTGAAAGCGCCTTTGCTTACAAAGATAATCCTGGAAGCTGTACTTCTTGCGGAGAATGCTGGCCTCCGAGTTGACTACATAAGTTGTGATGAAGCATCATGGAATAGGGCTATGTGGCGACCGTTCGGAATTTCTGGAACGACATCTGCTATAAAGTCATCTGTGCCTCACCCAGCTGGAAATGACCGACGCCTCTTTTTCATCTCTGATTTTCCGCATTTGGTGAAATGTGTCCGAAATGGTTTTGTGAAAAATGGGTATAAAACACCGGAAGGCCATGTGGATGTGAAGCCAATTTGATTGCACATGAACTTGACAAGTGTGCAACCACATTGAAAGTGATGCCTAAAATCACAGAGGTGCATGCCAATTTGAACAATTTCAAAAAAATGAGTTAATTTTGCTTTCCATCATTTCAGCCCAGAAGTTCTGCGAGGTCTTTTCTTCTATAAAAATCAAATTGGGAAATCGTGCACCCATGGTGACCACACAGAAAAGTTCGTCAAATTCATGCATGAACTGATTGTCATTATGACATCAAGAATGCCCACAGGTGGACTAGGGTCAAAATTGAAAGAATAACTGGCATTGACCAATGCCCTGGAATACATCAAAAAGTGGGAAGCAAGCACAGGGCTCTCCAGAGGAGGTTTTTTGTCACCTGGCACAGCAGAAGGCCTTAGAGTGACTCTACATGCAACACTGCAGCTTTTGTCCTACCTTACATAGCTAGTTGGCTATAAGTATCTGCTAACTTCTCGGTTAAGTCAGGACCCAACTGAGAAGCTATTTGGAGTAATTCGGCAATTCTCGGGATGCAATGATCACCCGACATCAGCACAGTTTCTCACCGCTGTGAACTGTCTTAGCTTTCACAATTTGGTCAAAGCACCAGACACAGGAAATTCTGCAGGTGGCACCCTTGTATCTTTGGTAGGAGCAAAAGAGGTGTCAAGTCATGTGGATAATCTGCTTGACGTTGGCAAATTGGATGAAGCCTCCAGTATACTTAAGACGTCTCAGTTGCTTGGAGACCACGCTTACCCAGAGCAGACTAGCGATGCCAGGCTCATTTATTATCTGGCAGGGTACGCTGCAAGACGAAAAATCTTGACAACAAAATGCCAAGAGTATTTTAAGGAGCTCCTTACAACAGCTGAAAATGCGGACAAGGACCTGTCTTTTTTTACTG
Source organism: Amblyomma americanum (assembly GCF_052857255.1). Taxonomy (NCBI): domain Eukaryota; kingdom Metazoa; phylum Arthropoda; class Arachnida; order Ixodida; family Ixodidae; genus Amblyomma; species Amblyomma americanum. The sequence goes on along the minus strand of NC_135504.1, from coordinate 106,190,832 downwards.
CTTTCTGTGACAAAAGAGGCCTCCAATACCCGTCTAGTCAGCTCTACTCCTTTGTGGAAGCCTTGGAAGATTCTTCTACGGTATGGTTTAGTTGGCACAAGCTGCATAGAGACAGCATTATAGATATGGCTCATTACCTGCAGAACATACCACTTATTGGCTGTGAGGATCACAACGATGCACTCACAAGGAACATCCTGAAGTTCTTTATTATGACAAGGCTTCATTTCTACACAAAGTCTTTGAACAAGGCGCAAAAATCAACAAGAGAGAAAAACAAGCACCTCAAGGTCAGAAGAACCACATGAAAGTGCCGCGAATTTGTGCTGCATGTCGTTGAGCTAGATATGGTTTGTCCTTGGCCAAATAAAGCTCAAAAGGTGCTCTTTCTGTGGCCTTTACTGGCTTCTGACATGAATGAATAGCATTTAGAGTCACTACTACAGTAGACTCAGCTGCTGACTGGAAAATCAGAACTGTGTTTTTTTCATTTAAATCACTGACCATGCTCCTGGTGGATATGTGTTAAAGAAAATCTGGACATTCTCATATTTATGAAAATAGGCGAAGGAAAATAGGTCAGCGCAGAATGTCATTAAAACGAGTTGGTATGTGAAGTCTACTCGCAGTATTTTCAATCTATGAACATTTTTGCCAAAGCAGTTGTACACATAAAGCAGTTGCACACAAAGCAGTTTCCGGTGATAGATTACTTGGCACATTAGTTCTTTAGGTGGTGCAATTTAATAGCTATTAACTGCCTAGGAAACGCTACTTGCCAAAAAGCGACGAAAGCTGAGGGTTACATTTGCGGCTTTTGGATGCCTTGCGCTAGGAAGACTGCCCCAGCTAGTTCACGCAAACACCCGGCCACCACTGTACTCGCAGGCACGGTCTGAACTTCCAATCACAATAACAAACAGAGCGAGGCCGACGAGTCAACGGTGACAAGCCGAGTCCGCGTTGCAATGCTAGTACGCGAACGTCTGTAATTTAACTTTAAGAGGGAGAGACTATATTCGATAAAGCTAACTAGGGATGCTCATATGCATGGTTGAACAAGCTATATTTCATTGTTGCCCCGCCACAGTGGCTCAGTGGTTAGGGCGCTCAACCGCGACCCAAAAACGCAGTGGGCGCGTTTCGATGGGGTCCAGACGCAAGGCACCCGTGTACTCTGCGAATGGAGGCCTCCACAACGGCGTCTCTCATAGTCTAAGTTGCTTTAGGACATTAAACCCCATAAACTACTTGTGCTGCGCGTACACATAACACCGCTTGAGCAGAAGCCAACGAACAACGCCAGGCGAGCCGGGCGCGCTGATGTGAAAGCGGACGGCAGCGCCACCAGAGCCTTGCATAGCAGGAGCGCACGCGAGCAGCGGCGCCATCGGCACACTTCACAACTCTAGCCACTATACCAGGATTACGCGAGCCTCGCAGACTGGCCACCCTTGCCCAACCATCTCCCCGCTCCGTCCGGCGCGCAACTCCCCTGCCCACCGGCCAAGAGATGGCACCAACGGCAGCGGCCGAGCCAGCCAATCACAGCCGTCGCAGCCTCCCATGCGAGCGAATCGCAGGCGGCGCCTGGTCTTTTGCCCCTTCGAGGAAGCACTCACCGGGTTCTCTCCGCGTACGCCCAACCTCAGGCAACCATAAGGGAGGGTTTTCGTAAGCTCGGTCTCCCCTCTGCAACGCGGAGTGACATTCTATTCCCCAAGTGCGCAACAAGAGCCCAAACCAGTGCGCACACCCTTACGAAAGTGACAGTCCCAGTAGCACAAATGGGGCTCTGAACTGCGGGCCCTTGTGGGCCCGGCACGGGCTGCCCATAGGGGCCCGACGTGGGATATGTGCGGGATTTGCAACTCGGCATCAGGGGGGACCCTCAAGGGCTGCCCAGTTGGCTTACTGCATAGCCCCACAAGGCTCCGCGCTGGATCCCCTTGGGCAGGCCCGTGCCGGGCCTCCGTGGGCTAGCCCGTGCCGGGCCTCTGTGGGCTAGCCCGTGCCGGGCCACCGTGGGCTGGCCCGTGTCGGGACTTTGTGGGCTGGCCCGTGTCGGGCCTCCGTGGGCTAGCCCGTACTGGGCACCCGTGGGCAAGCCCGTACTGGGCCCCTGTGGTTTAGCCGTTCTGGTCCCATTGGGCTTCTTAGGTGATAACTTGCGGGAAGTCAACAAAGGTAACCCATATAAAACCAATAGCTGTATGCCTTTGGGCCCACCAACCCAATTAGACTTAAGGCCCACCTTGCCAACCCAGAGAGGCTTTCTTCACTTCATCAGTATTTTTTGTGTACATGTTACTACTGAAATTACAATGCAAGTAAGAATGCTTCATATTTATTTATTTCTTTTTGCAAGACATTTTGGGCATTCTTGCATACAAAGCCCCAATTACTGGGGTGAAGGGTCCGCCCCTTCATCCGAACTTTCCGACCACCATCCCAGTCTCTCGCCCCTAGCACGAACGCAGCCACTATGTTGTTGCCTTCCATGGTGGCTGTTGGGATTCTGCGCTGCATAGCAGATGTAAAATTGAACAAATAAACACACACATCCAATTGATATTCAGTATAGTGGATAAAAATCACTTTCCAAAGTATTATAGTCAAATCTTTCAGGAAATGCTTCAAAGCCGTATGCAATGCTACAATGTGCAATGCTTGAAATATCAGCAAATTTCGTTTGCAGTTAATATCCGTAACCATAATAAACATAAATATCCATAATAAGAATAACCGAAAGGTGCATGAGCCATTAAAGGAATATAGACACCTAAATTTATTGCGTGCTTTCTTCTGTCCAATGATGCGTTAGATAATAAAATACATGGATTACCAGGTAGTACTTGCCTACAACCTTGCTAAATAATTTATAATCGAATTTCTTCTCTCATGCTGTTTTGGTTTCATCGACCGAACGCCGACTGTCGTCAAGTTGATGTTTTGGTCACATGATGCAACTAGAAAAACTAATACAATCACTGATATGTAGCTTTAATTGACTACGACATTTAATCCAGCCTCTTCCAAGACCTGCAGTGACAAAAATGACCTGTCGGCAATAATATAACCGATTTTTTATGCCTCATGTGAATTAAACACCATCCACATGTCACAGTCATCGTTCGACTGATGAAACCCAAACAGCGTCAAGAAGAAATTAAATTGCAGAAAAACTGCACATTGCGCTAGTTGGTGTTGATCCATACAAAAGCGCAAACACACACGGACAATGTAAGAGACGAGACACACAAACCAGCGCTGAACTTACTACAGATTTTTTATTAGGAAGAAGCACGTCATATATACACACACGAAAAAACAGCGCACATGCGCAGTGTCAACAAGACTCCTAGTGCTAGTACAAGAAAAAAACTGCTTTAAAAGCACATGAATACCTGTAGAACCACTACCCACTAAGTAGCATATTGATTTCTCGAAGCGATAATGTAACAGATGCATACTTACGCACCCATTACTTTTTCTGATAATATGAAACGCCTCAGCTACTTCTCTAGTGCGCTGGTCAGAATGAGCGAACAAGACATCAGTATCGTCAAAAAAATGGCATACGTTTGCACGTGAAACAATGCTTAGCTAGGTTAGTTTCTTTCCTAAAGAATTAGCGTGCTCCATGAGCCGCACGTTAACGCAGCGGCCAATTCGACCTATGTAGGTAAGGCCACAGGACTGAGGGATTTGATATGCTACGCCAGTCTTCTCTTCTACGCCATCTATTTTCATGATTTATGTTGCAAGCATTTCTTCTGCGCCCTTCATGCTTTCTTTGAACTGCCGCCCCCACTCTCTAGCTTGTTATGTGCAGGGAACAGAACCTTTGCCCCATGCTTGCTTCCAACTCTTTTTAATCCGGTGCGATAGCGTGTGGACATATGGCATAACCCACTACCTTTCTTCTCCCTTCTTCCGAACCCTTTTCCAGCCCCGAGGTACTTGCAGACGATTTCAGCTCATGGAGGACTGTCTGCACTTGAAACGAGAACTGAGTCCCAGAAACCAGCTTACCTACATCTGTCTATTTGGGCTAAGAGACAGGACATCATTTTATGATAAGATTTCTTTACTGCCATGCCTAAGCATCCCGTAACGATGCCACTTTTTGCAAGCTTTGAATGAAAGGACCTGTAATTCGAAAGGGACTTTTCACTTCTAGGGGAATACTGCCAACAGACATGGTTGGGTTCGAAAGAGAATTTTAATTAAGGAACTGCAAGACTCTTTCTTGAGGGACTTCATGTGTGAACCTCAGCTCCAACCAATTACATGCAAAACTATGAACATTTGACACAAATTCGGGATTCACGGACCTAGCCAGCACCAGGTAATCATCCACATAACAGAAAATGCACATGCAATAACCGGCTAGATCAGTCTCAACTTTCATATCAACCCTGCTTAGATAAATGTTACTGAGAATGGGAGCTACCTTGGCACCTATGCACACACCCGATTTTTGCATATAAAGACGACCATCCCACTCTACAAACGTGTTACTCAGGTAGTAAGATAAGAGTTAAAGAAAGAATCCCATTGTGATTCCACACTCATTTTGGAACACGCATTCATCGCTCTCATCCGTAATACAATGCCGAACATACTGGATTAGTTCAAAGTGTGGAAGAGAATAAAACAAATCAACCACATCTACACTAAAACCATCACATAGTGCCCGCCTCTGATTTCAGAGGAAATCCGCTACTGCCTCAGAATTACAGTGGACGCCCAATAAACGAAACTCGGTTGAATGAAACTTACGGATAAACAAAATTAAGCAGGGTTACTTGGTTGGTTTCGTATATCTGCAGCAGTAAAATTCTTCGGATAATTGGAACACCACTAACGTGTTACCCTCGGCTAAACGGCACAAAAGTTAAAAATTTGGAATCCTCCCGAGCGTATTTGTGCTCGCATATGTCAGCGGCAGTCTCGCAACTATGAACAAATTCTTCGCAGCCAACGCTATAGCCGGGACAAGCTAATCCAGTAAGTCGCTTGATAATCTTGTTTTTGTTGTCGTTCTGCGTTAGGCCTACGTGCGACCGGTGTTGTCGGTGCGTCGACGTGATGGAAAGCGTTAAGAAGCGGCCGCACAAAGCGCTCTTGCTTGAAAAGAAGTTACAAATTCTGCAGGAGCTTGAGCGAAGTTCCCTTTCAAGAACAGAAGTTGCGAAGAAGTTCGACATCCCGAAGTCGACGCTTTCGCAGATCACGAAAAACAAAGACGTCATTCAAGGAGCTGTCAAGTCTGGGACCTTCGCTTCCAACCGGATGCGTATGAGGACGACACCGTATGAAGAACTTGAAAAGGTTCTTTTTCTGTGGTTTAAGCGTGCGCGGAGTGCCAGTTTTCCCATAAGTGGAACAATTTTGGAGCAAAAGGCGCGGGAGATAGCCCTGCAAATGGGGTTGAGAATTCCTGCGTCAGCGACGGATGGCTTAGCAGATTTAAAAAGCGCCATGGTCTAGTCTTCAAAACCATCTCAGGAGAAAGTAATGCAGTGAATAGAGAAGTCTGCGCTGACTGGCAACGCGGACGGCTGCAGGAGATTTTAAACAGCTATGAGCCACGAGAGGTATTCAACGTCGACGAGATGGGCCTCTTCTACAAGGAGCTTCCATCGAAGACTCTCGCCTACAGAGGCGAAGCCTGTACAGGTGGGAAGCGCAGCAAAGAGCGCATTACCGTGCTGGTGGGCGCTAATATGGCAGGCGATGAAAAGTTAAAGCTGCTGGTGGTAGGAAAATCGAGACACCCACGTTGCTTCAAGGGCATTTGAAATCTACCTATGGCCTACACTGCAAATGGGAGAGCGTGGATGACAACAGCAATTTTCGAAAATTGGCTGCGGGAGGAGGACGCAAGGTTTACGAGACAGGGCAGGAAAGTTGTCTTCATCGTAGATAATTGCCCTGCCCATGGCCAGGTGGAAGGGCTGAAGTCCATCAGCCTTGAATTCCTCCCTGCCAATGCAACTGCTGTCATCCAACCAATGGACCAAGGAGTCATCCAGAACGTCAAGGTTCACTACCGCCGCCAACTGCTTCACCGCATGCTGCTTTGTGCTGACAGTGGAAAGGATTATGTCATTGACTTGCTGTCTGCTATCCACATATCGGCCCGTGCCTGGGAACAAGTTCAGGCAACAACAGTGCAGAAGTGCTTCCACCATGCAGGCTTCGAAGCACACGATCCAATAGCCCATGAAGAGGCAGGTACTGCTGATGAAGAAGCAGACACTATACTTAATCAAATAGTGCCCTCTGCCCCTTTCTCACGACAAGACTATGAGGACATAGATGCAAATGTATGCACCTGTCGCGAGGAAAGCCTTGAAGAAATTATTGCAGAAGTGCAAGCCGAGGACCACTCTTCCTCCAGTGATGAGTGCGAGGACCCTGTGCCCAGTGCGGTGCCAGACAGCGCAGCTAGGAATGCAGTTGCACTTTTGCTACAGTACTTTGAACGTGAAGGGAGCGCAGAATTTTCGCAAAGCCTTTCAAATATGCACAGTTACTTTGTTAAAAAGCAACTGAAGAATGTAAAACAGACCACAACTGATTCCTTTTTTTCTTCACGCCCAGATCAGTAAGGGCTGGTGCAGTGTAAATAAATATTTCTACATGAAATATGTGTGCTTTGCTTAAATGAAACTTCTGATAAATGGAACACTTTGAATCCCCTTCAAGTTCCGTTTAAGAGGAGTCCACTGTAGGTACGAGAAACGGATCCTTTACGCGAAGTGACGACAAATGTTTGCGAACATAGATAGACACAAACAACTGCCAAGAATTGTGCTCAGATACGCTTGCCCGGAAACGAACTTTAAGCTTGTGCACCTTAGCACTAAAGAAAATTTCTAGCACCGATACTGGTGTCTTGTTCGCTCATTCTGACCAGCCCACTAGAGAAGTAGCTGAGGCGTTTCATATTATCAGAAAAAGTAATGGGTGCGTGAGTACATCATCTGTTACATTATCGCTTCGAGAAGTCAATATGCTACATAGTGGATAGCGGTTCTGCAGATACACACATGCTTTTAAAGCGGTTTTTGCCTTTTACTAGCACTAGGAGTCTTGTTGACATCGCACATGTGCGCTGTTTTTCGGTGTGTATATATATGACGTGCTTCTTCCTAATAAAAAAAATCAGTTGTAAGATCAGTGCTGATTTGTGTGTCTCGTCTCTTGGTCCGTGTGTGTTGGCACTTTTGAACCACCACTATGCAATTAAATAATAAATTATTTAGTGGTCGTACATGTATAGAATGTCTAACGCATGGTTTGAAAGAAAAAAACGCACAAGCAAAAATTTGGTACCTATAGTCCTTTATATTTGGATGGCTACTCAGTAATTGATAACGGAAGTGCTGAAAACCACACCAGGCAGATTGAAAGTAGCTTTTTCCTGCAATTAGATGGTGAGTTCACAAAGTGTCTATAACCTTCAGAAGATTCACATGTACTCACCAAAAATTGCGCTGTACAGCCGTAGGTTCTTAAATGCTTCTTTTTCGCCCCACCCCTTCAATGTGTACATAAGGGCCACAGGAGTCTTCACTAGTCTTCATAAGTTTTGTAGCCTCATCAGCTGGCTCACTCCCAATGAGTGCTAGCTTTTTGATCTGAAATAGATTATACAGATTATACAAAGTGAACTATGCCATGAAAACCATACATGGAACCATTCATAAGACTCCCTCTTCGAGGAACCATGTGCAAGTCAACAAAAAATCAGAAGGATGTAGAACAGGATAATACAGAGGACTCAGAGACCTATCATCACAGTGGTGTGACTCAGCTTAATGATAACAGAATTCTCTGTTGTCTTCTAAATGCCCATCTTTGCATCATCATATTAACTTCCTTTTATGCACGACTCAATGGCATACACTTCCCAAACAATAAGACAAGGGGGAAAATGTGAAGCCATTACTTTAAGGCCACCTTGAACCATGGCAAAATTGTAGTCTGGAGCTAAATGAGTGATGTAAGAACATAACCGTCAGCTGCCACTATGAACAGCAAGGCTAATGCTTGTGCTAATTTCTTGTAGTAGGCTAGATATTATATACAGCAAATCCTCTTTCAAATACACTTGTACAAAATGAAGCTTACAGGTCTACAAATCCAAATGCAACATGAGGCAATTTCGAAGTCCCAACTTAATCTGAAGTGGACTCACCATATGTAGAGGGCTCAAATTAACCTACAGCTGAACAAAACACTATGCATCAAAATTATATTGAAAGGAATCAATACGTTGCCAGTAGTTCATAGGCACAATTGAAAGAAATGCCATATACCGAGTCGAAAAAAAACACCAGCCCGTTTCTGGTGTTTACACCAAACTGGCTTTTTTAGACACAGGTTCTGGTGTGACCGTGTCTGGTGTTCCGACCAGACCAGGATTTTCAGACACGGGTCCTGATGTGGCGTAGTGTGGTGTGCTTTAGTGTGTTCTGGTCTGGTTTTCTGTGCTGTGACCCGGTTGTCTAATACCGGCTCTGGTGTGGTTTCGTTTCGTGTTCCCTGGTGTGGTCGATGGACCTTTCGATTTGGTGTGGTTGGTATACCGTAGAATGTCTTGATTGAGATGCTGTGAGTTTGGACATACTATCGTGAGAAAAATTAAGAGATCCCAGCGAATGCATGCCAAATGGTGTAAAACAGCAAGCACTCCTGATGTCGAGTCAGGTGCACTAACATCCATCAATCTCGCTGCGCCGGCCTTGATGGCACGAGCATTTCATCAGATGGCACCTGCACGCAGTTAGGCATAGTATGGCACACATTCGCAGCGTCATAATTTTCCACATGATTGTACACTGGAGCATGCACATAACCACATCATTTCTGTTCTTGCCGAAGAGCAAGCACGTATCGTAAAGAAAGAAAAAATGCTCACATTTGCACAAAAGCGTCCTTAGCTTCATTGGTAGACAAAATTGGCAGTATAGTCAAGATGGAGGCCCCAAGCATCATAGCGTGCATCTTTTCTGGCAAAGTCGAATAGGTTGAATTTCCCTGATAGCAGCTTGACTCCAGCTGTGTAGCCACAATGCCTGAAGAACAACAGGACAAAATCACGAATTTGTGTGAAATACACTATAATAATCACGGTGCAAAGACAACCAGCAAATACTGGTATTAAATTTAGCTCAGTGGTGCAATTATACAGTACACATTCAATACGACTCGCAATGCCTCTACAGTAAATCAACTGATTTCTGCTTTATAGTAAATCAATGCTACTCACATAAAGCAGCCCACTTGCATTAATTTGCTTGAAATCAGTATCTGGATGAGCAAGTATTTCACACTTTCATTCACACAGTACAACGATGAACATGGACAAGGGGGAAGACACCGAAAAACACTTTGAGGTCCCTCCTCCCTTGCCCCTGTTCATCATCATGCTGTGTGAATGAAAATGTGAATTATTGCGTTGTGTTTTTCTTTTGTATTCATAGCTAACTGCATATATTTACAATACAGTTGGGTACGCCTGCATCATAATCTGAATTCGTCATATTTTGGCATTGCAGCTGATATTGAGCATGACAGTCCTTCCAACACAGTCAGGCTTTCTGAGACAATCAACAGCACTCTAGCATCTCCGGTAATTTGATTTATTACCAGGCTCAGAGATACTAATACTTGGTAGCCTAGAGAAATAAATTGATATGGAAATTCTACTGCTGCAGAAAACAAAAATAAGAGAAATTAAGGAATTACAGCAATGATTACAAGATGCCCATAAAGATGGGCACAAAAAGGAGACAAGATCTAGTTCAACTAAAAAAAATATCTGATGCGAGTATATTTCAGGGTGACAAAATCCATGTATTGAGACTTTATGCGCACAAGGTGCAGAACTGTAAAGCACTGCATGGCTGGCTGCATCTATTTAGAAGACCATTCCTCTTAATTACTTCCAAAAAAGTGGCAGCAAATCATAAAAAGCCGACTGCGGAAATTTATTTTCAGCTGAATGCCACATACAAAATGACAAGGGTGGAATGTTAATGATTCGAAAGGAAATCTTAAACAAGATGCGATGAACTCTGGCACTGGTAAAACCCCAACAGAAGCGCAAAAAAAAGCTGCCAGATTATTTTTCCTGCTGAATGTATTAAAACCAAAGCTGCCTGAGCGCACGAGTTTTGTTTAGGTATAGCTTGCTATGCACATCCTGAGCCTCTGGTGCAGTTGACTGCAGAGTACCTGTAGACACTTGCACACATACAAAACCCACACTAGATTCTGCGTACTGTGCATTGCCCACTATAGTGCCTAGCATGCCCTGTCTTCCAGTGAGATGCACTTCTTTTGGTGCATCCAAGCGTTAAGGTTCCAGTTATAAAAAATGTCTGAATTGATTATGAGTTAAGTGAATAAGCTTAACAAGTTGACTGGTTCTAAGCAGGCAGATCACTTGCAAGATCCGCTTCTCACAGCAAGGCAGAAAACAATAATGGCTTCAGGACACTGTAGTGCAGGGCTCCAAATTAGTTTAGACCAAGTGGGGTTCGTTAAGCTTCGCTGACATTGTATGGCAGACCGGCGCCTTTTCCAAAGTAGCAATGTTTACTGCCACACATATACGTAACTCACTAGTCGCATGATTCCTCCCAACATGTATGCAACAAAATATTGCAACCGCTTCGAGCCATCTCTACAGGCCCCGCTGGGCCGTCCCTGCTAAGTGTGAAAAAAAGTGGCTAAGATATGCTTTGTCATATTCAATGCTACAAACTATTTTTACAAAGCATGCAGCAAAGCTAGCAAAAGAGTGCTCAAGCACACCTATGCTTGAGTAAAAAGTAGCCAAAATCTTTTTACATGTAAAATGAAGTAGCTGAAGTTAGAACATGACTTGTAAAACTGTATGCATAACAGCTAGACAAGAGAGCAGAGAAGGTAAGGGCAAACAGGGGTTCATTATGGGCTACATGATGGACTCTAACAGTCACTTCCATCATGGCATCTGACAGTTAAACAATAGGCCAGCTAGCATTCAATTCAAGCTTATTTTCATGCAAAATGCTTTCAGTGATGGCACCAAGTTATAACATACAAGTTTTTGTTGTTAAGTAGAGGCAACCAGAGGATTCATGATGGAAAAGTGGCGGCACCCACGTATGCCTATACTGAATCAGCATCACTTAGGCCTCAGTAGCTAAAATCCAAGCTTCCGGGCAAATGACTGCTAAGTACCGTCCATCTTCTGTTTCCATGGCATGAGAAGTACATATTCACTAAAAGTTGTTCATTATGAGTAATTTCACTGATTATGCACTGCCGCACTGAACATACAGCCTAGGCTTTTAAGCTGCTTTTATCCTCACACGAGCTAACTGAACCCATCAATTAACCTCCTGTAAATAAACTTTCACATGAAGACATTTACAATTATTTGATCACGTCTTGTATGTCTGGCATTATCCTTTGTTTGGCGCTTTCATATTATAAACCACTAACAAACCTGAGTCGTAATTCTCACATACACTGATGGAGTGAGTATATGCCCCTGAGATAAATCCAGCTACAGCTAGCAATTACCTCTCAGTGCATCCATTTTTACACTCCAGCGCACAAAAATACACGAACGAAGAGGATAGACACCACGGACACCGGACATAATTTTTGTGCGCTGGAATGATGTCTCATAATTCTTCCCAGAACCGACTATCTAAGCCCTCTATTCTGAGCCTTGTGGAGAACCTTTTCCTTGCCTTCCGCTGTCACCTCCTGAGCACTTGCCACTGGAACTGCATAGTACAACTGCTTCTGTTGACCAGATGGGAATGGCAGTTCTCTTGTGAAATACTGCATCCATTGGGATTCCCTTCACGGTGTCATACATTGCCTTCTCTACCTTGAATTCAGATGCACCTAAAGGAAAAAGAACACGCATATAAAAATTCTTAGCCATATTTGCAGCCAGGAATATGATAATAATTGTATTTGTATGCTTCACAGCAACAAGAGCAGTATGCTTTAACGCCTGTTGAAACAAGAAAGTAGAAACCATTTCGTTTATTACCAGCACAAGACATGCACCTTGATGTTGATGGTGTCATGCAATAGTGGTGAGTTCTGACAGGAGTGTGAAGTACAAAAGGCAACTGCTTGCTTCGAATTTTAGAACATGCAACTTTAACTGCACAATTATTGAAAAGGAATTGACTTCATCGTTGAAAATCGCAGATTAGTATGTGTGGTAGCAAATACTGAAAATAAAAATAGTAGGAGCACTGCCAGTGTTTAAATCAACACGCAGTGACTGGTTTGGTTTATATGGGTTTAACGTCCCAAAGCGACTCAGGCTATGAGAGACACCGTAATGAAGGGCTCCAGAAGTATCGACCACCTGGGGTTCTTTAGAGTGCTCTGACACCGCACAGTACACGGGCCTCAAGAATTTTGCCTTCATCGAAATTTGACCGCTGCGGCCGGGATTGAATTCGCGTCTTTCGGGCCAGCAGCCAAGTGCCATAACCACTCAGCCACCGCGGCGGCTTCGCAGTGACTGCTAAGAGCAATTTTCTAATTGCAGTTCTTGCCCATGCCCTTGTCAAGCAAGGCACTAATGCCGGTTGACCTGCAGTAAATCTAATGTATCCTGAACATGCTGCCTAGTTAGCAAAGTTCTTGTAGTCAAAATTGAACGAAACATTACCTATTTTTTCAGCTAGAAGCGCATGAACTATTGAGTCCAAGGCAAACAACTTAGTGCCTTAGAATAGTGTTCAACGAGGGGCCCACACGCAGACACTTGACTTGCCACTATTTCCTTATACAAAGTAATACAGGAGTGCATGGCCTGTGCTGTTCATGGTAAGAAATACAAAATATAAATAGAAACAAAACTGAAGTGCAAAGAAAAATTAGAGACAAGTTCTGTCATTACACCTTATGTGACACTAGAGAGTACATATTCATAAAGAAGTAGTAAAATGGTCATTTTGAAATTTTGCACAATCATGAAATTGTCATGAGCACAGTCATTATGCCTTTTCTTCACACAAAAGGTTTCCAGCGGCTCCAGTGCACTTCAGTTTCTTTTTAGTACAGTGCCTTTAAAAGACAGAAATTGGTCAAGGGCCACAAAATGGTAATAACTGTGTATCACCATTTTCATATCTATGCTTCATTACTTTTTAACACAACCTCCAATATGACCCACATGATTTGCTGCAGGAGCAGGATTCCAGTGTGCACCACTCACATTCACTGAAGGACCTGGCTGCCTTTTCCAAGTGTTATACTAATTTTCACAATGAAAGTGCCGTTGAGCGAGTTTGACAGCAAGCAAAAACATGATTTGAACCTAATAGCATAAGGAAATTTTAAAGTGGTCCGTAACATTATGCTTGTAACAAGACAACTTCAGGTGTAAATACTCATCAAAGTTGCCATCAGATCTCAGCTTTGGTGTGCTCATAAAGGGAAGGTGGGGTGCTTAGTTATAATGACCAATTGTCACGGCTGGTACATTGTGCTACCTACTTCAATGATGAAGGATGTGACAAACTATCCTCCAAAATCTGACATCTGGCATAAAGGCTGAAAAGCAAAAGAAAATGAAGGACCACTAAGACCTGAAATTATTTCCTACTTGAACAGTTATGCACATCATAAAGAAAGCTGACAAACGGCACAAAGTTATACTGGTATTTTGGTCTCAGATGCTCGCTCATTTGAGCCTCAGTATCCTAACTAAAGCAATAAAAAAGACATGACTGTTGAAGGCATCATAAGCTCCTGTAAAGCTCATCAGCAGTGAGAAAAACAATTTCTAACCTTCATAATAATATAAAAGCCAACCAATGAGGCCACTGTGTCAGTCACCAACTAAGAGACAATGTACAAGATATACACTGTAAATGCACAAACTCTACATGAGAGCAAAGCATGCCCTGCACTTGTGAAACAAATTTGTGTCAATGTAAGATTCTTGGCAACAGTAGGCATCACCATTAATGGCATGTGCTAAAAAGGAAGAGGGCACCTTAATGATGTTGTACAATTTAGAATTAAGCCTTTCAGTAAACTATATTTTGTCTAGTACCATGAGCACCGTCAGAGGAGAAGGCAAAAATGAAAGGAAAGCTGCCAGCTGTCATGAGGCCTGCCACAAAAAAAAAAAAAAACTGAACAGACGTGGTGCACAAACAAAAAAGAAGGGATGCACTATGCGATTACACAACACAGAATAACACAGGAAAACAGGGCCCAACCAATGAATGAAAAGAGAACAACAAAAAGAAGGTAAGCAGTACTGAACACTGCTACCTCTGCAAATTGAGAACAGTGAAATAGAAAACACCTAAAAAATAAGTTTCAAGGACTATAAAAATGCAACTTTGGTCACATATTTTTTAAATGCTGCATTAGACATTAGAATACACGAATCCCCAAATGGTATTTGCCTATCATTAAATAATTTATAATTCCATTTCCTTCTCTGATGTTGTTTAGGCTTGATCAGCCAAATGATGGCTGTGATGCCTAGTTGGCCTTTAGGTCTGCTGAAGCATGGAAAAGGCTACAATATAAATGTTGATATGCAGTTTTAATTCACTACAACACCTAAAACAACCTGTTTCAAAAGCTGGAATGACAACAAATGCCATAGCAGCAGTTATATTACCAGTTTTCTTGCTTTTGCCATGACCTGAAAACCAACTACACGTCGCAGCCATCCTTCGGTTGATAATACTGAAACAACAAAGAGAAAGACAATTATAAATTATTTACCAGTCATAGAGCAAATATCACGGGGTGGTCCATGTACAGGTGCGGACAGAAGTAAACAGAGCGTGCCACACAAGAACTGCGTGTCAGCGCCGCCTAGCCAAACCAGACGAGAGCTGGAAATCGCCACGCGCATGTGCAGGCCCGCTTCCGGCGCGACCCTCTCAATGCTCCGCTTGCCTCGCATTCGTCCGGCATCTGTGTCGTGCTGATGATGATCATGATTGGATGGTCGTGCTCTGTGTAGCTAGCGAACATTTCGGAAAACAAAGACCGCTGTCTTGATAAGGCAAATTGCGCGGGGACAGCTCTACCATTAAGCCGCTTCGTTTGAGACAGCTGGAGGCATGTTTGCGCCGCAAACAACCTGCATGTTTCGAACTTTTGCTGCCGCTGGGACTCTGCTGCGTCTCACTCGCAAGGAAACGCGCTCGAAACACTCGGCATACTGCCGCAGTTTTGTGTTAATTTTCTACAGTTATCACTGATGATTCGCCTTGTTCCTACCAGGCGCTGACGCAGCGCTAGTGTATGCACCCTGCCTGTCTCCCCCGAAACAAACTGCCCTTATAATGGATCCTGCTCTTATCACCACTGAGACAGTGCGCTGCGTATTGCGCTGTCATGTGCGGAGCAGAGCTCATGGTAATCACTTTGCATGCACCTTTGGATCTTAGGATGACTACAAGCACCCGCTGTCTCACCCACATGAATGCCGCGGCAGCAGTGCGTCACTGTTGCGTGCCCCGCGTGCGAAATTCGGCATGTAAGTATCCGTGATCGCCCACTAATCAGAGTATGAGCCACGACAGAACCCAGCAAGTGATCCAAACTCTTCTGTACGAGCTGTATTACTTCACGGCTACCGGTTACATATAGACATTGGTCTGTTTGAGAATATAGGTGTGAAAACCCAACAGCTGCATCCAGCACATTTGGAAGCAGTCACTATCCTTGAGACGCTGGATCGCGCTGCAAAAAGCGCCAAGAGCGGCGGTTTCATCTCCTTTTAAGCTGACCTCCTAGGCGAGGTTCCAATGCAGGAGCACTGTGGTGCAGTACAGACACACAGGGCGCATGCTTTGCCGCTCCGTCGGTTCCTCGTAGGAGCAAGCCGAAAATGAACGGTAACTGTATAAAAGATCCCGAAACTGCGGTGGTGGATCGAGTGCTTTTGAGTTTATTTGGTCTATAGCGAGATGGAAATGAATCCCAGAGGCAACTAAAGTTCGAAGGACGCGCGCTATTTGCAACGGAAACGCGCCACAGCTGTCACAGATGAAACGACATAATGATAGCGTCGCCCCCGCGGGATTTTTGGCTTCAAGGCAGCGGTCTGTGCGCTCCGAAATGCCCGCTCGCTACTAAGGGCGCAACCATCTGATCATAACCATCATCAGCGTGACCCTGACTACGGCCGAATGAGAGGCGAGCGGAGCAATGAGAGTTGCGCTGGTAGGGGGCCTGCATATGCGTGTCGCAATTTTGAGCTTACGTGTGGTTTTGCTAGGCGGCGCTGAAAAACAGTTCTTTCTTGTGCGGCGCGCTTCGTTTACTTCTGTCCGCGCCTGCACATTAATGTCTAAGGCATTTGAAAAAAGACGCAAGCAAACATCTGGTGTCCATAGTATATGCAGTTTCTTTCAAGCTTTGTTCAACTATGATATCAGGTAGCATGCCGAAAGGCTGAGTCAAACAGGTCACTACAAGCTCCTAATTTCCTGTAAGTGTAACAGAGCAAGTATATTCACTGAACTTGCACAGTGTCATCACCAAGCAAGTGAAATGGCAAAAAAAAATCAGAACTGACCAAGATAATCACAGAGGTAACAATTTATGGTGAACATTCACCTTTTTTCATTTAGCACTTTTAGCTTTTTTGTGCACAGGCTATAATTGAACAGACCTTGAAGTAGTTTGCAGTAGACGGTGCTTATTTTCCACTCAGATCTAGAGGCAGTAAAAAATATTGCAACTACAGTGAAAAGTTCATTTAACAGTACCTCTTGCTGGACTAGTTGGTGTAACATTGTGTAACAAAAGTAAAAACAGCGCTAATGTTTACATAAACAACACAGAAAGAACAGGCAGGACGGGCGCTGTCCTGTCTGTTCTTTCTGTGTGGTTTGTGTAAAAATTAGCGCTGTTTTTACTTTCGTTACACAGTGAGAGGCCACAGAAGAGAAGCTGCCAAGCTTCAAGTCCAATTAATGTTTCTCATCTTTGAGGTGCATTCATAGCTGCACTATATAACACCATTCATATTCTTTTCATCAAGTGAAATAAAACGTATTTGCTGGACCAGTCTCTGAGGAGTGCCATGTGACACCGGCATTACTGCAGAAGCTTGACATGGTTATCCTTCTACTATGAGTGTCTTGAGGATTGCCATGGGAGATGGATACTAGAGGAAAAAAGAATAAAAGCATTGTTCTCATGCTGTAATATCACCTTAGAATGCTGCCCTGTAGCCCATTACTTCATATTGGCATTTCTTAAAGCCTGGCTGCATTGAAGGGGGTCTCTAGTGACTCGAGAACGGGTGGGGAGGGAACTAGAGAGGGAGAGAGAGAAAGCGGCTGAGCTGAGGCTATGCCATTGTGCTCGCTGTTGCTTTGTAGCCTTGGAGTTGAGCGGCCAGCTCTGGACTCAATCGTGGTATGAGGGTGCGGGTTTCCCTTTTTCTTCCACCCTGTGTGTTGTGCTGTCAACGTTGCATTTTTTGCGTTTTGGCTATAAGAAAACGTGTTAATGATTCTTACTAAAAATCACCACGAAATTTTAGAAATGACAGGAGAAATGTTCCAACCACCACTAACAAGAAAAAGAAAATTGGTTGATTGCTTCGGATTCATACGCTCCTTATAAGCATTCTAGTACAGGAAGTCTGAGATTCCTCGCTAGTTCTGTAAGGGTTCCGAGGCTTCTTTCTGAGCATGAAACTGGCACTATCTGATGATGACCTATTGAGAAGAGACACACACGTTATTTTGAATAGGGGAATG
Source organism: Amblyomma americanum (assembly GCF_052857255.1). Taxonomy (NCBI): domain Eukaryota; kingdom Metazoa; phylum Arthropoda; class Arachnida; order Ixodida; family Ixodidae; genus Amblyomma; species Amblyomma americanum. The sequence continues at coordinate 106,173,037 of NC_135504.1, read as the reverse complement.
CCAATACATGCCATCAACGTTCTGGTCCAAAGCAGACATTGCAACACACTGATCTCAAAGGAGAGGCGAAAAAAAAACAGATCTGAGAAAACTCGACACATACTTGTGCTCTGCAATGTATGCTGAACAGGCACAGACAAGAACAGCCCCAAATCTCGACAGTGGAGACATCTTCTCCGATGAAGCTCTTTTCAGACCTCTTCATTACTGAAGAGAAGGCACTTCACCTGCATAACATAATTTCCAGCTGTGTATTTTGCACCCACAATGCCTGGCACTTCCTGATAATTATTTGTATTGCTGGAATTTCACACAACCACAAGAAAATGTTTAAACAGCCAAACTTCAAATACATAACGCCACTTGCCCACACTAGTTTTTATGATCAGCTCTTTACTACTTAGGTTATTCAAAACAACTTAATTTGAAAGGGTTACAAAGCGCTCTTTTTCTATGGCTACTTCTTCGTCATCATTTAGCAATGACTTTTATTCACGGCCGCCAGCAACTAAAAGAACTTTACAGCTGCAGACAACGGTACCAATGTTACAAAAGTGATCGAGCAGGCAGCTACCTGTTGTGGTATCGCAGTGACACGTCGCTTCAATTTACTCAGTCGCTTGCATGCCTTGACGCGTCACACCCCTCCCACTCTGAGCTTGACAGCTGGTGTAATCGGCTCGTAGAGGTGTGTTCTAACCTTAAGACGCCACATCAGATTACTATAAAGACGCACGTACGCGTAGCGAATAACAGAACGCTAAACAGACCGAGCGGCGCACGCTATCGGCAGTTCGCAACGGGCCGATACTGGTGTCAAAAACACGCGTGCAGGCAGTGCACGATCACGCCCCACGTCGAATAATGAACAGGAAGTCGGGCAACCACCTTAACGAAAGCCCAAAACATAGTCACGCGCCTTGCTGGGCGGTATACAATTGCCACATTTACATTTAGGACTCCTACGCGCGCTTGCCATTCAGCAAACGCATCTATGCATACACCTCGGCGCTCGCGTCGCAACGCATACACTGTGAACACTGACGGACCAGCAGTTTGATGATTCGATGTGGAATGCACTTTGCTGCCGCGGAAACAACCAGTGACTCACGCGCAATGCCAAAGGGAAACGAACAGGACAGAGCTGACAGAGCCTCGTCCCTTCCGCTCCTTCTCGCCTTTGCGCTCGCTCGTTTATTTTCGCGGTCACAAATTGCACGCACTCTTGCGCTACAATATGGGTCTCACCTGGAAACGAAGACTCTACGAATTCCAGTAACCGCTTTCTTCTCTTGCTTTGCGGCTGCTATGGTTGAAGTCGAACGTGTTGTGGAAACGAGGACTCGACGCATTCCAGTAACGGCTTTCTTCTCTTGCTTCGCGGTTGCTACGGTTGAAGCCGAACGTGTTGTCAATATGAAACGGCTCCATGCTTCTCGGCGTGGTCACTTTTCACAAAGTACGCGAACGGCTGCATTGCTGACAAGCGGCGCAAGCTACGATAAGCAAAAAATCCAAACGGAAGTTTGAAGGAACGATTTTGAAATCAGATACAAACAGCACACGAACAGCAGCAGCACGGAGCACGGCGCGGCGTAAGGCCTAGCCGGATATCACTCCGGAAATGCACCGAGGGAGAGGAGGGGAGGAGGGTGTGCTGCGTCCTGCCATATTTAGCCCTTTCATACCCTGTTTAGGATAGAGGCGCGGGGAATATGCGGAAATGACAAATGTGCCCACGCCTAGCCCATGCGGGACCAATGTAGGCATTGCTCAGACAGCCCAAAGTGCATGCCTACAACGCTTCGCCGCTGTGCAGCCCAAAGTTTAGCCCCTGTATTTTCCACACAGGACCCATGTAGGGCGAAGGCGGGAATACTATCTCTGCCCACACAAAACCACCGTGGTTCCCTCAAGGCGCTGCAGGGGCAGCCCCAAGAGGGGCTGCCCACACTTCGCCATGATAGAGCCCGCACTCTTTCTGTGGTAGGACCCAGGTGGGCTGGCCGCTCTTTTTAAGCCCATGCGTAGCTGACGAGGGGCCCACTCAGGCATAAAATGGGCAACCCAAAACTTTTTTGCCAGCATTGAGCCCACGAGGGACCCATGTAGGTTTATTGCGGGCAGCCACCAGCCCTCATTGCCCATGTCGGGCCCGCATGGGCCCGCCACCTTGTGCAACTGGGGAATTGAGTTTCCATTGAAATCCCATTGGGGATTTATTGACTCAATAACTTTCCAACGGAATTTCAACAAGCACTGAATTTGCTCAATGCAAGCTCAACGATATTTTTGTTGAGCAGTGCTCAATGAATTTTTCATTGAGTACTTTTTGTTGATTTTTCGTTGGGTTTTTGTTTTGTGCACCAAATATATGCAGCTAACAGCCAGTGACAATTTTTTCACACGGGACAATAATGGTACTATATAGTTTGTTGCTTATTTCAGGTCTGGAAGCATATTAATGGAATACAATTTTCATATCCTGCTTAACGCTGCTCTAAAACAGCGCTTGTACCCGTCGCAGAAGCTCTAGCATTCAGCTGTTGAACCCGAGGTCGTGGGTTCGATTCCTGACTGCATTTCTATCGAGGCAAAGTGCAATGTTTTGAGATTTCACAGCACATTAAAGCATAGGTGTTGGAATTTGTATGGAGCCCTCAATTCAGCCACAGTTCAAAACTGGAAAGTAAAAATCTGGTAGACAACAGCATTTGTATTACGCATACTGTAGAGCTTGGTTTTCTAAGAAGAAAATATTACTGCAGTTGATATAGTGTACTTGATTATGGAAGTCCACATTAAAGCCGCTACAGATGCATGAGTGCTAAGGATATACACTTTCAGGTCAACTTCACTAATAGCATATATGTGTGCAGAAAGCGACCACATGCTAGTAGGATGACAGCATAATATCATTGCTTTCAATAAAAAAGAGGTATCTATCAGTGTGGCGTAGCAGAGTGTGGCCAAAGTGACTGGCAGCCTTCAGGATGCTAACGTGAGAAACAGTTTTTGGCGACTAAAGCACTTGATCACCACTGCAAAGCAAAAAAAATGACTACAAACTTTTTATTCTTGCATATATATCAATGTTGCACAAAACTGTTACAAGATATACAAAAAATAATGAATCACATGTACAGGTCTATTCAGACAAGTACTAAAAGCAGCTTAACAATGCATCTTGAAACAAATATACATGCCTTTTGATATAATAAATAAAGCTACTGTATCACAAACCAATAACCTCAACCAGAAAAAAGAGCACACTGTTTACAAATTGAAACGATACACGGTGAGATGTAAATACGATCATTAACTCTTTCCCAAAGCGACGAAGTGCAGAATTGGTTGTGCAGTAAAAAAAAAATCTGGTTTGAATTAGCTACATATTTATGAACTTATATAAACGGGTTCCTTTGCGGTCATAATGGTATCAGTGCATTCTGAGAAGAACCAATAGAAGGGAGACAGGGTACGCGTGCAGCAGCCAAAGGCATTAAGAGCCACCCTCTTTTTAAATAGTATACAGTGCACCTTTTAAATAATGAAACCCTTTCATATTGAAACAAGGAGTGTAACGAAAATATTCAAGAGCGGAGATTTAAACTGATCTGTTACAATATTTACAGACTGCTTAAATTTTTCATACAGGTGTTCTGAGGCACTCTTCATATCTTGAATAGGACACCGCCCTCAGTCTCACTGTCAGAATATGTGGGCTTCAACTTCAGTGAAATGCACACCTTTTAAGGCACACTTTATTTAAGGAAAGGTCTCCAAGAGCTGAACACCACTTTACAGTAAAATATCAGCAAAACTCTCTGTTCCATGAAGTAACGTCTAAATTGGTTCACTAAAGCCCTTTATATTTAGAGATGCCATGCCAGTCGAAAACTGTTGTGTCAGCAAACGTGAATCAAAAATATACGGTTACAAAAGTGCAGGCTGCAGTGGAAACTATAGGACCGTTTGGAGCTGTAATTGAAAGAGGCATCCTAAAAAAATCAGCTTCATGACTTACTTTGAACACTGTGTACATTTCACGTCCCTGACACAATTCAAAAGCAACGCAATTCTGTGTAAGTTTGTGTAACAGCAGCTCACTATCGCTAGACTAACTTACACAGATTCAAGCACCAGTTTTTCATGTAGAGAGCACAAAAAGATGGAGTCATCATCACACAAACAAATGCACTTCTTCAAGCAGCTGACATCAGCAATACAACAGTCCATTGTAGGTTCAACTTCCACAAATTGCAAAAACCGATCATGGGGCAAGTCACAGAACAACTTCCTAGTGACACGTAAAATTTGCACATGGATTTTAACCTCATTTGCAGTGCTCGAGCATGAATTTCCCTTCAAAGAGACAATCCGTGAAATTCGTCCAAAGAAACCATTTCCCTGCACATAAGAAATTTTCCTTCCAGACTTGTCCAGGCAAGAAGTAAAGAACCAGAACGCACCAATTACCATTTTTTATACTCCGTATAAATTCCGCTCTGCACTCCTTTTCCCACAAGCAACACAATTCCATTCTTAGTAACATTCTTCCGCAAACCATAACCTTTGATTGGGGACTTGAATGCACTATCTATGCCATACTGTGCATTTTGCAATGAAGTTTCAGACCACAGTTTCGACAATGCCTGATGGATCGAAAACCTTTGCGCTATTTGAATGTTTGCTCACCGAGTTCCGTGAACAAATTTACCAAGAGTTCCATTCATTGATTCGAAGGAAAACAGCGAATATCCCCACAGTGGTCCCCAGTTCCTCACGCTTTCGACAAGATGGAGTAAAAGGTGGGAGCTGTATGTCATATGTTCTACCCCGTACAGCTCTTCAAATTCTATTAGGAATTTTATCATCTCTTTCAGAATGTTTTCGATTTGATCCATGGAAATTAATTGCCCTAGAAGATAGTGCATGATGCCTACAAATCGCATCCAGTGATTGTATTCTTTTGGAGGCATGTACTTTTTAAGCACAATCGGAGAATAAAACAGGAGCCAATTTTTCCACTCAGCTGCTTTCCAGTCTTTGATTTCGAATAGAGTTTTTAGAAGCCTTGAGATTTCCCATGTTGGGGTCAAAGAAAGCAGTAACGCCTTTACTTGATCAAGTTTCCGACGAAGCTTAAAATGCTGACAACGGGGGGACTTCAGCCACATGAACACGGCTGCTCTTACAAAACCAGAGCAAACGGCGTGCATATAATCAACCACGAATCCGGTTGAAAACGAGAAAAAGGCTAGCAGGCTGAGCACACTTGGTCCCCGTATACCATGGCTGGGGCTTTGCTGCAACTTCGCTTTCTTGGCATGGTGCTCAAAAGACTGGGAAGTTCTGAGCTTAGGTGCTGACTTAAGTGCTGGATAAATACGACAATGCCCCTTTCCCTTTTTTATGACTGTTCCTGCCTCCTCACACCATGCACATCCGTGCATGCCATTGAACTGGCTCATATTCATTACGCTGCACCTTGCAACACTATCGACAGTACACGGGCCCGGGTATACTTTTGTTTTTTGTGCAGTGCCCTCCTTGTCATGCCAAGTCAGGCCATTTGATGACAAGTCATTAATGGCCTTCACTAAGGGCAACATGAAGCAGTTCATGTTTGGTTTTTGACTGCTGACCCACAGGACAGCCAAAGCAAGTTCTGAACACGTTGCTTGTAGGAAAATTCATTCACCATGACAAGCAGTGGCCACATGCTAACTTTGGAGCTCTGATACAATGGCACCCCATCAGTGTTGAATGTTAATGTAATGTCTCCTTGTGCCAAGGGAAATTTATAGTAGTGCATGCTTTGAGTAATATCAGCGACATCATAGCTAAAAGCAGTGGGATTCCTTCGGAGATCTCGCGATGTTAGCAGCTCTCGAAGCCGGGTCTTCAAGTCCAAAACCAAAAAGAAAGACGACAGTTTTTTCAGTTCCGCAGGACTGCAATCTGTCTGGCAGTTCGGACAAGACACTTGTGCTGTCTCCACAAGTTCTCCCAGATACTCCGTACATGTATTGCAGAAATAATGTTCGGAGTACAATTTTTCTGCACCAGAAAAGTGCTGAAAGAAGGTATACTTGGAAGTTGGATACTCCGTTCCTTGAGGCAAGTGTGCAGCAATCAGCTGTAGCAAACTTTCTGTGGCCTCCTTTGAGCAGCCATGGCGCAAGGTGTGGGCCATGATCATGAGGTAGCTTTCTGCCCTAGTCACCTTCGCTCCAGGAAACAGAACTTGATCCTACAAAAGGAAAAGTGAAAGCATGATGCATATCAGAAAATAACACAGCAACATCACTTGTCTCTACAAACATCCAGGCACAATTTTTGTGTAACTAATTTTACCTATGTTGAGGAGAGGAAGCTGAGGGGCATTGTGCACGTGCTGCTCACAAGTGCTTTTATCTAGGATTATGGGAGGAAGAACATGAAGCAGGAATTGTATAACATCTGACCAGAATATATACTAATAACACAGCGTGATATAAATACACACCTTAGATATAACTGTTAGGGTCTCAGACTTCGCTCTTGATGAACTGCTCTTCTTGTGTGCCCACTGCTCACCCCTAACCCCAGATGAAAATGGAACTATTCTCAGCTGGAGTGGGTGGAAACGGTAATTTCATTTCCACTTGCTGGCTGGATGTAAGTGCAAATTTTCCAGCTTGAGCTAGCTGGCAACAGAAATCTATCAGCTAGAAGCAAAAAATACTCAGTATAGAAGGGCACGATTTCCCGTTTTATAAACCAGATGGAAATGGAAAAATGTTCATCTGACGCCTGTCTATTCATAATCTTTGTCTGCCTACTGTCTTTCACTGCACCGCAGCAGCGGTGGAGAGAGCTAGTGCCTGCAGTTTGACCCCCCCCCCTTCTTGTACATACCTTCCCGCTTCCTACATCCCCTCCTATATCCTGTTTCGCTTTTTCTCTATCATTCCCCTTTTTCCCGCCGGCGGCCGCAGTTCAGGAGCCAGCCCTGGGTTTTTCGCAGCACAGAGTTAGGGTCCTTAGCTGCAACAGCAGACGCTATAAAAGACAAAAGGCACTTGCAGCTGGAAAATTGCTTACCAGTTCACTTTTCCAGTCGTCGGAAGGTTCCTGCTGGCTGCTCGAATGGTCGCAATCGCTGATAGAGTCAGCTTCTGATTCCATTTCTTCTGATGACGCTTCGCTGATAGTTTGCACTCGCTCGGATGATTCAAAGTCCACCTCCTCGCACGCTGTGGTGTCGCCTTCACTGCAGTCAGCGCTACCTGTCGTCCCGTCCACGACTGGCTTTGTCGAAGCAAGAGCAGTGTCTTCCGAGGAGGCTTCGCTGCTGACATCGGAGCCCTCTTCGTTGGAGCCAGGAGTGAAGGCTGAAGCAGATGGCCCGGCGACCGAATAGTTCTGTTTAAACCGATGTTTAGAGCGTAGCGGAACATCAGCGGAGGAGTCCCAAAGATACCTACTGTACTGTCTCTTCGGAGGCATCGCGAAGGTTCGAGTCTGCACACTTGCACGTAGCAAATGTCAACGCACAGCAGCAGATGCTCTTCGACGCACCATTCACAAAACGGCGTGCAAAGACCCACACACAGAAAGAAAAAAGAAATAGTCTACTACGTAGGTAAAATACACACCCTTTTAAGTGTCACAGCAGCAAATGAATTTTGACCACGGTCGGCTCAAAAAACACTGCACGCGCCGCCAAATGCCACCCACGTGCTTTCCCCTCAGTATTCCTATATAATAGTCACGAAACATAAAACTGCCGCCGAAGTTTGGTTTAGGGACAAAGACGGCTGCTAGGGGCGCCGCCGCCGATCGGGGAACAGCCAGCGGTAGACAGCGCCAGCGGTTTGTGGTGTGCCTTTGCACCTTGAGTAATATTTCGTATTAATAATTTAGGCGAAATTGAATGCGAGGTTCTTTAGTTCTAGCCCTGCGGGAGGTTTCTTTGCAGAAAGACCACGGCCTGCAGTACAGCACATGGAACTCTAGAATTTCGCCTTCATCGAAATTCGGCCACTGCGGCCGGGGTCGAACCCGCGTCTTTGGGTCATCTCGTAGTCACACACCTAAGTCACGCCACCCATAAGGCAAGAAATTCTTTCGCGTTAAAAACGACTCATCGCGCAACGTCGCTTTCTAAGCAGTTGGGCGGCCTCGCTTGCCAAAACGTGCGCGTCAGCTGACGCCAGCGCCGTCGAGCGGCCACTTTCGGCGGCCCACCGAGCTCTTCCGGAGAGCAGCGAAGTATCATGCCTATGGCGCGGTACTGACTCCACCATGAGCAAAATGGCCAGAGTGTCAGTTTCGTACAGACTGATTTTGTCAAATAACAGTTTATTTGCCAAAATATATTCGCGTTACTAATAGTCTTAATACGGCAAATTTTTTAATGTCATTAAGAACATGTAAATTTGCCAAAATATATTCGCGTTACTCATAGTCTTAATACGGCAAATTTTTTAATGTCATTAAGAACATGTAAAATGCTAGGCATTTGAATTGTGTTACGTTGTGGGGGGAGCGCGGCGATACCACACTAACCGTTCGTGGTATAGGCCGATGTAAGTGCAACGACCAGCGGCTGCAGTAGCTAGCGGTGCGGCTCGTGTGAGGCTGTGAGCATTCTGAGCGTTTCTTGCACGTGTTAAATCATAACACACATCCTCGTGAAATGGCCGAAGGAGCCGAAATGGGATGTTCATTTATTGCGAGCTTTAGCGGAGCCAGAAATCGGTCTGCGGCTCATGAGTGACGCGAGCGCGTTTGATGATCTGCGCGGCACAATCCAGCACGTGCACTGGCAGGAAGGAAAGCCGTCGGCACCGGCAGAACTTCTGCATATCGGTGAGTAATGGAAAGTTTTGAAATCGCGTTTTCTTTCATTATTGTGGATGAAGTGTGGGCTGTCGTAATATGTCTCTCTTACTGTTTCTAGGCAAGCCAAGCACGCTTGAAAGAAAGCGCGCGAAGCTTGTCTCTGCTGCCATCACTCCGGCTGAGACGGAACGTGATGACGACCAGTCTTCGTTGGAAATGAGCGTGCGTATGCTGTGTTGCTTTGTGTTTTATACTGCGCTTTAACCACTTTTTGTGACACCTGGTTTTTGTTTGAAGCTTTTTGTTTTGCTAGAAGCAGCAAATGCAAGCATGAGGTCGGGACTTGTGCTTGAAGCGCAGCTTTCCGCAACGAAAGTGCTTTGTTTGGCCGGTTCGCGGCGGCGAAGCGTCATTCCGCGCGCGCGTCAGTACCCCTTAAACGCTATGGTTGGTCGTGCCTTCGCATCGTGAACATGAGCCCAGACTGCGCTAATTTAAAGGGCTAGACTAATTCCAGGTGAGGATCGCGTAACCGCGCGAGGCAAATGCCTTAGAGCACGCGCTCTTTAGTGCACCTGGACAAAATTCTTGTTCGCTGATGAGTTTTCGGCTATGAGATGTGCTGGTGCGTCTTACGTCATACTAAATTTTAGTACATCTTTTGCTGTTATATAGCGTCTGGAGAGAATATAAATTTCGCCACATTGTGGATATGGTGCATTTATGAGTAACATTGTCATGTTTAAATCCTGTGTAATGTGTGGTTTGGTTTCTTTTTAAATCGTAGACACAGCAGTGCTGTAACTGCGCGAAAAGAGTCAAAGAATTAGAAGAAAATGAAAGGTTGCGTGCAGCCCTTGACCTTACATCAGCTACAAAAGGTGAGTTCTTCTCTTGATGAAAGATGTAAATTTTTATACAACTCTGAAGCCAGTTATACCATGGGCTCTGTGTTGTTTTGACAGTTTCATTATTTCTGTGCCACGAAATGTCGGCTTGCAGTAAAAGTCGCATTTTGGCTGTATGAACATCATGCTGCCACGGCTATCTCTATAATTTTGTGCATTTTAGATTGAGCACAGGCTTGATTTTGTTGAGACTGAAAGCGATTTTATAGCGTCTTTAATGCGGCAGCTACTCTAGTGACTTGAAATAATTTTAGAGCCATGAAATTCTGCTGCTTGACGTGAAGTTGCATATCTTTTGTCTGGACGCAGTAACGAAGCCCCCAAGGGAGTGATGTGCAGAGCACATCCATCTCCTTAAAAATTTTCATTTGCAGTGCGAGTTCAAAATTGACTCTGTACTTTGACGTTCCTTGTGCAAATTTCCTCCTTTCTCTCTCTGCTGTTTTAAAGCTTCAGAGCTAGTTGCTTTACTGCTAACTGGCGTGAATACAAATTCAGAAATATACTGAATGCCTGTAGTACCTATCCAAGTGGCCAAGAGTAAGTTCTGTTTTTGACACTTTCTTGTGCAACGCATCTTTTTCATTTACTGCATGTCTTCTTTGGGTTTCTAGGCTCAGTACGCCTACCATTGCATAGAACAAGGAACTGCTGTATCAAAGGTTTTACACCTTAATGCTAACCATTCATTTAGAGCTATGGTCTACGGTTGCTTGTCACCATCATTACAAACAATAAGAAAACAAGGAATTGGAACGTGAATTGACCAGAAGGCAAAGCTCGCACCGGTGATGATTGTAAGCCCACAAGTTAGGACTGTTATTACAAGTCAGGTACTTCATGAGTAATGGGGGCCTGATTGTATAATGTGGAGAATTTTTGTTTTTAGTTTTCTCTATGTGTAAATGTTCTTAATCATATGCTTTAAAACTGAAGCAAGATAGCATTGTTACAAAGTATTCGCTTGTTTGCTCATTTGTAAAACATTATTTTCTTGCTCTATATATTAGATGCTGCAAGGATGGTCAAAAGGCTGCAACGCATGCTGGACAAGGAGGACAAGCAAGAACCGGTGCAGGCCGCACATGTAGTTCCATGCACTAAGGTATGTAGCTGAATACTTGGGTCACATTAGAAGTAGTTGAGCGAAGGTAGTTTGAGCTGTACTCATTCCCAATGTGGTGTTTTTGCGAAAACCAGGGATGTTTTCTTCTTTCAAGTGAGGGCAAAGGATTATTTGCACTGGCGCAGTCTTTGCAACGGTATGTACAGCTTAGGATGTCAGGAATTGTTGGCTTCATTACTTTATAAATTAGGACGAAGCATACGCTTAGAGATGTACGAGTACCTGCACTACCTACCCAGATGTAGAAAAATATTAAAGTGCACTAAAAGGAAATATCAAGCTACGCAAGACAAATAAATAGATTACTCCAAGGAAACACGTAACATAGTTCCTTCGGTTCTCACAAAACTGATTTAGCTTATTAAACTTGTATTTGTTAACAGTGATTCGGTTTTCAGGCAGAAACAAGATTAATTTGCGTGTGAAGGCTGAAACAGGCAACGGGGTCGTCGTGTGTTGATGCAGCTCAACCTGTGCCATGGCAGGCTGGGCAAATTCGCAAGGGTCCTATCTGCACTGCCTCCTCGGAGGCAGAAAAAAAAATGATGGTCGGTTTAGCTCGGCTAAGCGTTGAATATTGTACACTAGCATTGTTTGTTCACGCTCAAAGCCGCAAGCACGCGGCTGTACAGCCAATTTAGCAGCGCTAATAAGCCAATTACGTATTAGATGCTCGCACTGTGAAGCTATTGTTCTCACTTCACCTCACACCCCCACGCTCCATGCCTCCTGCACTCAGAAAGATTCATATATTGCGGGGAGTCCTCCCACCACCACTTGCACCATGGGGTAGGCGCAACGATGTGCCTCTGCCCCGGCAGGTGCGACCCAATTTGGCAGAGGTTGAGAGGTTGCCAATCGCATCCCAGCCCACGTGCTTGGCCAGCCCTGGTTGCAAGAGGCTACATGCACGCAGTGGCGAACTCTGGGGTGGTAGGCCAGAAGCACTACACTGAAAGTTAAAAGGGGCACTAAAGGGAAATATCAAACTATGCAAAACTGATAGATTCTTCCCAGGGAATATGTGAGATAGTTTCTTTGGTTTTCACAAAACTGATCCAGCTAATTAAACTTTATTAGTTAACGGTGGTAGTGGTTTATTTAAAAATAACATAAAAGGAAGGTAAAAGATTTTTGCTAGCCCCGGCATCTGCCATCACGTGCGGCGGCACCTGAGCTGGGGCAGCGGAAAGAAAGGATAGCAGGCAGGTGGGAGAAATGAAATAAAAGAGGTGAGGGGACAGAAGAAAGACATGGGGGGAGGTAAATAGTACACTACATAAAATAGATATACACTGCATAAAAACATTAAAAGTAAACACTATAAATGCAAAATAAATATACTATATACATTATTTACACAAACTATTAGTTAACGGTGCTTCTGTTTTCAGGCTGAAACAATATCAGTTTGTGTGTGCAGGTCGACATAGGTGGCGGTGTCCTTGTCGAAGAAAGTGTGCTCCAGCAACTAAATATGTGCCAAGGTGGACCAGGAAAATTGGCAAAGGGCACTTTTGCGGCACGTCTTCCCACCTGAGAATTGCAGGGGCGCTCCTTGTTTGGAGGGAAGACCTCAAAAGGGCAGAAAGATGGGCTCGACCCTGTCCGGCTCAGTGCAGTCATAAGTGAGTACCTGTGTTTCTGAAAAGTGATTGTTGTGATTCAGCACACCAAGATCAAAACAGGACTTTTTTTTTTCTACAAACTTTACTGGTGCCACTGAGAGTAGAACGAGAAGTTCATATTTGGCCTGTGTTGATCACGTAATATGCTGCTTCAAGTTATATACTTTTTTGAGTTTTTGTTTTCTAATGGTTTCAGGGCTGCCTTAGCAAGGATTATGTATTGGTGAAAAAAACAACAAATTTTTGTGTTGGCACAACCATTATTATTTAGCGCGATGCTTGTTCACAACTCCCTCCTGGAACACACATAAGAATGAGCTGTTATATCAGCAAGCTTGCAGTTGGTCACAGAAAACTCAATCCCTGGCGGGAATCTGTTCAAACACTTACGATCTGTCCATTGTAGCATTGCCTTGCTCCTGCATGGCCTGCTGTTCTCACTGTTGTAGTAAAGTCTGTGATACATTGCCAGCAGAGTTAATGCTGACATTTTAATTCATTGGTTTGAAGCAGTACTGCGAGTATCGTTAATGCACTCTTTGAGAGGTATGTGCAGTTGAAAAATAACTGCTTGAGGCATTTTTCCACCAACCTTATTCATGCAGTCGTTCACATTGGTAACCAAATAAAATAACCCAGCTGTATTTTGCGGTCATAATTGTATTTTCAGCAGTATTTCTTGCAGTGCTTTACCGTGTTGCTTTGATTCTTGAACTGATGTGTATTTGTCTTCATTTGTCTGTTTTCGCAGGCTACGTCTGTGCCAAGCACCCTACAACAAATGTGGCATATATTAAAAACAGCCTGTCCTCGCTCCTGGCCAGGGACCTAAGGCCTATCTAATCATAGTCTATTACCACCTGCAATAAAGGTAGCATCTGACCTCACACCACTTTGCTTGTTCTTCTCTAATATGTGCCTTATGCACATTAGTCGCCATCTACAGAAAACGTGGTGTTTTGTTGTTCCGAATGCAGGCAGCGCAGTCAGTGGAAATGTTTTTTTCTTAGATAGATTTTTCTAAGAATAATCACTGCCTTCTACACACCCGCAACTGGCTCTTTAGTGCAAATCATTTGCAATTTTTTTAGCGAGCTCCAGTCGTTACTAGGACATTTATATGCATGTGCTATTGCTTCGAAGAGATTGTGTAACCATTCCAAACCCATTTCAGGGCGTACATGCTTTAAAGAACGCCCAATATAATATAAGCAAAATTTTAATAACAAAATTTCAGTAAATTTCCAACGGTATTTCAGTAACAGTTCTCAATACAGCTCAAGAAAATATCAATGGTAAAACAACACAATATCAATGGAAAAACAACAAAATATCAACGGTAAAACAATAAAATTTTCACTAAACAGTACTCAATGGAATTCCAACAATATTTAAGTGGCCAATATTCAAGACTTCTCAATGCATTCTCAGTGTTTCTTCAACGGAAAAACAATGGAATTCCAACGTGATTTCTCAACACTGACCAATGGTTTTTCAACAATTTCTCAACAAAATTTTTTGTAAGGGATTTTTCTAGTTGAATCCAACCTTCACCCTCGCAAGAGAATCTGAATCTCTCGCACTGCGTGCGGCGGTTGTGGCGTTGCGGGTTCGGCCGCATTGGAGCAGTCCCAGGCAGGTGCGAGCGCCCGTGTGCACTGAGGGTGGCAGAGCACATGGCTGCCTCCCAATGCAGTGATCTATCGCACCCACCTGGGTGCCCCCGCACTGCCATCTATGTCCGAAACACTATCCTCCATGCGGTGGTTCCTGTTTCAGATATCGCCAGTGATGTGGTGGAGCACTGTGCTATTGTCGTGCGCCTCCGCAATACGACACAGCTGTTGCGAGTGTTTATGTGGGCCCGGCTATGTATGCCATGGGACGCAAGTTTCGTGAACCAAATCGCTAACCGCCTTGCAACGACGCTGTTATATGCGGCGACTTCAACGCCCACCACACTTATTGGGGTTGCGGCAACATCGACCGCCGAGGACGTGAACTTCTGTCGGCTGCTCAGACATCCAAACTGAGCATCATAAACAGCGGCTCCCCCACCCGTGTTCAACGAGTAGGGCGCCACAACGCCATCGATCTCACACTAGTGTCCGGACTGTGTGCCTACGCATGGAAGTGCGAGCCGGACACGCAGGGCTCCGATCACCTTCCGATCGTGCTCACCCCCTTCTACTGTGACCGGGCAGCAATGAGAACATACAGTGCTGTGAAGTGGAGTGCATTCCGCGATCTGTGTGAAGCACCACGGCCCCCTTCAACCAGCTTTTTCGCTCATATCGTTAATTGTGCTTGTCTGGCAACAACCCGCTGCGCTGTTCCAGCCGGTGCCCCTGTTCCGGACATTAAACTCCTCAACATGCGTGCGGCAAGGCGCATAGCACAGCGCAGAGCCTTGCGAACCGGCAAACCGGAACACTGGACCCTGTACAAGACTCGACGCGGCGTGCCGTCGTCACGCGGTCCGCCGCCGCAAACAAAGCTGGGCCAGACTGCGCAGCTCACAGCGATACAAGGCGCGCTGGTCAAGCGTGGAAAATTCTTCACGCTATGCTCAACCCTCAAGTGCCTCGTTGCCCTGCCCTGGCCATTGCAATCAACCGGGGAATCGACACAGGGACCCTCGCAGAAATTCTGGCGGACAGTTTCGCCACACCTCTCTGCGCGTCCCAAAACATTGCGCCACCCAGCCCTCCTCTTCCGCCCGTCACGGGACAACTGGAGTGCGCGATCACTGAAGTTTGTAGTGCGGACCTGACCACCCACGAACTGAGCAACGCCCTCGAGCGCCGACAACAATACAGCCGAAGTGTTCCCGGAGCTGACGACATCACCTATCGCATGCTGCTCAACGTGGACAGGCAGCAGCGGCCATCCCTCCTCGCCGCGTTCAACGGAGTCTGGGATAGGGGCAACATCCTTGGTGAGTGGCGTTCTGCGATCGTTGTGCCCGTCCCCAAGAAGGGCAAACCCCCGGGCTCTCTCTCCTCATACAGGCCAATTTCCCTGACCTCGGCAGCGGGAAAGACGCTCGAGGCCGTAGCCCTGCGCAGGCTAAACTGGATTGCCACTGTTCGCACCGCCCTTGCCCCTGAACAAAGCGGATTCCGCTCACGGCGCTGTACCGCAGACTGCATAACACAAGTTATCTCTATTCTAGAGGAGGCCAAAACCAAACGCCATGCAGCTTACCTCGTCCTCCTAGACATAAAAAGCGCATTTGATCTCCTGCCGCATGATGTTATATTAGCGTCACTCACCTGGCTTGGAGTCTCAGGAAAGCTATACCGCTACGTCAAACCTTTCCTGACTGAACGATCCTTCCAAGTTCGTGTGGGAGGCGCTCTTAGCTCTGCGCGCACTGTCACCAGAGGTGTTCCACAGGGCAGCGTTCTCAGCCCCTTTCTATTTAACCTGGCCTTAGCACGCCTTCCCAAATGCCTGCCACAGTCCCAGCACAAAATCAGAGTGGCCATATATGCGAACGAAATAGCCATTGTCGCCTCTGGACCCACCTTGTATGGCACCGAGATTCGCCGTTATCTCCAGCTTGCCTTTAACGCCGTTGCCAGCTACTTAAGTGGAATTGGCCTTACCACCTCACAGGAGAAAACTGTGGCAATCAACTTTCACCCGAGGGCTGCCAATCGCAGGTTGACACGCCCCCTTAAACTTCAAGGCTCCTCCTCCCTTGACTGGAAAACCACTGGGAAGTACCTCGGATTAAGATTAGACCAAGGCCTCACCTACAAATCAGCAGTTGGTGACCTTTGCAAAGAAAACAAGAGTCGCAGAATACGCAGCCAGGCTCTTAGCCAAGGGAGAGGGAACGACTCCCACTCTCCTGCTACGGCTGTACGAAAGCATCGCCACGGCACGCATATTATATGCCCTCCCCCTACTACACCTCCGGCCGACAGTGTGGAAGCGCCTCGATATCGATCAGCGCACAGCCATGCGACGCTTTGCTGGGCTGCCACGCACTTCTCAAGAAGGACCCACGCACACTGAACTGCAAGTGTGGCCCGTGTCGCTGCGAGCAGATCGTACTGCGCTCAACCACATTGAACGCCTCCATCGTGCGCCCGGCACGACTCAGCTCTTAGCCGATCTACGCGCATCGCCGCACTCGCGCATGGCACAAGCCCTGCACGACTTCAACTTTGTCGTCCGAGCTGATCCTGTGGCAGCTCCACCAGTGCCACCGCCACATCAGGAGCCTTCACTCACAATCAACCTGAGCATTACAGGCGTCCGCTCAAAGCTCCGCACGCCGCAATGCGCGCTACGGCAGGAAACAGAGCTCCTCGTTCAAGAGAAGTATGCACAAAGAACCCACCTTTACACGGATGAGTCTGTTACACAGGACGGGAACAAGGCAGCAGCCACGTGCATAGTCCCCTCCCTTGGCATCGAGAAGCAGTGTCGACTCCGATATTTCTCCTCGTCTACCACCGCTGAAATAGCCGCACTACATCTCGCCGCTGACGTCATCTTGGAACAAGCCAACCTCACCAAAGTCGCAATTTTCAGTGACTCTCGTGCTGCTCTCTCGCAACTCCTTCATCCGGGTCGCCGTGCAATGTGTGTACAGTGGCTCCACCACAAACTGTGTACGCTCAGTGCGCGCGGCTGCGATATTTTGTTGCAGTGGGTGCCATCCCATGTGGGAGTGCCAGGAAACGAAGCTGCTGACCGACTCGCCAAGGCAGTCCACTCCAACCCAGCAGCTCCAGTTTGTGAGGCTATCTCGGCCTTTGACGCAGCGCGTCACATACTACGCCACAAGGTTGCACTTTGCCACCCAGTCCCCCGCGTCACATCTGGCAAGCTCCCAAGGCCTGTCCCGTACCTTGCCTTCGGACGCGCGGCATACTCTTTACTCCTGCGCATCAGAATTGGTTGCGTCTTCACGGCAGACCGATGCCACCGCCTCATGGGAGAGGCCCACACAAACTGTATTGACTGCGGAGACACAGAAACAGTTGAGCACCTGCTCTGTGAATGCCCCGCTCATGCTAACGTGCGCTCCATAATGCGCGCCGGATACAGCAAGCTCGGCCTGCCGGCAACCTAGTCTTCCCTGAGGCATCGCCACATAAAAGGAAAGCTGCCCTGTCCGCTCTCGTCTCCTTCGTTGATGAGGCGAGCCTTCGCAGGCGCATCTAATGTCACCCAAGTGCTATGTGCTGCGTGCTGTGAACACAAACCTTCTGTGCATTGTGCCCCAGTGTGCTCAATTTCACCAACGCGCGCTACATTGTGTGTGCCCGCAAAACCCTTTCCAGAGACACTTTGGCGTCTCCACTCCCCCTCCTCCTGCACTCAGAAACATACTGTGATCAATGAGTGCATGGGCATCTTCTGACTCACTCCACTGCGTGCTTCGCAATGTGTGCCCGCCCACTGTTTCTCATGCCTGTGTGTCGCGCTTTTCGTGCTGCATTCTGCCGTGCACTTGCCGCCCTTTCTGCCTCCGGACCCGTCCTCTATTCTATCTCTTTAATTCCCCTCCCCCAACCCTGTGCAGCGCAGTGAAGGTGTTCTCCAAGAAACAGTTGCACGCCCTGCACACCAATTTTTCACCAACAACCAGAACCAATTACAGTGCGTGGCTGAACTTCGACTCTTACTAGAATTTCTAATTTATTCCAACCTTCGCCCTCGCATGTAATATTGCGGGCGCCTTACTACCGCCAGTCTCCCCTCCCCCTGTCATCACCCCCCCCCCTCTCACATATTTCTTTAATCCTTCTCTCTTGCGCAGACCCGTTGCGGTGTTCCCTTCATAAAGGAGAAAGTTATAGGGCTGTGCACTCCCTTTTATTTCACACCCCCTACCCCCCAACCAACCTTCCCCCTTTCACAGAATCTCTCTCTCCGAGCTACCATCGTGTTCGGACGGAATTTTTGGGAAGACGCACCACGTGCCATTGCGTTTGCTGTTTCCCGTAGTTTTCAGCCCCACGATGGGGCTCTTAGCATCCCCAAGTCTCCGTAGAGGATGAACCGTCTTGACGAGAAGATGGAGGGTTTGCCCTCGAACCTCCGCTCACGGGCAACCGGGAAGCACCTCCGTGTGGGCAGTGTTGACTGCTCCCGCACGCTGCACCAACTCTACGCGGATGCGAACCGGATTTTGGAGCTGCAAGCTCAGGCACAAGACTTCGTCACTGCCGTACAACGCCCTGATGCTGCCCAGAGCTCCTCTGGGGCCTCTCCGCCTGCTGCGAATGCCAGCCCCCAGGTTGCGGCTCCTGGAACGGTTGTGATCATCCCAGTGGACGCAGGGGAAAAGAGCTCCATACTCTTCTTGGACACAACAGTGGAAGTCAGTTCGCTGGGCGTGGAAGGAGCACGCTCGAAGTCCCTGCTGTACAAGAATCTGGACAGCTCCTTTCGGTACCCAGCAATATGGCTACCGAGCCAAAGCCTCCTCGAATTTTTTAAGGCCTCCGCACTTTCCTTCTCGCACCCTTTGACGTCACCCCACCTTGACCGGTCGGGCGGTAGGGTGACCGGTCAAACAAGTTGGTGCACTACCGCCTAGGCTTGTCAGTACACACGTGCTGCGTGCAGTGTCCTGTCACGGCAGCTTGACTCTGAAGCTAAGCACGTGTTTCTTTTCGTAGCGTGGTCTGATTTCCTTCTGCAAACGTGTGTTGTGTGCTGCATATCTGCGTCGTGAAAGTGTCAGTGAAAGTTCCGGCAGTCCAGGATGGGCCGCTGTTGCGTGCCGAACTGCCGTGGAAATTATGACGGCGGTCCGAAGGTCCGTGTCTTCTCATTCCCAAAAGACGACCGGAGGATAAAATGGAAGCAGGCCATCCGGCGTGATGATTTGGACATCGACACACTGCGGGATCCAAAGGTAATATAATTTTCCCATATGTCAATCACTGTTAATGTCAAATGATAATATACATTCGGATGCATTAAGCATACGGCATGCAACCAGTTCGATACACGGCGTGCTGCAGTTGATGGCAGTTAACTGACATACAGCAGCACTTATAAGCAGCACCAATAGCAGTAATTAGCCAATCTGTGGTAGTAACAACAGCACTTACATCGCAAAAGAAAAAAAGAAAACAGGACGTAGAAAAATTTCATATACTCAAAGGGAACATTCCTCTTTTATGCAGGTGTGCGAGCTCCATTTTAAGCCCGAATACCTCCGGTCTACAACATCGTACACAGATGCTGATGGAAAGACAATAGAAGTTGCGATGAACCTCACCCGACTCACTCCTGACGCGGTACCTACGATACTGCCAAATTGCGCATCATACTTATCTAATTCTGCACCGATTCGCGAGGAGCCTGATGCAAAACGGAGACGACGCGAAGCAACTCGTCTGCAAGACGCCATCGAGATGTCACTTGCGACACATGAAGAAGAGGAGCACAGGAACAAAGTCTCGTCGTATGGGCAACTTCTGTCTCTCCTTGAAGGTCTTCACGTCTCAGACTTCTGGGTGATGCGAAAAACTGACGCCGCCGTAGCATTCTTTCACGTCAACGAGAATTCAGCGCCCCCAGAAATCGAACGCTCCGTGGTAGTAAATAATTCGTTGAAGGTGTCAGCCTTTTGGAGAAAAGTTGAGCTGCGCGGTGGTGAAATGACAGTTCCCGACAGACTTGAAGACATGCGCAGTTTGGAATCCGTCCTCAAAAGTGTGCAGCAGTTCAAAGCACCCGACCGTTGCGAGAAAGACGAAAAACTGAAAGCCTGCTTTCAATTACTTTTTTCTCTTCTTGATGATCTTTCAAGTGATGACCTTCTGCCAGTGGAAAAGATGGAAACCCTAAGATTTCTAAAAGAACAGCTTCATCTGCTCAACAGAGAACGGACTGCATTTAGATATTCTTCAGAGCTTGTCATCTTGTCAAGCATATTTTTCACAATTTCCCCACATGCGTACAAATTTGTTCGCAGCTCTGGAAAATTGATCTTGCCTCATCCCTGTACAATCACCAGACTCTGTAACAAATACAACGTTAGCCCTGCGGCAGAGCAAAGTGATCAGGGTTTTTTAAGTTATATAACAAAAAAAGCAAATCTTCTGAAACCCCATGAGAGGACGGTAACACTTATGATGGATGAGATTTATATACAGCAATATTTTGAGTATAAGGGAGGTTCCCTCACGGGAACAGCATCCAACTCCTCTGAAGCTGCCAAAACTGCGCACGTATTTATGACGCAGTCGTTGCTTTCTGGACACAAAGATGTGGCACATATCTTGCCAGTTTTCAGCATTGAGGCAAGTGACTTGCATGAAGTCCTCAAAAAGGTTATTTTAGGGCTTGAAAAAGCCGGTCTCAAGGTTATTGCGGTTGTAAGCGATAACAATTCTATAAACAGAAAAGTAATGTCATTATTTTCCAAGAAAAAAGCAATTGACATAGTGTATCCTCATTCGGCAGACAATGCACGGCCGTTGTTTTTTGCGGTGGATCCTGTGCACCTGTTAAAGTGCATTAGGAACAATTGGCTCAATCAAAAAAGTCCAGATACATCTTTTCTTTATCCAGAGTTTAAAAGCACAGAATCAAAGCTTGACATAAAAAAAGCTTCGTTTCAGACGCTTCGGGACCTGTATACTTCAGAGCGACACAACCTGTCTAAATTTGCCTATGGACTAACATACAAGGCCTTGCACCCAACAAATATTGAGCGTCAAAATGTGAAACTTGCGCTCAAAGTAATCAATCCTTTTGTAGCACAAGCTCTGAAGACTCCCGGTACGAAACCCGGCTTTCCTTATGCCGCTGATACTGCGGAGTTCATTGATTTAATACACAGGTGGTGGTGCATCGTGAACACAAAAACACCATCAAAGGGCCGACACCTCAGAGATCCTTATCAGGAGCCTGTCAGAAACATGACTGGTGTGCAGCTGCAATTTCTTGGTGAATTTGTAGACTGGTTGGACACATGGAATGACCTGAAGATGAGTGGCAGCCGTTCTGGTTCACTGACTCCAGAAACTCATGCAGCACTCCGGCTGACATCATATGCGTTGATAGAACTCAGCAGGTACTGTCTCGAAGAGCTTAATTTTGAATATGTCTTGCTGGGGAAATTTCAAACAGATAGTTTGGAGAGCAGGTTTGGACGTTACCGCCGGCTTGCTGGATCCAATTATCATATTTCTGTTCAGCAAATATTTGAGTCGGAAACCAAACTGCGTCTTCAAGGCTCACTGGTATTTCCAGATATGAAAGAACTCTCAGAGTCCAGCACCATCACATTTGAAGGCAGAAAATTGCAAGACCAATACAACATCACGGTTACATGGGATGACATCAATTCAAAGAAACAAAGTTTGCCCGCAATAATTTACATAGCTGGTTTCTGCGCCCACGCCGCCTTGAACAAACTTCCTTGCGAAGCTTGTGCAAGAAACCTGACTAGAGAGGACAGGGACATTCCACCGGACGAGAACTGTCTAATTCAAGGGCTCACTAGAGGAGCGCTCAAATTTCCGCAGCCTGTCGTTGTGAACGCTGTTCTGCACACAGAAATTGTGCTTGAAAAATTGACGACAAAAGAAAACGCCGCGCAGTTCCACTCCACACGCCATCAGAGAGAGCAGCTCCTTTGCTTACTGAAGCACTTGTTGAGCGATGACGAAGAGTTGGATGTTTGCTGCAACGGACATCACCCGGACAAAGTGATTTCCAACATTTTGTGGGCTGCCACGAACACCTACATGAAAAATTACGTCCAGATGAAGACGGACCTGCTAACGGCTAAGAAG
Organism: Amblyomma americanum; assembly: GCF_052857255.1. Lineage (NCBI taxonomy): Eukaryota > Metazoa > Arthropoda > Arachnida > Ixodida > Ixodidae > Amblyomma > Amblyomma americanum. Next base: position 106,150,761 of record NC_135504.1, on the reverse strand, counting down.
GCCGCAGCTCAAGAGAGAAAATTAAAAAAGTTTAGATGTTTAGATGTTTAGAGCTATGCGTGCCGCATGCACTGCGCGCGACGCCGGCAGATGCTTTCCCGCACTGCTCGGTCAAGGTGCGTGACGTCACGGAGCGAGTGCGCAGGCCTGAAAGTATTCTAGGAGGCTTTGCACGAGGGTACAGTGCTCTAGAATATGGGTAGTGGGTTCAGGAGCCGGCGCGCTCCATGCGATGCAGTGAGGCGGCGAGTGTCGACAGGTCCCGGATGTAAGCGGTGGCGCTGTTGTAGCGTGGGCTGTAGGCGCGCGGCTAGCAGTCCCGCCAAGCTGCCTGCAGCTGTTTGTTGCTTTTTGTGCGGTGCATTTTTCCTCTTTGTGAATTCGCGGCGTTAAGACTACGGTCATGCCGAATCGTCGGCGTCAACGGTATTGTTTTGCTCCCGGGTGAAACGGGATACCAGTGGACGAAAGGCGATCAGCCGTCGCTCTTCGCTGTGCCAAAGGATGAGAACCGACGGAAGCAGTGGGAACGCAACCTTCATCGAAAGATAAGGTTTTGGACGAAAACTGCTGTGTGTGTGAGCTACATTTCGAGCCATCATGCATTGTGAGGGACTTTATACACATCATTGACGGCAAAGAAGTCCGCATCCCGCGTGGAAAGCCGGAACTTTTACCCGATGCGGTGCCAACTTTGCTGCCGAGCTATCTGTCAAAGAAAACACCGCTACAGAGACCACCTAGAAAGAGGAAAAGCACAAGTACATATCCTAATGAAGCGAAAAGACCACAAAGTAATGCTTCCGACGTTAACAAGGAATCGAGGTGTCCGGGCATTGACACTGAGAGTAGCGTGTTGGCGAACGACCAAGACCCTTGTGAAGTTGACGAAGCATCGGTGCCGGGCGATTTTTCTAAACTGGATGTTCCTTCAGATACTGGAGCTGCCATCGCATACCTGATTACAGTGGTACTGTGTACTGCAAGCTAAGAATGGGCGAAAATCAATGCGTGGAGCCAGAGAGTTTGCAGTGAGTTTACTGCAATTTGTGACAAAGGAGGGTTGCTCTACCCGTCTCGTGTGCTTTTTTTGATGGTGAGAAGGCTGGAAAACCTTTTCATAACTTTTTTTAGTCAGGAAAAGCTGTGCAGTAACAGCATAGTAGATGTTATGGTGCTGGGAAAATCTCAGATTTCATGTGGTGTATGGTGCAGCCAGCACTCAGAAGCGCTCACAGTCAGCATTCTCAAGTTTTATGTTTTGACAAGGCTGCATTTTTATGTTAAATTAATCAATGAGTCGCGAGAAGCCCGCAGGAAAAAGAAGCTTCATGCTAAGATGGGCAAATAAGTGCTCATAGTCGCGCGGCTAAATGTACTGTGCAAACAAGAAAACACGGCATTCCTATGAGAAATTCAAGAATATGTCTCACACTGCGCATAGTTGGAGCGCTGCAATAAAGGAGTGCTTTGTTTTATAAAAGTTATTTTATCTTGTCTTGCATTCATCAGCGTTTATACATCGGCGGCAATTGACCCTTCGTTTTGATGAAAAAAATGCATGCATCAAAACAACAATTAAAACAGGGGCATGAAATCTAAAGTTCGACGAAAACTCGTCCGGTCAGGTAGAAGATTCATGTAAAAAGGAAAGGAACGCCGACCAAAGGTTGTTAGAAAAAAAAAATTTCGGCTTCCCTACGGAAGCCTTGATCAGAGTTATCAAGGCCTCCATAGGGAAGCCAGAACGTCTTTTTTAACAACCTTTGGTCGGCGTTCCTTTCCTTTTTACAAAACAGAGGCATGCATGCCACACTTAAAATTATCGCATTCACATATAGTACGCTGTACACACAACGGTCTCTAAGTGAAGCGTTTTTTTTTATTCCAATTTCTTGTTGCCCCGCCCCTCTACTAAAACACTTCCGATGGCTCAAGCTGGAGTACACTCGGCCACGTTTGCCGACAGCTTCGAGTTGGCCGCTGGATAACCCCGATGATCGATAGAATGTTTGCTCCTCTCCCTGTACTCAGCCTTTCCTATGGGTGGCGATAATACTAGTATGCACTAACGTTGAAATATGGGAGCCGTACCTGCAAAAGAGCACGATCAGCGTTGCGAAGCATTAACGGGGCCGCTCGTCCGCACCACCGCGCTATCGGCTGTTGGCTACTACTACATCTAATTTTCTTTATTCGCCGACAATATCTGTGTACAGCTTCACCTATTTGTAGGACCTGTTTTAAAAGACAGAGCCTTGCTTATTTCAAGACGATTCTATGCACAGCGCGCATCCAAGGCGCGGCGCGCCGCATTTCATACAGCCCATGCTCTGGTGGCGCCATCTGGTATCGTCGACACAAGTCGCCTCACCGCTGGCCGCTCCCTGAACCCACTACCCATATTCTAGAGCACTGTAACGAGGGCAGCCATCCTGACCGACTCAGGGGCATCCCTGCAGGCAATCCACAGCCCCGAGAGCGGCTCGCGCCTGCTCCGCATAGCAGCACTGAAGCTGCACCTGCTCGGGGTTCGTGGATGTAATATCTCCATGCAGTGGATCCCCTCCCACATCGGCGTGGATGGCAACGAGGCGGCGGACGAGCTGGCCCGCGCGGCACTGCACCCAACAGTCCCGCTCTCGCGCATCGCGACCTCGTATGATAGCGCGAGGCTGGCACTGCGACGCTTCGTGACGCGGCAGCACCTAGACCCCCGCGTGGCCTCGGCGACGGCGATGACGACCGTCGACACCAGGCCGTTCGTCAGGGCCGATTACGCCCTGCTCTTTCGGCTGCGCACCGGCTCTGGATGGACCTCCGATCGCCACCGCGATCCCCCGGGGGCATTGTGCGCGCTGTGCGGGAGCGCCGACACGCTCGAACATATCCTCCTGAGACCCGTTTATGGCAATTTGTCCAATATATTTGATATTAGATTTAAGCCAGTACTCCCGCGCCGAAAGATTCATCTTCATAAAGCCCGCTTGTCCAATACATTGGACAACTGGTGGCGCCATCTGTGCACCTTTTTTTGAACTTAAACTGCTCACTTTCCCGCCAAAACACTTTGAAAATGGCGGCGTTCAGCGGCGCGGCGTTCTATGGCACCTGCCGGAGAAGTAAGTGTTGTTTCTGCAATTCTTACCTACTTTGAACGCGTAAATTTTGTTGGATATCAACAAAAATAGAACAGAAAACATGTAGATATTATAATTGTAACTCTACATGACCTAACTTTTCTGTGCTTTCAATTTGATTTCACGTGTCCAATACGTTGGACGCTGGGACTCAGCCCGGTTATTTTGACCGCGTTTTTTAAAATGGCTTTCGCAATAACTGTAAACGAATACTGCTGGTATTTAACGGCTGGGGACGAAATAACGTCTTTTTTGTTGTAGGAGAAAGGCCACGCGTTTCTGATGAGACGGCGGAAGCAGTTTTACAAAGAATTGCACAAGCCAACACATCATTGACCTATCGGACAGCGACGACGACACTATTGTCGACCCAAACTTCAGTGCACCACTTGAGGATGAAAGCACTGACGAAACCAGCGATGACGAAGGTCCCTCCAGATCAGGCACTGGAAGAGCTGAGAAGACTTGGAAACGCCATCAAGGGTAAGGAAGAAATTATTAACGAAAATGTGTGTAGAAAATGTGTCATGATGACCTCAGATATTTATAACATAAATACTGGCATTGATTTTTGCGAAATTTAATTGGCGCTTATTTTTTGCATGCAGTGAGATTACAACTTGAATCCCTGACTTTGGAGACAACATTGACAGCAGTGAACAACGCTGTTCGTGGGCACCAATTGACTACTTCGTGCAGTACATTCCTAATGAGGTGTACGAAAAAATGGCCCTGGCTATGAATCGGAGTTATGTTGAGATGACGGGAAAATCTCTGCAAACATCAGCAGAAGAACTGAAAACTTTTTCCGCAATTTCATTGACCATGTCTTGTCTGTGTTATCCACAGATACGGATGTACTGGCAAAAAAAAAAACACGAGTACCTCTTGTAGCAGACAACGTGTCCAGAGATCGATATTTTAAACTGCGACATCGCCTGCAGTTGGTTACTGAGGTTGAAGTCAGCGAAGAAGAGAAGATGACCTACTGTGGCGCATAAGGCCGCTGTTGGAATTTGTATTGAAGGGCTGCCAGAAGCTTCCTCGCTCAAAGTATCTCTGCATTGACGAGCAAATGATCCCTTTCAGCGGACGCACCCAGCTCAAGCAATACGTTCCGCGCAAGCCAAATCCAGAGGGGCTAAAAAATTTCGTCCTTGCCACTCCCGGTGGATTAATCCTTGATTTTGAAATCTATCAGGGAAAGAAATCAAGTCTATACCCAGGGAGTTCCGGAATCGCTGAATCCGCAGTGCTGCGGCTGGCCGATAGACTGGCCCCAGGTACAAGTTTTTACTTTGATAGATACTTCACATCTTGTGCACAGCTAGATAAACTTACGGACAAAGGAATTGCCGCAACGGGGACACTAATGAATAACCGAATACCTAAAGGGGTAAAACTTTCAGGAGAGAAAGAGCTCAAGGAAAGAGGAAGAGGAGCCTCGGAGGCATGGATCAGGAAAGACAAGAAACAGATTGTCGTACGATGGTATGACAACAAGCCACTAACTTTCCTTTCTTCAGTTCATGGAGAGGACCCACAAGACACCTGTCGTCGATGGTCTCGCAAAGAAAAGAAATACATTGATGTCCCTCGGCCAGACATTGTGCGCATGTACAACGTCAACATGGGCGGCGTCGATCTCGCGGACCGAATGATAAGTTATTACAGGATAAAAGCTCGAGTGAATAAATGGACCATCAGAAGCATTTTTCATTTGTTTGATATCGCCCTCAGCAACTCGTGGGTGCAATACACTCAGGACATGCATACAAAGCAGAGGAAACGCAAAGAAATACTGAAATTTATGGATTTCCGTCTTTCTGTTGCTGAAAGCCTCACTGCTGAAGGAAAAAAAAACAGCAAGAAACAGAGAGTGACAGCGAAGTTGAGTGGAGCCCACCATCAAAGCAAGCTCGACGAGGAGAGACCAACAAAAGTGCCTACCACTTCCCAAGGCTGTCTGACGCAGCTAACGCTGCGCGCTTCAGGTTTGAGGGGTGCACCATGAAGACAAAGTTTTTTTGCACAAAATGCCAGCAGTTCTTCTGCATAACAAAAGACAGAAGATGCTTCGAAAAGGCACACAGCAAGTGAGCACAGCGAAAATTTTTTATTCAGTTAACGTATATTTTGCTACTTTGACTTTTGTCATAATAAAGTATTTTTTTCGCACAACTTTCACAGCTTTATCTGAAGTATTTTGTGGCATGCCCACTGGGTGGGAAAATACGGCTAGAGTCCTAGTGTCCAATATATTTAGGGTTGTTCGTTTTCGGGTAAAACCCGATTTTTGCACCCCGAACGTGTTCCTAAAATATCGGGTAAAACCCGATGTTTCCCGATTTCTGAAACAACTGTGCCCACGGAATTGCTGTGCCTCCAGTTGGCGCGCAGGCGAGAGGCGGCCAAAGCGGCCGACAGACAGACAATCGCTGACTGCAGGCCCCGTGGCGCCATCTAACGTCGTGTCCCGAACACAGCGCCCGCAGCTTGGGCACGCGCAGCGGCGATATTTACACGTCGTGCATTCACAGCACTGCTGACTAGCGTTCACGATGGGAAGAAAACGAAAGACATTGGATGATTGGTGCAAAGAACACAAGGATTTACAGACTACAACAAAAGACTCTGAAAGCAGCCGCGTGCTGGTGTGCAAGTACTGCAACACCGAGATGGTCACCGATCCAGCGAAGAAGCCCTACGACCGAATTCGCGAGCATCTCGCGTCATAAGAAGTTGAAGATGGCGGTCCAAGAAGCTGAAAAGGCGGGAACATCTCAGCCAATGCTCTTCGATGTTTCCTGTAGGCAGCGTGCTAAAGAAAATGAAGCGGATGGCGTGATTCACGACTTCGTTCGTGCCCTGGCATACAGTGGAATCAGCATGCATCAGGCGGACGGACCTCTGGGGGATTTCGTACGCAAATACTGCAAGGCCGCTAAAACTATGCCGACTGGACAGCGACTTCGGATTAAATACCTGAAAGAAGCTTTTGACAAGGACATGGCGAAAATCCGTAATGATATGCAAGCCGTTAAAGTGAGTGTTATCGTTGACGAATCCTCTGACATAACCGGAGTGCCTACCATTAACACTCTGTTGTGCTATTATAGTCAAAAAGCAAAAAAGAAGCAGGTTTGTTTAGTCGACGTCGACAGAGTTAATGCTTCGAACAGCTACACAGTGGCCCGGGTAGTCGGCAAGGCTCTCCTTACTGTGGGCAAGACGTGGAAGGATGTAGTAGCCGTAGCCACAGATTCCGCGGAGTACATGCGAAATATGGTACGTGAGATCTGCGAAGCTGAAGCGATCAACATCTTGCATGTAAAGGACTTAGCCCATTTGATCCATGTGAGCGTTGACCATGCGATTTCGTCACCTTGCGTGTCTGATGTTCGATCCGCAGTGATCAAGTTTGGAGCATTATTTAAGCACGCTAACAAGCTGCACCAAAAGTACATCGAAATATGTGCCTCTAATAGCCTGTTTGGCGCTGATGCAAAGAAGCCTCCTTCTGTAGTTCCGAACAGATGGCAAAGCTTCTACAAAGCGCTTGTTGTCGTCACAGAAATGTGGAGCTCATTAACAGAACTTGTTGAATGCTCGCATGATAGCACCAAAGCGGAAGCTATTCGAGCGATACTTTCTGAAAAAGAGGTTCTTTATGCAAAGGCAGTCTTAATGAGAGATGCACTCGAGCCTCTTTTAGATGTCCAGAAAACTCTTGAAAGCGGAGAACTCCTCATGCCAAGCTTCGATCACCTCGTAAACGTCAAGCTACAGCAGACTGTCAACGAGCTTTCCACGATGATCGGTAAAAGTGATCGGGCGAAAGGTGTTTTGTCTATGTTGCCTAAGAGCAGTGTCATATTAGTAAAAACTTGTTGTGAAGAGTTTTGCGCCAAAATCTCCACAAAATGGGACTGCACTTTGAAACGGAACGTCTCAGACAAACAAGAAAACCAGTTGACATTGTGGAAACTGGGAGCCGTACTCGATCCGTTCCAGAAGCAGCTGCTGAGTCAGTCGTTTGACGACTACCGACCTCTCTTTAATTCCGTGATGGACGATGTAGGCTCGCTTCGCGAGGAGTTCAACCAGTACTTGCTGGAAGCAAGCCCCACAAATGAAGGTGTTGAAGTGATGGACTTTTGGAACGACGCAACTGTGCGTTACCCAAGGCTAGCAAATGCAGCGTTATCATTGTTGTGCCTAGCTAATGGCAGCTGTGACGTTGAGCGAACATTCTCTCAGCTAAGGTACCTGCAGAGACCAGACAGGTCTCGTATGGAAACCGAGATGTTGCGCATGCAGATGAATAAGTATGTTAATAAGGACGTGTAGAACGTCGAATGACCAGCCCTCGTGAATAACATGTTTCTTTTCTCAAAACTGACCGTTGCCTCTCACTGCGAGTAATAATTAATTACCAAAGAAACGCCAAATTTTGCAATATTTTCTTGAAAGCAGCCCAAAACCTAGCCCTAATTGTTACCCACCGGTTAGAGCAAATCGAATAAATTATTAGTTTGCAAATTTAACCCGATAAAACCCGAATTGCGGAATTTTTCCACGAAAAACTCGATTTCTCCCCTATTATCAAGCCGAAAAATAACGCCCCGATTTTTACCCCCCCGAATTTGAAAAAAATATAAAACCCGAAAACGAATAACCCTAAATATATTGGACATCGCGCTGAGCTGAAACTATTAGTGCTGTTGAAAAAATATCTCACTTGTCACCTTTGTATTCCTACCAGCTTATTCTGAAACCCTACAAAGTTTTTGTTCACTCAAATTCACTTCGGGTCTCAGGAGGATATACTGTGCGTGTGCCCGGCTTCCTCCCGCGAGCGCCTAGAGCTACAGCAGGGCTACAGGGACCTGGGTCTGCCCTGCAGTGCGCTGAACGATGTTCTCTTCCCGGCAGCGCCTCCCGGAGGCCAGACTGCCGCGCTTCGACACCTGCTGAGGTTCATCAGCGCGTGCGACCTCCGCCCCCCGCCTGTAGTCATCGCGACGGAAAGCGGTGCGCGGTTCTACTAGGCGATGAACTCATCGCCGCGGAGATGAACGGTGTGTGTGTGTGTGTGTGTGTGTGCTCGTTTGGGTGTCGGCTGTGGCGTTGCGGGTCCGGCTGCATTTGAGTGGTCCCCGGGTGAGGTGCGTGCGCCTGTGTGCGCTGAGGGTGCCGGAGCGCACAGCTGACCCCCTGGACATAACCCTGGGTCCATCCGCTCCCTGCCGCCGTCACCTGTTCCCGTGTCGCCGCTTCCGTGGCCCAAAACCGGCGATTTCCAGCATTCACCGCACCACCCGCTGCCCTTCCCTGATTGGCTGCGCCGCGGCGTGCTCCGGGGCGTCCGCGCTGCTCGGAGGCCCCTCCCACCGCCGCCGCTCGGTTGACCTCTCCGGCATAGCGCGCCCCATTCCCGGGAGCATTCGAAGAGAGCTTCGCGCCTTCGCGCTTTTCTATCTCCGTGTTTAGTAATTGATATCATTCGCCTAGTGTTTTACCTTTTTGCTCGTGTGGCCAATTCCGTGGCCGGTGGGCCATGGGCCTTCCAACCCCCCGACTATTAACTAACTGACCAGTAGCCACCTTTGAAGCCATGGCGGACGGCGAGGATGCCCTCCACCTGCTCGACGAGGACGGCATCCGAACTGCCCTCCTTCGCCACAGGCGGTCCAGCAGTGTTGGATGCTCTCGTAGCCTCTGGAAACTTATCGCTGAGGCAAGCATCACGCTTCAGCGCCAACAAGAAGCGGTCCGCATAGTTGCCGCCGCTCAGGGTACTCCGCCGTCCATCGAACAGGAAGCTTCCAGTCTCCCTGATCACGATGCCACCCCCCCCCCCCCCAGACGATGGGCAACCCTCTGCAAACGTCGAGCTCTTGTCCGAGACTCCACCACTCTGTTCACCAATCCTTAAGGATGTGCTACCGACTCCTTCACCCCCTACCCTGCGTTGATATGATAGCGCCACTCCAAGTGTAGGGAAGCAAACAGCCGCAGCCCCTTCAACTGCCGCTACAGGTACCCGGACCAGCCCTTCTAATGCAAGTGTTACCCAGATTCAACTGGAAGCCGCTTACTCTGCGGCTCATGGAACGGATGACATTTGCAACCTCACTCCATTAGTGCTGCTTACACCTCCTGCAGCCACCGCAAGCGGCACTGAGCATCGCCAAGAAGCTGCTAACACTGCCGCAGCAGAAATTGAAGACACCGTCCAAACATCGCCGCATTGGCCATCCGATGCGGGCGCAGGCTCTGACGACAACGGCCCAGACGAGGAAGAAGGCGATGTCGCCGCCACAACACTCCAGCAGCCCCAGCCAGCCGAGGCAGGGCAGTCTGAAAAGAGCTGCGCCGTCACAACAAACCTTGAAGAGGCTTTCAGCGAAGCGGATTATCTCCGCGCCTCCCTGGCCTACACAAAGAGACAGGGCAACCCCTCTCACCAGCGGACTCCCTCTCCCAACACGGCTACAACCAAAAGGGGCTCACCCTCAAAGAAGAAGCGCAGCCCTCCTGAACGGCGGGCCCCCTCTCCCGACGCGGCAGCAAATAACGCGAGTGTCGGCGAGCTCTCCGGCCGTGCACCCGTCACAACGGGAAACATTGCACAAGTTGTAGCAAACGCGAAGCCCCAGCGGGCGAACCAACGACGCCGCTTTCAAGCTGCGCAGCCCGATATCGGCCCCAATCCAAAACGCTTCTCTGGGCCACCGCCGCAGCAAGGAAATGGGAATTCTGGATCCCCACGATTTTATTTCACCCTACCGGCAGGATGGCCAACTTCCTGAGCACCACCAAGGATGCCATAGCTGCACAAATTTCAAAGCTGCCTGGCGTGAAGGCTGTACGGGTCAACCTTCGGCGAAATGTCGTGGCCGTCGACACCCACCCTACGGCCGATCTACAGCCACTCCTTGACGTCAGCATCATCTGCGGAGTCAAGGCCCGAGCCAAGGAGGCCGGCGGATGCACCTGCACTGGCCGTGTGTTCCGTGTTGACCGCGCCCTGAGTACAGATGACATCATGGCGGGAATTGAGAGCAGGGTTCCTGTCATCAGCTGCACACGAAGTGGCAGCGACATTATTCTCCGTTTCGCGGGCCAGGAACCTCCGCAGGAGATCTCCTTGTTCAAGCTTCGGCGCTATGTACGGGCGCGCCTCCCACGACCGCTGCAGTGTTTCCAGTGCGGCACCTACGGACACGCCACTGCGGCTTGCACCGCCAAGCCCAGATGTCTCAGGTGCGGGAACGATCACCACGCCTCGCAGTGCGACTCTAACAAGCCACGCTGTGTAAACTGCCGCGGCACACATGGCGCAACTGAGCCTGGCTGCCCTCGTTGGCAGGAAGAGCGTCAAATAGCTATTGCCTTGGCAGCTCCCAACAACCGCCTAACCAGGCAGCAAATTGCCCGGGACATTCAGAAGGGCATGCGAACAAGGCATCGCAAGACACCGCTCCTAGCAGCGTAGACGCTGCACACAACTCCGGCCCATCGTCAGAAGCCACTGCGCCTCCAGCTGTAAGCGCCGCTGCACAGAACTACACCCAAACGCCGCCACAAACCTCCCGCTCCTTCCGCGACGTCGTCGTAGGGAGGAAACCAGACGGCACAACGGTAAATCAACCTGACCAACGTGATGTGGTAATTGCAGCACTGGCCGCTGCCGTTCGTGCGCTCATAGCGGAACTGCCCAGTACATCTCCGGCCCACCAGTTGTGTGCAGCTGCTCTAGCAGCACAGCAAGCTTTAAGCAAACATGACTAATACAAGTCGCGTCGCCCGGCCGCGAGTATTGCAGTGGAATTGTTGCCATCTTCGCCGCCGTCAATCTGAGTTAGCAGCCATGCTGCCGCAACAAAACTATGACGTTCTTGCCCTCCAGGAAACGTACACCCGCGCTGAAGACCTCGCCCTACCTGGATACGTGGGCTACAGCAGTGCAACTCAGTGTGCGCTGGTGACGTGCGACGACAACCCGTGCACCGATCCTACTCATCCACCCGGTTCTCCTCGGGCGGCTATATATGTGCGCGAGTCTCTCGCACACTGCCTAGTGCCTACAGCGGATCTCACCGGCGGCCCCGTTGAATGTGTTGCCGTATCGGTGCGCATACGGGGAACTGACTCATCCGTCGCGAGCGTTTATGTGCGGCCTACAATTCCGTGGGACGCCCGCTTCATTGTGCGCCTTACTCAGCGCTTGAACCAGCATCTCCTAATCTGTGGAGATTTCAATTGCCGACATGTGGAGTGGGGTTCCCGCGCCTCCTCAAGACAAGGCTGTGATGTGCTTGACGCTATCCATGCTGCAGGACTGAACCTGTTAAACACAGGCAGTCCAACCTTTGTGCGAGCGCGCTGCACGCCCACAGCCATAGATCTCACCGTGGCCTCTCCGGAGTGCGCGTATAATTGGTGCACACACCCCGATACGTCGGGATCTGACCATCTCCCTATTGATGTTTTTCCATGTGCTGAACTTCCCCCCGACAAAGTTATTTACAGTGTAGTACAGTGGACGCGCTTCCGCGAGTTGTGTGATGAAGCTCAGAGTGAACAAAACAGCTTCTTTGACCACATTGCTGCCTGCGCGAGTGCCGCTACTATACGATGTGCAGTGATCCCCGGGACTCCTGTGCCTGATATTAAACTTTTAAATTTACGTGCGGCTCGCCGAAGGGCTCAACGACGTGCGCGTCGCACCAACAAGCCCGAACATTGGACTATATACAAGCGGTTGGACGCTGTGTGCCGTCGTCATGCTAAACGGCTGCGCCGCCGCAGCTGCATTTCAGTGTGCCGTGCTCTGGACCAACCCCGTGCGCAGGCTCGTGGATGGCGCATACTCGCGTCTATGCTCCAACCCAAAGCACAACGCTTCCCTGTGCTCTCCATTGCAGTGGCCAAGGGTATTGACACTCTCGCACTAGCCAACCTCTTTGCTGATCTCATCGTTCCTGATGTTGTGAGTGCCACCCCTATCGCCTCCATCTTCTCAACCTCAACATTCGTCTGGTTCTCGCACGGATTCCGTGCCCTGTGCACTGAACACTTCACGCCCCACGAGTTAGACATTGCGCTCAAGCACAACCGCAGGCGTCGAAGTGCCCCTGGCCCAGACAAAGTGACATATCAAATGCTTCGGAATTTGAATATTCATCAACGCCAGCGTTTGCTCGAAGAGTACAATCGTGTCTTATCCACCGGAGTTGTACCTCAATCACGGCGCACCGCTGTTGTAATTCCCGTCCTCAAGCCAGGGAAGCCCCCTGCAAACATTAATTCATACAGGTGTATATCCCTCACCTCAGTGCCTGGAAAAGTGATGGAATTCATGGCACTTAAGCGGCTGCAATGGATTGCAGACATCAGAGGGGCGCTTGCTCCAGAACAAAGTGGCTTCCGCCACTCCCGCTGCACAGCTGACTGCATAGCCGAAATAGCTGCCTTCCTCGAAAAAGCCAAGCACAGGAAACAAGTTGCCTACCTTGTTCTCCTTGACATTAAGAGTGCCCTTGACTCTCTCGCCCATGCATCCATACTCGATGCCCTCATCAACCTTGGCGTGGCCGAAAACCTATTCCGCTACATCAAGTCCTTCCTATCGGGCAGAAGCATGCGCGTTAGAGTTGCAGATGCGCTCAGCTCCCCTCGTGACATCACTAAGGGCGTCCCACAGGGCAGTGTTCTCAGCCCTTTTTTATTTAACATCGTACTGGCCAACCTCCCCAAAATCATTCCCCGCACCCCTCTGCATCAGGTGCGCGTCAGCATATACGCGGATGATATAGCCCTGTACTGCAGCGGATCCTCACTGTCCGGACGCGTAGTCAGAGCGCAACTCCAGGGCCCGAATTACGGAACTCGCTCTAAAGTTGTAGAGCGTTACGTCAAAATGACGACATCATGACGACAAGGCGAGACGTCAACGCGTGACGAAACGCGGAATCAACCAATGGCTAGTAGGGTGCCGCCCCGGAAGCGCTTATTTGAACGACAAGAAACCTATTTGGACGGCAAGGGGCCGTATGCTAACTTTTTTATAAGAACACGCAGCAAATAAAATAAATATTGTTTTATTCTTTCAAACAAACGCATTTCACTTTCACTGACATGAAGAAAAAGAAGAAAAACATTCACTTTTGCAATTAACTGCTTTTGTGGGTAACTTTTGTTGCCATGAGGGCGCGCTGACAGATGTAAACAGTGAACATGGCGGCCTTCAAGAAAACAGCTGATCCCACGGCTAGTTCCTGCTTTCTTACGCGTCGTCTGAAATCGCGGTTCTGTTTGGTTGTCCGAAATACGCGGATAACACTTATCGAAGCCAGTGAAGGCCACAGGCCTCCAGAAAGGAACCTGCAAGAAACGTCGGTACCGAAAATCGACGAAGACAACTTGAGGTAAGCCTGTGTTATTGGTTTAAAGATGCCATGTACCAAGTATGTGACTGGGGTTCTGTTTCTTTTGCTTTAGGAAACACAAGACGACCACGGAGCACGGTTTGTTGGGTGAAATAAACCTTTTTGGCCTCATAAACGTCTGACGCACAAATGATTCAGTTAGGAAGGAGCAAGAATCAAGCAAGGCGGTTGGGCGCACGCTAACAACCTTGCTTGTTTTAGTTCGTTCTTGGCTGTGCTACAAGTTGCTGCAGCGCAGCACACGCATATGTTCCTGTGAAAACACATTAGCCCGAACCCAGAGCAAATGTTTCTCCCTGTTGTTCCCTGCTTTCGAAAAACGAAACAGAAACTTGTGGTATTGTATTCTGTAGTTATGTTTGTATAAACTAGGTGGCGCTAGGCATGCGCCCTATCTGGTCAGCTGACTCGCACATCTGTATATATATTCATCATTGAACTGGAATAAAAAGGAGTTGGTCGAAGTAGGTACAGTGATGCCACGGCTACTGATTTATCAGTAGATCTACTGATTTTTAAAATTTTCTGCTGATTCAGTGATAAAGCGCTTCAATCTACTGATTTTCTTGCTTTTCTACTGAAACGAAAGCAAAAGCTGCTACTTTTTCAGTACAGAACTTGTATTAATGTGATGCCACCTAGCGAGCGAAAAAAAAAATGCGGTTGGCTCAGAGGTTAACGTACATTCTTGCGTTTCCAGACTCTCAAACGTGGCGCTGCCTCTGTCTTTGAGCAAAGTGGGGAAAAGGTGAGGCGGTGAATTTGTGAAAGTGGGTGCACTACCGTAATCCACAACTATGAAACCAAAACTATCGGACCAGAACCAATGGCGCTTCGAGCGCCTACTCCGTTCTACAGGAGAATAGGACCCCACTCACTTACAGTTCTGAATAGTCCAGTCAAGTTGTCGGTTGCTGCTTGTGTACCGCAGTACCTACATACCGCGTGTGGCAGGTCACGCATCAAGTTCAGCGTGCGCGCTTCATTACGAGCTCACCAGGTAAGTAATATCTGTATGTCTTGAGTTCTCGATATGTTAGTACTAATAATTTAGTGATTCACCCGTCGAGGTTAGTTATTGGATTTGGCGTTGAGCTTTAAAGTGCGTGATTTCGAAACCATATCCCGGCCGCGGCGGCCGCATTTCGATGGGGGCGAAATGCAAAGGCGCTTGTGTACTGTGCATTTGGTGCACGTTAAAGAACCGCAGGTGGTCGAAATTAAACCGCAGTCCCCCACTACGGAATTCCTCATAATCATATCGTGGTTTTGACATGCAAAACTTCAGAATTGTTACTGTAGTGCTTTATTCCCGGTTGTCTCGGCGCCAGATTTTGGGCCGACGCTGAAAACAAGGCGGCGCGCATTATAATTAAGCGTCGACAAGCTGCATAGGACTGGTATTGCTTGCGTATTGCTGATGACTGACATGCTGCGCTTTCAATTATCACGCTTCAACCGTAAAGAAAGCATATGTATGTAAGAATAAGAAATTGTTGCTTACTCGGCCGACATTGTTTTAGCTTCTATGAAGTGAGGTGATGCCAGTAGACATAGTGGAATGGTGCAGCCGGTGAATGAATTCGGCGATCGCGCTTGCTGTGCCGCCGAGCTCTCTTCACTTTTTACACCTAGCACAGGTTAAATTGGTTACAGTTTATTGTTCAAGTTCGTCAACCTGTCTGACTGCATGCCTTCATACCATCACAGATAGGCGACAGCGCGTTGTGACATTGCTTGTGGCAGTAGCCAGTCATACTTATGTCATTTATCTGCCCCTCATTAAGTGCATTGGTACTTGCATTACAGGTGTTTTGGAAGCTTCAGCATAATGACAAGTGGAAGTGACACTAGTTCAGAGTCTTCAGACCGGAAGAAGAGCAGTCCAAAACCGAAAAAAAGAAAATACCAGCAAAAGTACAAGCAAGCTTGGGAGCATGAGAAAGCGTTTCAAAGTTGGCTGCAACCAAGCAAGAAGAGCAACCGTTATGCGTACTGCAAAACATGCGACATGAACCTAATTGCCGGCAAGAAACTGTTGGAACGGCACATGAAATCTGCGAAACATGAAGAAAATACAAGAAAGCTTATGTCCCAGCCAACGCTGATGCAAGCAATGCCTAGCATTGCTATCTCTTCACAGGTAAAAGAAGCTGAAGTAAGATTGGCTTTGTTTGTCGCCGAGCATAACGTGCCATTTACAGTCATGGACCATCTGCCAAAGCTGGTGAAAAAAATTTGCCCGGACTCCGATATTGCAAAGCAGATTGCCTGCAGCAGAACAAAAACATCAGTGATAACAAAGGTTGTGACAGGCGAGGAGAGCAAATCGCGGCTGTGTAGGCTACTTCGAGAGAAGAAATTTTCAGTCATGGTTGACGAGTCAACGGACGTCAGCTGCACCAAGCACTTGTGTGTTGTTACAAGGGTTTTCGAAAAAGATAGTGTGACTGATGCCTTCTTTGATCTCATCCCTGTGACGGATGTGAGTGCTAATGGCCTTTATAGTGCCCTTACAAGTACTTTTCAGAGAGCGGGTATTCCTTATAAAGAAAATTTAGTCGGCTTTGCTGCAGACGGCGCAAGTGTCATGATGGGTAGTAAACATTCTGTGATGGTACTGCTGAAGAAGGAGATTCCCGGCTTGTTCATTCTTAAGTGCACGTGTCATTCTTTTCACTTGTGCGCATCGTACGCTTGTTCGAAACTTCCACGCGTTGTTGAAGATCTCGTGCGGGACGTCTACAGTTACTTCAACTCAAGTCCGAAAAGAGAGGGCACGTTGAAGAAATTTCAGGCTCTTCTTGAACTAAAGCCGCACAAACTTCTTCATCCAAGTCAAACAAGGTGGCTCTCATTGCTTGCTGCAGTCGACCGCTTTCTAGAGCAGTATGATGCCCTAGAGGCATACTTTGCATCTGCGGTTTCCACAGACAGGCTTTTGGCAACGGAAACAATCTACCGGAGGCTACAGGATCCTCTGAACAAGTTGTTTTTGATGTTCCTCAGCTTCGTTCTGCCTCTCTTTAACAATTTGAACAAACAAATGCAAAGTGATGCTCCACAGTTGCACAAGCTCTTGAGAAGTGCAGAAGCCTGCGTGAGGACAATTATGGATTGTTATCTCAAGCGATCCTGCACACAGGGAGTTGAGGTGGCAAAAGTTGAATTCAAGAACCCCAAATGCTTTGCGTCTTTGGAAGACATGTACGTCGGCGGTCAAGCAACTGCATTCTTGTCATCCGGAGAATGTTCAGTTACCACTGAGCAACGTCAATTCTTCCGCTTAAGGTGCCTTGATTTTTACATTGAGAGTGTCGACCAAATTCTGAAGCGTATCCCTTTTCAAGATCCGGTTTTAAAACATCTCGAACTCCTAGATCCTACTGTGTCCGTGACGGGGAAGGCAGCGTCAATTGCACCACTGGCGCAAGCCTTTCCGAATTTAGTCTCCGGCAAAGGCTTGCAATCTTTGGATACCGAATGGCGATACTTAAGAAACGCTGATATCCCTACAAGCGAAGATACCTCGTTGCACGAGTTCTGGGGAGTCGTGTTTTCTCAAAAACATTGTGATGGAAGCGCCGCTTTTCCTGCATTGACCGAGTTTGTGACGGCTATACTGTGCTTACCGCATTCCAGTGCAGCAGTTGAGCGGGTATTTTCTGCTGTAAACAACCTGAAGACAAAACTCCGGAACAAGCTTTGCACGGAGACTATCTGTGGCCTTCTGCACACGAAACGCCTGATGACGTCTTCAGCATGTCACAGCTTCAACATTGACAGGCCACTGATAAGGAGAATGGACGACTGGCACAAGGTTAAGCATGAGAGTATTTAATGCGGCTTTGCTGGCACAGCCACTTGTGGAATTTCACAGCATATCTAGTCATATACATGGCCGTTTTGAAGTTGCCTGTTCACGCGCAATAAAGTTTATTTGCGTAAGCTATAAGGGACTCATGTTTTCTTATTTCTGGATCGTCGTCATCGTGATCAACCTATATTTATGTCCACTGCAGCACGGAGGCCTCGCCCAGCGATCTCCCAATCACCCCTGTCTGGAAGATACTATACTCTAAAGATTTCAGGTACTAACTACCATCTAACGCCTTTGAATATGCCATCAGAGGGCTTCACTGTTTTTCACTTCGTGCTTGACAATGGCTCTCTGGATCCCCGGGTTTTTCAAAAGTATTGCCAAGAATCTCGTGGCCAATTTTTGTACTATTTCTTAGAAGCTACAATACAACAGCAGAGTACTAATATAAGCGCTGAATTCGTGGGCTCATAAACTGAGTACAAAAATTTAAATTAAAAATCTACTGATTTTTCGCGAAAAAATCTACTACTATTTTTTTATGTGTCGTGGCAACACTGAGTAGGTACGTGGCGGGTGCTTGACGTGGTGGTGCTCCGGCTGCTCCGGGCAGTCGGACCGGGCAGTTCCCCAACGGTACGGGATACAACAGTTGGCGACGAGTGGTGAAGTAACCGAACGCGGAAGCAATGAGCCTGCATCAACCGCCCGAGTTCCTGCCGACGCCCGGGAAGCCCGCCATTCCTTGGACGCAGTGGCACCGCCTTTTCAAGAACTATCTCCTGGCGTCCGGGAGCGACGCTCACCCACCTGCGCGCCGTAAAGCTTTGCTGCTACACTGTTTGGGTGTGGAAGGCCAACGCTTGTACTACGCGTTGCCGGAGGAGAAATCGTCGACGCCGCCTACAGAAGGAAAGGAAGGAAGCGGTACGAGCGACGAGTACGATGCAGCGGTGGCTACGTTGGACGCTTTCACTTCTAAAACGAACGTCGTCGTGGAGCGGCATCGGTTCGGACAACGCACCCAACTGCCCGGGGAGACTGCAACAGCGTTCGTCACGGCGTTGCGTGAGCTGGCATTAAGTTGCGACTTCGGTAAGCAGGCTGACGATTTTATTCGTGACCAACTTGTAGCGAAAACGTGCAACCCTGTTCTTCGGGAACGCTTACTGCTTGAAGGCACTTCGCTCACTCTTGAACGCGCACTGGCTATTGCAAACAGTATTGAAGAAGCCACGAAATACTCACTTGAGCTGCAGTCATCGGCTGCGAGCGTTCAAAAGGTCGAAAAACATCGGATGCCATGCCGCTCAGAAACGCAGTTACCGCGTTCGCAGCAGCCGAAGTCCTGTTTCCGTTGCGGGTCTTCAGGGCATCTTGCAGATTCCAAGACATGCAAGGCGCGGGGTAAAACTTGCAGCAAATGTGGCAAACGAGGACATTTTCAGCGTGTCTGTAGAAGCGGCATGCCTGACGAAAGGGCCCTTGCTGTCCGAGAAGTCGACACCTGCAGTGCATCCGGCGATCTCAACGTGTTGCTTCTCGACCGGCAGTGCAAAGGAGGGATACACACAGAAGTCTTCGTACAAGATGTTCCTATACGTTTCCTCGTAGACACGGGTTCTGCTGTCTCCATTCTGTCGAACGCCACGTATTCAAGGTTGAAACGCTTCCCTTTGCAGCCAACATCAGCGTCACTCTACGATTTCTCTCGCCGCAGAATAACCATCGAGGGGTGTTTCACGGCGCCAGTCATCTTCCAGGATCGGCAGGCCGACATTCTCTTCTACGTCGTCAAGGACGGTACTGACATTCTCGGCATCGACGCTGTCGAAACGCTGCGTCTGCAAATCAACGGTACGTCATTGCAATGCACCCATATTACGCAAGCGCCAGAAGGCCTTGACCGTGAACTGTTTTGCCAGTTTCCGCACTTGTTTGATGGCAAGTTAGGGCTTGCAACAAATTTTGTCCATAAGGTCAAGATAAGAGAAGGAATCACGCCTGTTGTTGCTAAGTTGCGGCGTTTGCCATTTTCAATGCGAGACCGAGTACGCGAAGAGCTGCAGCGCCTTGAGCAAGAAGATGTCATAGAAAAGATTGACACGTCTGAATGGGTGTCTCCAATCGTAGTAGTAGCAAAGAAAAACGGCAAGATAAGAATTTGTGTCGATCTGCGCGAACCAAACAAAGCGATTGTCGTTGACAAATTTCCACTCCCGCACACGGAAGAAATATTGCACAAACTTCATGGCGCAAATTACTTTTCAAAGATTGATTTAGCAGCTGCATATCACCAAGTTCTGCTAAGCCCTGAAAGCAGGGAACTGACTACCTTCATAACCGATAGTGGACTGTACAGATTCAAGCACGTCTGTTTCGGTCTTGCATCAGCACCGTCTGCGTTTCAGAAAATGATGGCCACTATTTTGCAGAACTGCAAAAACACTTTGTGCTACATAGATGATGTCATTGTGTACGGAAGCACACGTGAAGAGCACTTCAAGAATTTGAAACAAGTTTTGCACTTGATTGCAAAGGCTGGATTGAAGTTGAATGACAAATGCATTTTTAATGTGCAAGAAGTCGACTTCCTTGGTCACAGGATCAGTCACAAGGGAATACGCCCTTTACAAAGTAACATTGACGCCATCAAGGCTGTGCCAGCCCCAACAAATGTCGGTACTCTGCGCTCATTCTTGGGCATGGTAGGCTACTACGCCAAATTTATACCTGACTATGCGGTGGTTGTCGAGCCTCTTCGAGAGTTGCTACGTAAGAATGCCACATTCACATGGAACCCTGCAAGACAAGCTTGTTTCGAGCAACTGAAATGTTCCCTGGCCACAAGATGTTTACAGCTATTTGATCCTGCGGGTGACATTATTGTCACTACGGATGCCTCATCCATTGGCTTGGGAGCAGTGTTGCAACAGACAAGGAATGATGAACTGGTGACGATTGCTTTTGCTTCTCGCAGGCTTACTTCACAGGAACAGAAGTATTCTGTAGGGGAATTGGAAGCCCTTGCTTGCTTGTGGGCATGCGAATATTGGAGAGTGTACCTTTGGGGTCGTTCATTCATATTACGCACCGATCACCAGGCTCTGGTCACACTCCTTAGTACAAAGGGAGTAGGTCGCCGACCGTTCCGGATTGCGAGGTGGCACGCCAGGCTGTTGGCATACAACTTCACGATTGAATTTCACAAGGGTGACAAGAATACTGTTGCTGATGCTCTTTCAAGGATGCCCCTTCCAGGTCGTGTGGAGGAAGAGGAAGAAGAGACTGTTTGTGTTGTCTCAACATGCATTACTCATGAAGAGTTTGTCATTGAAACGATGCAGGACCCGTTGCTGCAGCAGGTTATAAAGTGGGTGACATCGGCATGGCCCGCAGTGAAGATGTTGCCTGCCGAAGCAGTTCCGTTCTACCGGGTGCAAACTGAGCTCTCAGTCGTTGGAGACCTCCTGCTTCGTGGTGACAAATTTGTAGTACCTTCGTCCCTCGTAGCACGGCTTCTTGACGCAGCCCACGAGTCTCATCCGGGAATAACGAGGACAAAGCAGCGACTACGTGAGCAATACTGGTGGCCTGCTATGTGCAAGCAAGTAGAACAATTCATTGCATCCTGCGCGGTATGCCAATCTGTTGACAAGTCTGCAAAACCCGTGACACCACCTCTGCAGCCAGTTGCATTCCCATCTGCACCATGGCAGAAGCTAGGCATCGATATTGTGGGCCCTTTTTCCGAAGTGCCGGCAGATTGCCGTTTTGCCATTACAGCCATCGATTACTACAGCAAGTGGCCTGAGGTTTGTTTCTCAGCAAGGGTGACAACTGCAACAGTCATCTCCTTTCTGCGAAGCATCTTCAGCAGGGAAGGATATCCAGACGAGATTGTGAGTGATCATGGTGCTCAGTTTACAGCCTTGGAGTTTGACAGTTTCCTCAAAGAACGTGGCATCGCTCATACGTATTCGGCAGTCTATCATCCGCAAGCTAACGGGCAGGTAGAGAGGTTTAATCGAGTACTCAAAGAGTACGTTCAAGTCTGCGCACAAGAACATCGGCCTTTGAAGGAAGCTATCACCGAATACCTGGGAGTCTACCGGTTCACACCGCATGCGACCACAGGAGTGAAGCCTTCCGTCCTTCTTCACGGCCGTCATCCCAGAACAAAACTTGATCTTGTAGGAGCGCCAGGTAAAGAGTTTTTTCAAGATCCGCAGGCAGCGATGAAGTCCATCCACAGCAGAGTAGCACAAAGGCAACAAGCAAGTAAGACTTACACTGACCGTCGACGAGCTGCAAAGTACTCTCCATTAACAACAGGTCAACCGGTGAGAGTCAAGTTGCCTGGTCACGTGCCTAAGGGCGCTCTGAGCTACTCGAGTCCATTCACCATTGTGGACCAATGTGGTCAAGATACCTACAAGCTCAATGATGGCCGCACATGGAATCGGAGTCGGCTGGTACCTTGCCCCCAACCAGTTCCACCACCTACAGTTCCGAAAAGTTGTTCGCCTGAATCAGCAAAACCACTTGGCGAACCACAGCAGGAGAACCACGACCCACCCCAGCAGCCATCTGTTCAGACGCCAGTTGAAAGGGACGTTCCAGGACTGAGGCATTCGACGAGACAAAGAAGACCACCAGTGTGGTTTAAAGACTATGAAAGACATTGAGTGTTTATTGTGTTTTTCCAGTGTTAGTTGCTAACTCTTTTGAGGGGGAATAATGTGGTATTGTATTCTGTAGTTATGTTTGTATAAACTAGGTGGCGCTAGGCATGCGATGGCGAACACCTTGTGGTCATCCATGCTGGTCTCAATGATGTACTGCAGGGGAGGAGCCAGAATCTTGAGACGCAGTTGGAGGTGGGGATGCGTAGGCTTAGAGAGGCCTCTGAGAGTGTGCATGTGACCATATGCACAATCCCAGAGGTCCAGAGGCAGGCTCGCGAAACGGAAAGGAGGGTCGTGGAGACTAATCGGGTAATTAGGCTATTGAGTCGACGACTAAGATACGAGGTGATGGAGGTCAACAGGGAAGTGTACGAGGTTAGGCCCCACCCTTTTGCACAGGATGGCATCCACTACGGTGGTGCCACTGGCAAGAAGGTGGGTAGTAGGATAGGTCGCCAGGCAACAGCTTTTTTGGGGGGACCCAGAGCTCTGAAGGAACCAGTGTAGAGAAGGAAGAATTAAGATCAAACGGACAATGGAACCATAGGGGAAGAAAGAGACGCAAGCGCCAGGGCCAAGTTAATTCAGATATAGGTTTCATTAACATGCAAGGTGGCAGGAATAGACTGAAATGGGAGGAAATAGAAGAACAGTTAAGACAGGAGGAATTAATGGTATATGGTTTAGCGGAAACACATCTTAGAGACATGGAGCAACCACCCTGTAACCCAGACTACGCATGGGAATATTGCAATAGAACCGAGGGCAGCAGAAAGGGAGGTGGAATTGGGGCATTCATTCATAAAAGTATGAATTTTCAAAGGGTTAGACTGGGATGCAGGGAACATTTATGGCTAAAAGGAACAGTGGCAGGCAAGCAAACACTCCTTGGCTTTGTATACCTGTGGACAGGGGTTAATGCCAAAGAGGAAAACAGGAAAATGTTAGAATGTATTGCAAGCGACATTGATGAGCTAGGAGGACAGGGCGAGATAATTATATTAGGCGACATGAATGCACACATAGAAGACCTGGATGGGTACACGGATTCGACAGGAAGCATGCTGCAGGACATGTGTGACAGGCATGATTTAGTTGTATGCAACAGCACCGAGAAGTGTGAAGGGCTCATAACATGGGAGGCGGGGAGTCTGCACTCGACGATAGATTATGCACTAATGTCACAGAGGATGTATAACAGATTAGGGGTAATGAGCATAGATGAAGATGGTTCCAGAAGTCTAGGTAGTGACCACAAGCGTATCAAGTTGAGCTTCAGAAGAAAAAGCAATGTAGGACTGAATCAAGATAAACAATCAGGGGGAAATTTTTACTCAGAAAAGCAATTGGAAGTAGCAGCCAAACAAATCGAGAAAGTAATTTTTGAGGATAGTGAAACAGAATGGACTTATACCAAATTAACTCGATTACTGGAGCTAGAGCTAGCTAAGGTAGGAGTAAAGCTAAAAGGGAAAAGATGCAAACCCAAGAGTTGGTGGGATGAGGAGGTCAAGAGGGCAATAGAAAAGCGCAAGGAAGCATCCAGGGAACACAGATATTCCAAGAAGAGGGGGGAACCAAAACCCGAAGTAGACAGAAAATGGGATACCTTCATAAAGTGTAGAAGGGACGCATCCTATTTGATTAATGAGAAAATTAGAAGAAAAGGTGCCCAATGGATGTCAAAAGTAAATAAAAAGGATAGAAAAGCAGCCCAAAAATTCTGGAAACATCTAAATGCAATGAGTAATAAAACTAGGCTAGAACAAAGGTTTATTGTTACAGATGAGGGTATTCGACTAGAAGGGGATGAAGCAATAAAACACATAGGAACAAGGATGACGGAAAAATTTTCAGCACAGCACGTGGTACATAATTTATCGAAGGAGGATAGACCGGTTACAGCAATAGCTTCACTTGAGCAAGGAGAGTGGGAAAGGGCAGAGAAGAAGGTTCCTAGCGGCACATCAACAGGACCAGATGGTATCCCGATTATGTTGATAAAGAAGTTAGGACCAAAATCCAAGCAAACATTAATACAGGTAGTGAACAAAATGATAGTGGATGAGAAAGTCCCCGATGAATGGCGATTAAGTAGAATGAACATGATATATAAGGGAAAGGGGGACAAAGCAGACGTAAGTAACTATCGCCCCATAACAGTGACGTCTGTGGTTTACAGGGTGGTGATGCAAATTATAAAGGATAGACTGCAGGCTTGGGTGGAGAACGAGGGGGTGCTAGGGGAACTACAGAATGGGTTCCGGAAACAAAGGAGGTTGGAGGACAATCTATTTTCATTGACACAGTGTATAGAAATTGCGGAAAAGGAACATAGGCCCTTATTGCTAGCATTTCTGGATATTAGGGGAGCCTATGACAACGTTACTCAGGAGCATTTGTGGGACATATTGGGCACATTGGATGTGGAAAATGGAGTAATTAATCTTTTAAAAGATATATATAGAGGTAACAGAGTGCTCATAAAATGGGAAAAAAATGTATCAGGGCCTGTAGAGATACAGCGGGGGCTTAGACAAGGATGTCCTCTGTCCCCTTTGTTGTTCATGTTGTACCTGCAAGGTTTGGAGGCCAAACTAGAGGGGAGCGGACTAGGTTTCAACCTATCTTTTTTCAAGCAAGGGGAATTGATTAAACAGACATTACCGGGACTAATATATGCGGACGATATAGTGATAATGGCTGACAACAAGGAAGACCTGCAGAAGTTGTTAGACATATGCAGTACAGAGGGAGATAGATTAGGCTTCAAGTATAGTAAGGAAAAATCTGCAGTCATGACATTTAATGAAGAGGGCGGCGAGCATAGAATACAGGAGTTCGTGCTAAAAGTAGTGAATGAGTACAAGTATCTTGGGGTGTGGATAAATAACAGTGTTGAGTATCTGACAGAGCATGAAAAATATGTAATGAATAAAGCTAGTAGGAATGCAGCTGTCATGAAAAATAGGGCACTGTGGAATTACAATAGGTATGAGGTGGTAAGAGGGATCTGGAAAGGGGTGATGGTCCCTAGCCTGACCTTCGGGAATGCGGTCCTGTGTATGAGGCCAGATGTTCAAGCAAGGCTGGAAATTAGGCAACGGGGAGTAGGGAGGTTAGCTTTGGGAGCACATGGCAATACACCAAATCAGGGGGTACAGGGTGATATGGGATGGGCGTCTTTCGAGAGCAGAGAGGCTAGCAGTAAGATAGCATTTGAGGAACGATTGAGAAGGATGGAGGAAAAGCGGTGGGCTAGGAAAGTTTTCAGATACCTGTATATAAAGAATGTTGACACGAAATGGAGAAAGCGAACTAGAAAATTGACAAGCAAATATCTGGACAGCAGTAAGGGGGCAAATCAGCAATTATCGGTTAAGAAAAAGGTTAAAGGAACAGAGAGAGCTTTGTGGAAAACAGGGATGCTGACGAAATCGGCACTAGAAACATACCGGACCTTTAAACAGGAAATTGTCAAAGAAAATATCTATGATAATTGTAGGGGAAGTTCTTTGTTGTTTGAGGCCAGGACTGGAGTTTTGCGGACTAAGAAGTATAGAGTCAGGTACCAGGAGATAGACACTTTGTGCAGTGCGTGCGGAGAGGAGGAGGAAACGGCTGAACACTTGATACTTTTCTGTAAAGGGCTTCACCCTACAGTGGAAGGCAGCGGAGCTGACTTACCCAAGGCATTGGGGTTTAGGGATAGTGAAGGGAAAGTGGATTTTAAGAGGTTAGAAGTAACCAAGCGAAGGTTATCTGATTGGTGGCTAAAAGCAAGACAGGAGTAAAATTTCACAAGACATGGCTAGGTGGCTTGAGCCACCGCCCGATGTAAAGGGTTCAGCAGTATCCATCCATCCATCCATCCATCCATCTGGTCAGCTGACTCGCACATCTGTATATATATTCATCATTGAACTGGAATAAAAAGGAGTTGGTCGAAGTAGGTACGTGGCGGGTGCTTGACGTGGTGGTGCTCCGGCTGCTCCGGGCAGTCGGACCGGGCAGTTCCCCAACGGTACGGGATACAACAAAACTATTGCCTGTTTTCCCCGCTGTGTTCGCTGCTGCATTGCTCTGCGCGGGAATTCTAGTCTCGCAATGGCGCCAGCTCGAAGAATGTCGAGCGAGCAAGAGCTGATATTAATAGAGTTTATGGAGAGCCATCCGCTCTTGGCTCGGGCTTCTGCCGACCTAACCAACACATACACAGCTGTTGAAAAGCGCGAGCTGTGGAACCAGCTCGCGTCGATACTCAACAACGAGGGGCCGGCCGTCAAGACCACCGACGGTTGGCGACACCTTTGGCATGTTCTTTGCTGCAGAAAAAGGGCAGAATTGCCGCGCCTAAACCAAGAGGGCAGGTGAGTCCTTCAACGTCATTCTATGGAATGCCACTTGAACACGCACTTGCCGCATCCTATCGTAGGCACACCGGAGGAGGCCTGCTTGGTGGCCGAGGGGGCCGTATTATCACCCTTGTAGGCACGGCCAGTGCCACGGGCGTCGGGCCGTCGTTCTTCGATGGTGAGACAACTAAGGTGGGTGTACACTGCAGTAGTAGTAGTTGTGGCGATGGCTTATTAAAATAATAATAAAAAGGAAGGATAAGATTTTTGCCAGCCCTGGCATCTGCCATCGGTACTGAAGCACCTGAGCTGGGGAGCGGAAATAAAGAATAGCAGACAGAATGGAGAAATGAAATGAAAGAGGTGAGGGAACAGGAAGAGAGGATAGGGAGAGAGGTAATATACACAAACTATTTACACAATAAGAAAAGTGTACAGGTTGCGTGTGGGATTAGTTCATGATGAGGCAATAAAAACAAGCTCACAGTACTATGTTGACTACAACTGGAGTGGGGCGTCCAGTTGTTTGTAAACCATGATGACGTTATGGGCAATTCAATGTTAAGGCACTCGTGTACGAGTTTATGGCGCTATGGCTTCTTGCAACAGGAGAGCCAGCAGCCGGTCACCAACGGGGTCCAGCAACCCGTTGCCAACGGTCCCCAGCACCACACCGCCAGTGACCCCGTGAGCACGCCGCCAGTCGCCCCCCATCAGCACGTCACCAGTCTGCCCAGCAGGGTGTCGGTTGGAAGCACAGCAGGGACGAGCGGCTACGTGCGTAACCCCATGTAGGTGAACCCTTTAAAAATATGATGTCTGTGACTTGTGCCTTACAAGCACTGTTTACTTCATCTGTGATTTACTTTAGTCTCGGAGGAGGTGCAGGAATGCATAAGCTAGTGGTTGCGCAATATTGATTGCTTCTCTTTTGCTAGTCCTCTTTTTGTTTCATGGCTTGCCACTACCAACCAGCTTCACCTTTTACCCTGTTACAGCAGAGGAGATGAACAGGGGGCCTCAGGAAGTTGTCGACAAGACACACTGAGCCCCACAGTCGGTGAGTTGTCTTGCCATTATTCAAGCTCCATACTACCCTTTCTGGCAGCTGCTTGAAAGTAATAGCATTATCCGTTTGACAGCATTTACAGCAGTAGCCAAATAAGTGCAGTGATTCTGCACTATCCACAAAACTCTCTCTTTGGCTTTGCCACTCTGTGCAGAATGTTTATTTCTTTTGCAGTGAGGCTGCGATATCTCCTAGTAGTCTAGCAAATGTGCACATGAAATATGCTACAACAATGCTGCCCGAGATTGCTGTCCTGTATATTTATGTCAAGTCCTCTAATACATTGTACTAAATGCTTTGCTTATTCCACCACATGCAGCATTGCGTGATGAGCACATTTTCTCTCCTGACAGCTACACCGATGCCCTCGCCGCAGCCCCCACCTCAGCCCCCACTGAAGCCCACACCAGCGCCCCGACTGCAGCCCTCATCACGTGCCACGCCTAGCCCTCTTGGCAAGCGACGGCGAGACGATGAGGCCGATGAGGTCCTGCGCCAGATGCTATATGAATCACGGCGTTTGGCGGACCTTACCGAGGCCCGGAACCGCCAGGACGCTGCGTTTCAGCAGAGCATGCTGGAGGTGTGTATTCACTGCGCACACTGCACTTTTCACAGTAGAAACTGTCACCTTAAACATAAATATCAGTGCTCTCTCTTGAGCACCTCTACTTCTGTTTTGACGCCTCTTGTTGGGCGTGTTTGGGACAGCTGAGTTTATGAAAGTGACACGAGTCTTCTACACCCATACTTTGTCCAATATATCTCAGCGCCTGACCTTTTACACAAAACTTAAGCGAGACCTCAACATTGATTGACAGTAATAATTTGTAATTGGGGCTGTTTTACATGCAGGGCATGCGGGATGTGGCAGCTGCTGTGCGGGCTTCAAATGGGCAGCAAGAGCTGCTCATCCAGAACGTCAACATGCTGACGCTGATCTTGCAAAAGCAGCTTGACCCACATGCACCGCATTGAATTGTTCATTTTTATTTTCGTGTTTCTATATTTATGAAAGAGCTTCATATGTTTATATTTATACAAGAACATTTTTTACTTCTCTGCCAGGTGCAGACTCATTGAAAAATTTTTAGTTTGCATTTTAAAATTTGTTTTATGTGTTTATTTTTACTTACATTGTTTGCTTCTCAGCCAGTTGCAGAGATATACCATTTTTTGTTTGTGTTTTTGAAGTGCTGGTTTATGCTTGTTTTTATTTACATTGTTTGCTTCTCTGTCAGGTTTCTGTTTTTCTATTATTCAAGATCATCTCTGCCATGTGCCATGGCATCATTATTTTATTTCTTGTAAGCTCTGCAGGCCCGGATGCTTCACACTATTTATTTTCATCCAATTATGTAATTTAAGCGCTCTGCCAGGTGTGGAAGCCTCGTATACTCTTTTATTTTCCATTCCTTTCAAATGTTTACCTGCAGCTGTGGCAGGTGCACAAGGTGTCATTTCTAGTGCTTGTTTTCTTTCATTGCAATATGTGGGCAAGTGCAATATGTGGGGCAAAGTTGTTCTAAAGTGACTGTAGTTATGATGGGCATCATAATATGGGGATTCTGGATAAATTTTGAACACTTTGATTTTGTGCCTATTAAGTTTTTTTGCATGTTCCTGAGTCGTTTTTTTTTCGCATTACTTTTCCTGATTTTCCGTACAGTGTCCATTGTAACATGTTCTATCCTCAATAGACACGAGGAAAAATGAGGCTTGCCAGCATTCGTCCAAAGTCACTTCTGAACTAGTGTTGAATGCAGGCAAAAAAAAATTTGGGGGACGCTTGAGTTCCGCCTTTAAAGGTATGATGCAACAATGTTAATGGCTCTCGTTTGTGG